>NC_056603.1:4179975-4493340 GCF_018340385.1 Cyprinus carpio
TTGTTTCTTTGAGTCATTTGCTTAGAAAGCATGTTCCTAAAAAACAAAAAACCTTAATGTAAAGGGTAAACGTGAATGTAAATGTTCCAAATTGTTTGTTCAGAAGAGCACGAAGCATGTGAGGAAGTGCACTATGACTGCGTCTGTACCAGCATCAGTTCTTTTGCCTATGTAAATCATGTTGATGTCATTATTTTGTGGAAAGAAGCTCAGACATTTTTTTTTTTTAACAGTGTATTTCTTTTTGTGTATTTTAATGATATCAGTGTTTTAAAGATAACATTTCCAGATATTTGCCAAAAGCAAAATCAAAAGCAATAATATAGGATATTTAAGATTGAATATTTAAGCCTTAAGTATAAACAACTTAAGATTTACCGCTAAGATTTCTGTTGGTATTAAACAATGGTATTAAATGTCACACAACCTTTTCATGTTGCATCTGTGTAATTTAACTTCCACAGAGTATCAGGAATTTCCTGTGAAAAACTGTACAGGGATGCATTTACCAAAAGCATCATTAGCTAACTATGGTTAAGTTCCATCACGATCATAAATTTGTCAGTCTGATTTTAGTCAGAGGGTGTAGGTTGACTAGTACCTGTTTTGTCTGCCGCCTACTAGTTGCTTGTGACAAAAAATATGTTTTGTTTAGTTTTTTTTTCGTGTAACTTGTTGATATAAGTTATGTGATGGAAATAAGTAAGGTGTTATATGATGTTGTTACTGCTGGTTTGTTTATTGATGATTCTTTAGTTCGACTCCTGGCCGTAGATTTGCGGAAACAAAAGCCTCCTCAGAATTTTTCTAGTCATAATGATTTCAGGAGAGTTCAGGATATAACATTATATAACATTTTATTTGTCAGGTAAAAATGTCTAATGTCAATTATATCATTAAAAAACTAGAAGCCAGTTCAGAAAAGATGATGCAAGATAATTTGTGAAAATTTAACTACTATACTGAATGACATATCATAGACTTCTTCATGGCTAGTGTTTGTGTATTTCATTTAATTCTGTAACCTACTTGTTCTATAGATCTGTGTACTAGCATTCCATGCTACTGTTTTTGACAATGTTGATAATGTTTCTGACAGAAAATATCATGATATATATTTTTTTTTTGCGTTTCCCTTACTGAATGTCTATCCTGTCAGCAATAACCTTGTCCCAGCAATGCAGTGTTGCCAGATATGGCTATTAAAACAAACAAAACCCAATAAATAAATAAAAGTAAAACAAAATTATTTCAAATCTTTTGCAATTAAGATAAGATAAAGATATCACTGACCCTAAACTGCAATGTCCTACTTTATTAACTTTCTAAAGTGTCAAATTAAGTGGAAAAGACAAGTCCAAAAACGCTTATAGTTTATTGATATGTGGGTTGCAGCCTGGAATTGAACTGCTGGTTTCGTCTGGTCAGAGGAGAACTGGCCTCCCGACTGAGCCTGGTTTTCTCCCAAGGTTTTTTCTCCATTCTGTCATCGATGGAGTTTTGGTTCCTTGCCGCTGTCGCCTCTGGCTTGCTTAGTTGGGGACACTTCATTTACAGCGATATCGTTGACTTGATTGCAAATTATTGCAACAGATACCATTTAAACTGAACTGAGCTGCATGATGACATCACTGAATTCAATAATGAACTGCCTTTAAAAACTGTCATTTTGCATTATTGACACACTGTTTTTCCTAATTAATGTTGTTCAGTTGCTTTGACGCAATCTTTTTTGTTTAAAGGGCTATATGAATAAAGGTGACTTGACTTGACTTGACACCAAATGGTTTTCAGATTATGATGTGTGTCGCTATGTCTCTACAAAGGGAAAAATGTGGACATGTGGTTAGAAAGCATAAAGCTTGGGGTGTCAGAATGTCAGTCTGTCAGTCAAATCCAAGCAAGATGCAACACGTTAAACACGGAAGCTCAAATATGGTGCTAAAGCAGACCTCACTGGTTCCTGCATGCATACATGCACTTTTGTGCATACTGCCATCTACTGCACGACACTGGCATGACAGCTGATGTAAAATTAGGATTGGGTTGAAGAGAGAAATAAAAAAAATAAAACAAGAATTGAGAAATGTAGCATTCTATCACTTGCTCACCAGTGTATCCTCTGAAGCAAATAGGTGCCGTCATAATGAGAGTCCAAAAATGGCTGGAAGCAATGGTAAGTTAAAAATGTCTTAATGGTGAATTTGTTTCCTACAAACACACAGCTCTTGGTTTCTCAAGACGTTAATTGATGGACTGGAGTGGTGTAGATTACTTGTGGATTATTGTGACGTTTAATGTTGTGACATGTTATGATTTAGTTGTGTGTTTAGTTGTGTATTGTGGTTTTTGTTTTTTCTTTCGAGTTGTAGGCGGGATTGGTGACTGGGGCGTCGTATTTAAACACTGTGCAGTGGTTAGACGTGGCCACTGTTAAGCTGTTGCTTAGGCAGTCTCCCAGACTCACGCTCCAGTTTTGATGCTGTTTATTTGTGTTATGTATTGGTTTTGTTGACATTCTTTACTCATTCATTCTCAATCATTACTAACCAACATTTTTGACTGTTGATGCTTGATGTAGTTTCATTGCATTTACTGTAGTTGTTACCCAGTTATAAGGAGGCGTTGTAGACCCACTTCAGATTAGCATGTGCCTGTTGTCATATATAAACATGACAGTATGTCCATTTGCTTGGTGCATAAAAAAGTATCTTTTGTACAGGGTGATTTTCTCACTGGCCACAGCTACTGTACAGTGATCTGACATTTATGTAGACTACATATTCTGTCTCTCTCTCATCTCTATAAGAATGTTTTCTCTCTTCAGCTATGTTTCCATCCACCTATTTTTATGCATATTTTGGATTATCGCATAAATAAATGCTGGATAGAAACACCAAGATGCGAATCAATTCTAAAAAAAATAAAATAATAATAACTTTTGCGCACAATTGAGTAGGATAAACTTTTTATCTGATAAGAAAAAAATGTGCATAAAATATGATGGAAACTCATTCACTGAATAAATTCCACCATGTGCATCAAAAATGTCATGAGACTTTGCACGATGGGACAGAATAATTTTACTAACCAGCCGACCGATGCACTCATTGCACAGCATCTGAAATGTCGTTTTGGTCATTCTGAAATGCCTGAGCAAAGTCCGTCATCAAAGTATTTCTGTATAACTGCCTCCCAGAACTGTTTTACCTGACTGTGTTTCCAAACAGCAAGCATCCACCTTTGAAAGCAATGACAGCATGTATTGTGTTACATCTGCTCTTTCTGAGGCGCAAGTAATTCATCATATATGAAAATGATAATATTAAGTGGATTTTTCTACTTTTCTTAGTGATATTTAGTGCCAGTTTATCAGTAAGGGATGTTTTTCTTCTCTTGACTTGTTTGATTTATGCTTTTTTCTTAAATGTTTTATGTAATATTCCAGTTTTGCACATAAGTTAAATTTAAATATTTGGATGGAAACATAGCTACTGTCTGGTCGGTCAAATCAGCTCTGGAGTTAAACAGCATCTTTACAGCTGATCTTTATAAACAAGACCTACACATCAAGCATTGTCATTATTATTTGAGTTTGTATTCATTAAAAATATTAGTACTCCTTACCGTGACTAGTAATATGATATTATTGTTAGTTGATTTTATTAAACAAATAGCACAGATAACTTTTCCAAAAACCTCCATCTCAGAGAGAATGAGTGTATTCATGTCTCCAGCAATGATCAGATTCACATCCATCCCATCGCATGAGTAGCTATCCTACTACAGATCATACCGGCTCATACCGGCATACCGGCATCAATCCTTCACATTTGTGTCTGGTCCTCCAGTGTCACTGTTTTAGTACATTAAGTAAATTTTTCACGTGAAGCATATTAGAATGTCCCGTCTGGATATGACTTTAATGTTCTAATTTCCAGTCGGTATACGAACAGTGATTACATCAAGATTATCATTAGCAGATGTACAACCAGGACTCCATATACGCTGAAATAATTTGCCCATGTTTCCCGTTTGTACTCCATATTTCCATCATGTAGTGCTGGGCATTTTTAGAAATTACAACTAAAAAGAACTCCAGCTGATGTACTTGTCAACCAGCGTCATATAAATCATATGAAACCTGATTTTGTCTTGATTGTGATATGCAAATCATTCGCATAAATGTGTTATTCAAGGTTTGGGTTAATACCAGCATGCAGACCACTTCTCAAACTTGCCAAACCGGTCCAAAAGCAGATCACAGTATGGCCAGATGATGCTGCCTCAGCACTACAGGACTGCTTCCAGAACACAGACTGGAACATGTTTAAAGAGGTTGCTTACATCAAAAAGTGCATTGATGATGTTACAGTCACCAAGAACATCTTCACACGTGCCAACCGGAAGCAATGGATGACAGCAGAGGATCGTGGGCTGCTAAAGACCCGAGATGATGCATTCAGATCGGGAGACAAAGCAGTCCTCAAAACAGCAAGAGCCAACCTGTTCCATGGCATCAAGAAAGAAAAATGGTTGTATGCACAAAAAATCAATAATCACTTTACTGATAGCAAGGACACATGGAGTCTGTGGCAAGACATCCAGACCATCACAGACTACAGCAGAAAACAATCGTCATTTAAATATCACGCTCCTAAAAACACCCCGTTTAGAAGCCTCGCCCCTAGAGTTTACAGCATGGAGAAACGAAACCCGGACAAAAAGAGGAAGTAAACTCATGAAAGAGAGATTGATCTTACTCCAAAAACACCTGTTAACCTTGTAATTGCAAATAATTAGGCTACATTAATTTATTTAATTTATATGTATTTTAAAATACTGGTAAATATAAACAGCTTATTTAGCTCCCCTCACTCTACAACAAATGAAATAAAACACAAGTCTATTGTGGCATTCATTATAAACAGCATACAAATGTCAAGCAAAACTGAACTGGCATTGGGCTCACGAGCTTGTCTGATACCACAAGAATCCAAATGTTTCCATATTTGCCATATTTGTAACATTTGTTTGCAGAACTATTATTCATTATGTAGCCTAAAAATGGCTTTATACTTCACCCATGTTCCAATATCCATGTAAATCCTTTATATGTGCAAAAAAAAAAAAAAAAATGTTTGTTTGGGCCTTGCATGCTGATTTTACAGCGGATATTTTAAAATAAACATTGTAACTTTTATGTTTGGCTGACTGCATTTTAGTTTGATGATGAATGACTGAAATGTCAGGCACTGCTAGAACTAATGTTGTTTGAGTTTGCGTGAGGCACCTGTGCGATCAGATGGATTTAATTAAATAAAGATATAAATCTTTAGACCCTAATTTTTTCAGATATTATATTTTATCTGTTCATTATATTATAGCCTATTATAGATTTTGTGTGATCCTATTTATTTTATTCCTTTTATAGATCGGATTTCATTTTTTTATTTAATTTATTTATTTTTTTTTCACAGAAGTGCTGCAGGTGCATAATGCCACAATTTAATCCTCATGCTCTTGTTTATGCTGCTATTTGTGCATATAAAGATTAAAAATTTTAAAAAAGACATTTTAATCTTACTGGTTAATAATCGACTAATGAGCTTTGTTTGGTGGTCAGGAAAATAAAAATGAACAAAATGCTGTCATTCTACAATTCTCCACCGCATTTACTATTCTGTGTGCAAGTTCAGGTAACTCAGAAACTTGCATACACGAGCTGAGACCAGACATGAGATTTGATCGTAGCAACACGTCCATATTAATAAATTCCAAGTTTTGCGCTGAAACAACCGTACGCCCAATTTTCTGTCGTACATTCGTTTCGTAAATGAAGCCCACTGAGTTTCAGGTACGGTTTGAAATGCAGAATGCATACCGTCCAACAGGGTGCGATTTGTGAAATAAACAGAGGGGGGGATGCTTTTGAAAAATTTTATGAAATGTTTTTAATACGACGGAAATTGTATTTAGTGTGATCTCAGTTCAATAAAAACATTGTAAGCCTACGTTAGGCCTATTAATTGTAATGATTTAATGTCCACGGTTATTCAAACAACAAATTACATTGAGAAAGCGAGCAAAGAACACAATGGAGCTTTTTGAAACTCTGAATCAGTTAAACCATTGCGTCGCAAAATTATTCACTGTTTCGATGCGCTTCAATCGGATCACGTATCGCGAATCATTTGATTCAGATCTGGACGTCAGAGCGGGTTTGCATGATGTTTTTATCCCCACCGGGGATAAAAGTTATTCAGCAAAGGCAGGGATGCATAGACCAGAAGGGGGGAAATCCCCCCCATCCCCCCCGGCAAATCGCACCCTGCCGTCCAAACCGCTCCATGGACGATGCCATTTTCTCCACCCTCCACCTGGTTCTTATCCAGTTAGAAAACAAAGACTCTTATTCTTAGTCTAGGCTGGATTACCATCAAGCACAATCAAACCTCTACAAATGATTCAGAATGCAGCGGCACAACTGAGCCCAAAAGAGACCATGTTACACCTCTCGTTATCTCCTTGCACGGGCTACCGGTTACGGCTCGCATCAAGTTCAAGACATTGATGCTTGCATATAGAACAGCCACAGGCTCAGCACCCGCCTACTTCCACTCACTACTACAAATCTACATTCCCTCCAGAAGCCTGAGATCCGCTAGTGAGCGATGCCTTGTGATACCATCACAGAGAGGCTTAAAATCACTTTCCAGAACATTCTCATTCACCATTCCTGGCTGGTGGAGTGATCTTCCCACCCCTATGCGGAATGCGAAATCCCTGACAATTTTCAAGTGGCAGCTGAAAACTCATCTCTTTCGATGCTACTTGACATCATCATACAAAAAAATAAATAAAAAAAAATACAATTGTCTTTCTCTTTTTTTATTCCTTCTCTTTCTAGCTTGTACTTATTTGAATAATGTCTAAAACTTGGTATTAAAAGCACATCCTGTGTCTGTTTGCCTCTTTAAGAAAAATCGCTTTATGTATCCCCCAATTGAAAGTCGCTTTGGATAAAAGAGTCTGCAAAATGACTAAATGTAAATGTAATGTTAGAATGCTGTTCATCGAATTCAGCTCAGCATTTAACACATTAATCCCACAACAGCTGATCAACAAACTAAACCTGCTGGGTCTAAATACCTCCCTCTGTAATTGGATCCTGGACTTTCTAACCGGAAGACCTCCTTCAGTTTGTGTCGGCCCCAACACCTCTAGCACTACCACACTGAGCACAGGTGCCCCACACGGCTGTGTTCTCAGCCCACTGCTCTTTACGCTGCTGACCGATGACTGCACTGCCATGTTTAGCTCCAACCAGGTCATCAAGTTGGCTGATGACACAACTGTGGTACTGTAGGTCTCACACCCTACAGAAATAGAAGACCTCACCTGGACCACCATCACTACATCACTCTACAAGAAGGCACAACAGCGGCTCCATTTCCTGCGCCGACCTAAAAGAGCAAATCTCACTCCAGCCATCCTTACCACATTCTACAGAGGAACCAATGAGAGTGTGCTGACCAGCTGCATCACTGTCTGGTACGGGAACTGCAGTGCTGCTGACTGCAAGACCATTGAACGCAGATGCAAAGATCATTGGTGCCTCTCTGCCCTCCATTCTGGACATTTTCCTTGCACAATGCTCCAGTAAAGCTACCAGTATCATGAAGGACCCCACCCATCCCTCCCACAATCTCTTCCAGCTCTTGCCTTCAGGAAGAGCATCGGGGTCCACTCTGCAAGACTGCTCAACAGCTTTTTTCCCCCCAGGCTGTGAGAGCCCTCAATTCCAATCACCACACCCCCCACTGAAACCTCATCCACAACCCTACCTCCTGAAACCAGGATCCTCTCTCCTCCATCCCTCCACACAACACCACACCACACCACATGCACCACATGAAAACCTCAAGAACATTGTTCAATTCTGAGTATGCTACACACAGGTGAGTGGGCTGGACAAACCACCTGTAAAAAAAAAAAAAAAAAACTCTTTCCTCTCTATACGCACCAGACATTTTCTTATAAACAATCCATGTTTCAAGGAAAACATTGTGCATTGTGCTACACACAGGTGAGTGGGCTGGACAAACGACCTGCAGAAAAACACATATTTTTCTCTCACTCTTTTCTCTCTTTATGCAGCAGACACCTTCTTATAAAGGACTTTATAAGATAACACAAATGTTTACTTGTGAATGCACCACAAATCATTATCCACTACTTGCTTCTAAACCTTAAATACCTTAAATACCTAAACTTTTTTTTATAATTAATGTTAACTTAAAAAAAAAATTAGTTGGCTGACTTAAATTTTATTAGGTAATTGGTGTCCACGAAATTTTTGAGTTTTCTGAACTTATCGGGTTTTACAGTGTATAGTTTTCTGTTTTTTTTGTGTTTTACAGTGTATTGTTGATTTGGATAGTTAGTTTTGTGGTTCTTTGAGGTGTTTTTATGTCTTTTGTTGTATGTTTATATTTGGCCTGCATATAACCCATTGGTCTGCAAGTAACCCAGCGGGCACCTTGATATCAATTTGATGTCAAATGTTAGTCAATCAGTTTGGACAGCAAATTCTTCCAGTGGTAATTGGGTGAAAATATTAAGGTAATCCTCACTAAAATTGGCTTAGTGAATATGCAGGACAATGTGTTTGACATTCAGTTTACATCAAATCAATGTCATGGTTTAAATGTCAAATTGATGTCATATTGACATCAGTGATTTGTGTGTTTGTTTGAGATTTATTGCATAATGTGAAATCTTTGTCAGCCTGATAAAGTTTAAGTGGCATTTTATTATTATTATTATTATTATTATTTCTTAACTGGGGCCTCCGATACAGCATTGATTTGCCACAAATCCTTTTGAAACGTGTCCCAAAATCAAACTAATGTCGGAAACTATATGTCCATTTTACATCCACACACTCATTCCCTTTTTAATAATGCCCATTCAATGGAAAAGTTTTCTCTGCTGTTGAACACCACACCTGTAGATGGACGCTATGCTAGTAGTAACAGATGGGCCTCTGCTTCAAAAGCATTGACAATCCTAAAACGAACCGTGACCTTGCGTCCAGCTCAAGTTCTGTCACTTACAGTACATATAGTGTCAACTATGGTTGAAAGTTCCACTGAACTCTATTGGTCATGATGGAACTTGCATCCGTGGTTGCTTTTGGGAAACGCATCCCTGGTTGATTGAATTTGCAACCATTTGACATCAACAAAGTTCTCCATTGCACTCTCCTTTCACTCTCCTAACTTTGCATACTGTTTGCATTTAGCTATGTTCTTTGCTGTGCCTTAAACCCTTATTCCATGCACTGGTGAAAACAGACACACACACACACAGACACACACACAAATAGAGAGATCTAGACGTTTCATTGTTTACATGAACATTTTATTTATTATTATTATTTTCTTCAAATAAAAATATACATGCAACTTCATTTAAAACTTACAGACAACATTTTTGAGGCAACAGTTGCAAAATAAATGAAGACATTTAAAAATAACTATCCTTAATAATTTTAGCCACTTGGTGGCAGCACACTTGCACAATTAAATTAATAGACCAATTACACTATTTTGTATCAGCCCTCTCTGTGCAGGAGCCTGATTTTATGTAGCAATATATTAGTAGAATACAAACACTAATGCTCACAAAAACACACTCAAACACAACCTCTCTCACACATACACACAGATTAAATTAATGATGTTTTGCCCTCTTCCTCATATTTTCGGCTCCTTTCATCATTGTTCCCTGAGTCACAATATTGCACAGTTATAAATATGCTGAATTACATATACTTTAGTGTTGGGTTCATCAAGCGTTCAGTGATCATCGCCCAATTTCAGAAAGTAAATGATGTGTTGGCAGTATCATTACAACAGGAGGATGGCAAGGACCCCTGAGAGAATTAGCAGAGCAGCTGAAATGACAAGAAAAAGGAATAATTAAATAATTTATGAAAGAACTTCAAATGTTTTATCCTAGTCTTTTTGCCCAGGTAACTGATTCTTGAAAAGCACATCATGAAAATGATACTACTTCTATTGGGTAGAAATAACTCCTGTATTGCAAATGCTGTTCTGTCTGTTAAGCAAATGTGTATCATGCAGCAATTAATTTCAAATAAGAGCATTTAGCAACTAAAGAGTAGTCCTTGGTGTCACTCTTTTTGACACACTGTAGAGATTTTCTCTCAAAATGCAGATTCTGCCTGGCCTGGTGTGGCCGTATGGAGTTCTTACCCTGAGATGCAGCGTGATGCAGTGCATTGCTCCCTGCTGTAGTAGCAGGTTTTGCTGTAGTAGTTGCAGTATTTGTAGTGGGTGTAATTATGACAACATCTGAGCTGTTAGTGCTGGTTAGATCAACTGATGAATCTGTAGACATTCGTGTGACTGGCGACCCCAGAGTGCCTGTGGAAATGGAAATAAAGAAAACATTTTAATTTTGCTACCAATTGAAATCTCCTTCAGTACATTTTTCGTAGTGTCACTCTTACCGTTTGCATAGTTGCCAGTGAAGAAATAGAGGAAAGTATTTGTGTTTGCTGCACGGGTGCTGATGTTGAGACCCGTAGCTACAAAAATGCACTGAATCCTAGTGCTGCTCACAGAGCCACGGAAGGATCCGGGGTTAAACTGCAAGACAAAACAAGTACAAATGTGTTGCTACAAATTAGATGTCACAGTTAGGGAGGTGTCACTTCACCTCAAAGCATTCAATAAACCATCCTGCTCTACTCTGGGTTTGAACAAACATTTCCATGGTTACTGTTCTACTGTATAGTTGTCTCAGAATGCTTTGTTCTTTAAAGCCATCCCCATTGCAGTTCATTTCCACATCATGTATAGTTAGTAATATTTTGTGCAAAGCTTGGTAATAAAGAAAATGCTCTGTAAAAGGAATTCTTACAGTCTTATCTGGAGTCAGAATGTTATTATTCAGTGTGGCACGGATAAACCTCGCCACACCATTGTCGTTGGCACAAGAATAGACTGTGTCATCATCACCCTGTGAGAAGAAAAGTTAAATAAGTCTGAGAACCCAAATCTGACATTTTTTTTTTTTAAATGAAGACATATATTAGAAATAAATTTTATGTTTTTTCAGACCTCCTTCTTGTCACGAGACAGGCCAACAGCAATGTAACCATTTGAATCCCCGCTGAGCTCAAAAGTGAGATTGTCGGGTTTTCCGTTCACCCCTCTTGTGGAGGCAAAAATGCAGCTACTTGAGTTGGATGGATCACAGTTGGCTGGAGTGGAGAAACATGCCCTGTCCTTCCTACAATTGTCTTTAGTGACCTTGTCCTGCAAAGTTACGTTGATATTAGCCTTGAAATGCAATGCGGAAATTCATATGCATCTGTTTAGAATGTTGTTAAAATGCATAAAATCTCAAGTAAATTCAAGCTTCAAAAAGAAATACTACAGCAATTTGACATCCAACACAATACAATAGCTGTTAACATCAACTCCACAAACACTTTACTTCACCTTCACCACAAATAGCAACACAATCGTAAATATGAACTAAAACTGTCTTGGCAGTCTGTTACCACTTACATTTGTTGTCCCATTATTAGCTGTAGATACTCCAGATGCAGTAGATGCAGTGGTATTCAGTGGTGCAGTGGAATTAGATGCAGTGGTGTTTGGGGCTGTAGTGGTGGCATTGATACTGGGTGTTATTACTGAAACATCTGTGCTGTTGAGGGGGCCCATTTGGGTCATGTTGGCGGTCGTGTTGGGAGGACGCGTCTGGGTCAAGTTCGCAGTTGTGTTGAGGGGACTCATTTGGGTCACATTGGCATTTGTGTTGGGAGGGACCATCTGGGTCAGGTTCATAGATGGTGCAGTGGTTGATGTTGCTGTGGTATTAGATGCAGTGGCATTTGTACTGGGTGTTATTACTGAAACATCTGTGCTGTTAGGGTTGCTTAAGTCCACTGACCCATTTGTGGCCAGTCTAGTGACTGGAGAATCCAGAGAACCTGGAAAAGGAGTAAAGAGAGGAGTAAGATTTACTTTTGCAAAATAATTAAATAAATAAATTAGTAATGATAATAATAATTTGTCACTTGATCAACGTGTCACACTCACCATTTGAGACGCTTCCTGTTAAAAAGAAGACAAAACTGTCTGTGGTTGCAGCACGGGCAGTGTTGCTAAGACCTGCAGCAGTGAAAATGCATTGAATCTTTCTTCCATTCATCGAACCACGGAAACTTCCAGGGATTAACTGCAGCAAGACAGAAATAATATTTCTGAATATTACACTGCAAAGATGACAAGTAACCTAAATCTGAGGTGGCATTTACAGTACTGTGAGAAAGTCTATTTTAGTATATTTTACAGTATATTTTAATTGATTTCTATGCATTATTGCATCTTTACACAGATTTTAGAGGCAACATTTGATACCTGTGTGGACAGTGCCATATTGTTTACTGTTAAGAATATCCTTTGCTTTTATTGGCAAAGTATTATTTATAGAGAAATCTCTCAGAAAAAGGATCTTACTGTGCTTTCCTGAGTCAGTATTTGATTGTTCAGTGTGGAACGGAAAAACCTCAGTTCACTATTGACTTTGGCGCAAGAATAGACAGTGGCTCCTTGACCCTGAAGATGAAAAAAGTAAATTGGTCAGGGAACCATACTTTGGGTTTCTAATTACTTTGCTTGTTACATTTAATAAAAAAAATAAAATAAAAAATTGGATTTGATCACTCACACTCTTGTCTCGAGAGAGGCCTGCTCCGATGTAACCATCTGTCTCGCCACTGAGCTCAAAAGTTAAATTATTTGCATTTCCACTTACTCCTCTTGTAGAGAGGAAATAGCAAGAACCATTTGCACTTGGATTACAAGAAGGTGGAGCTGAGAAACATGCTCTATCCCTCCTGCAGTTATCCCTGCCAGTGATGTCCTTCAGTAAACAAAGTCAAATTAAATTGAAAATGTAAGTGCTGGGTTTACAAGCTAACTTGTAAAAGTAATTTTTATCATTTAAGTGCAACTTTCACATCAAGAGTCAGGATTGTTATTATTTCAATTTTTAAACAAGGAAAAGGGCTTACCAGTGGTGAATTATTGGTGTTGCTGTTGGTCAAAGTATTAGAGCTTGACGGTGTAGGGGTTAAGTTTGTGGTTATGTTGGCAGGGCGTGTTTGGTTCAGATTGGCGGTCGTGTTGGGAGGACGCGTTTGGGTCAAGTTCGCAGTCGTATTGAGGGGGCCCATTTGGGTCATGTTGGCGGTCGTGTTGGGAGGACGCGTCTGGGTCAAGTTCGCAGTCATGTTGAGGGGGCCCATTTGGGTCATGTTGGCGGTCGTGTTGGGAGGACGCGTCTGGGTCAAGTTCGCAGTTGTGTTGAGGGGGCCCATTTGGGTCATGTTGGCGGTCGTGTTGGGAGGACGCGTCTGGGTCAAGTTCGCAGTTGTGTTGAGGGGACTCATTTGGGTCACATTGGCATTTGTGTTGGGAGGGACCATCTGGGTCAGGTTCGTAGATGGTGCAGTGGTTGATGTTGCTGTGGTATTAGATGCAGTGGCATTTGTACTGGGTGTTATTACTGAAACATCTGTGCTGTTAGGGTTGCTTAAGTCCACTGACCCATTTGTGGCTAGTTTACTGACTGGAGATTCAAGAGAACCTAAATAGGAGTAAAGGGAATAAAATGGTTTACTTCTGCTTCAAAACATAATATATGTAAGTAACTTGATCAAAGTTTTGCACTCACCATTTGATACACTGCCTGTTAAAAGGAAGACAAAAGTTTCTGTGGTTGCAGCACGGGTGGTGCTGCTGAGACCTGCAGCATTGAAAATGCATTGAATCTTTTTGCCAGTCACTGAGCCACGGAAGCTTCCAGGGATGAACTGTGGCACAACAGAAGTATAATATTACTTAATGTTACACTTCAACGATGGCACAGAAACTGTATCTGAGTTCTTAAACATACAAACAAGCCTAGCTCAGAATGGCTGAAAAACAAGAAATGTAAGGCTATTCAGTGCAGTGAAGTACCTAAACACTATTCAAATGTTGTGGCACTAAAATGACTTGAAATGCACTATTCATGCTTAAAAGCCTAAAAATATCACAGAACTAAAGTTTAAGGAGTGGGACACAATTCTTCCATAACAGTAAATAACTATAGGAAGGCAGATGATGGTGTTATTGCTGGGTGTTACTGACTAGAGGATGAGGCCGTCGTAGCTAGTATACTTTAATCAGCTTTTTATGCATTACCACTCTTAGAAAAAGGGCCTTACTGTGTTATCCTGAGTCAGTATTTGATTGTTCAGCGTGGAACGAATCAACTTCAGTGCACCATTGATATTGGCGCAAGAATAGACGGTGGCACCCTGACCCTATGGATGAGAAAATTTGATTAGTCAGACAACCAGAATACCATTCTTCAGTTAACAGAGATTACTGTTTAATAGTTAAGGACTTTCGTTTTTAAAAGAAATGTCTGATAAAAAAAGCCACTGGATTTGGTCTCTTACACTGTTGTCTCTAGAGAGGCCAGCTCCAATGTAACCATCTGTATCGCCACTGAGCTCAAAAGCAAAATTATTTGCATTTCCGCTTACTCCTTTTGTGGAGAGAAAATAGCAGGAACCTTGTACACCTGGATTACAGGAAGGTGGAGCGGAGAAACATGCTCTATCCCTCCTGCAGTTATCCCTGCCAGTGATTTCCTGCAATAAAAAAGAACTTAAGCTTTAACAGCCAAGATTGTCATTTCCATTTTTAAACAGGAAAAAGACTTGACTTACTATTGACTGAGTATTAGAACTTGGCATTGTTATAATGTTTGTTACAGTGAGGGGGGCTGACTGGGTCGGATTTGTGGTGATGTTGGAAGGGCGCGCCTGGGTCAAGTTGGTTATGTTAGGAGGCTGTGTTTGGGTTGAGTTGGTGGTTATGTTGGGAGGCCGTGTTTGGGGCAGGATGTTGGTTATGTTGGGGGGGCTTGTTTGGTTCAGGTTGTTGGTTATGTTGGGAGGGTGTGTTTGTGGCGAAATGCTGGTTATGTTGGGAGGGCTTGTTTGGTTCAGGTTGGTGGTTATGTTGTTAGGGCGTGTTTGGTTCAGGTTTTTGGTTATGTTGGGAGGCCGTGTTGGGGGCAGGATGTTGGTTATGTTGGGAAGGCTTGTTTGGTTCAGGTTGGTGGTTATGTTGGGAAGGCTTGTTTGGTTCAGGTTGGTGGTTATGTTGGGAGGGCGTGTTTGGTTCAGGTTGTTGGTTATGTTGGGAGGGTGTGTTTGTGGCAGAATGCTGGTTATGTTGGGAGGGCTTGTTTGGTTCTGGTTGGCGGTTATGTTGGGAGGGCGTGTTTGGTTCAGGTTGTTGGTTATGTTGGGAGGCCGTGTTGGGGGCAGGATGTTGGTTATGTTGGGAAGGCTTGTTTGGTTCAGGTTGGTGGTTATGTTGGGAGGGCGTGTTTGGTTCAGGTTGATGGTTATGTTGGGAGGCCGTGTTGGAGGCATGATGTTGGTTATGTTGGGATGGCTTGTTTGGTTCAGGTTGGTGGTTATGTTGGGAGGGCGTGTTTGTGGCAGAATGCTGGTTATGTTGGGAGGGCGTGTTTGGTTCAGGTTGTTGGTGATGTTGGAAGGGCGCGCCTGGGTCAAGCTGGTTATGTTGGGAGGGTGTGTTTGGGTTGAGTTGGTGGTTATATTGGGAGGCCGTGTTCGTGGCAGGATGCTGGTTATGTTGGGAGGGCTTGTTTGGGTTGGGTTGGAGGTCATGTTGAGAGGGCCCATCTGGGTGTGGTTTGTGGTCATGTTGGGAGGGCGTGTTTGGGTCAGGTTGGAGGTCACATTGAGAGGGCCCATCTGGGTAGGGTTTGTGATCACGTTAAAAGGTCTCATCAGGTTTGGGGTTATGTTGGTGGTCATGTTAGAAGATATCCAGCTGCCTGTGGAGTTGCTACTGCTCGTTGCATTGTTCCCATTGATTCCAATAATTGTGCATGCTATCCCAAGGACAGCCACATAGATCCAAGTGCTCCTCATCAGTTACGTTTATGTGCTTATATATCTGTTAATCCTGCAGTTTTTGTTACCTGTAATTAAAAATGAAAAGAAAATAATTCAGCTTGTATAATCAACAACAACAACAACAAAAGAAACGTTTTAGCCAATTTATAATTTATTTAAAAAGCAATTAATGACAGGCAGACTTTATCTGAAAGACTTTATCTTTCATTGCCTTTTATCATTAATTTCATTGCAGACACAAACAAGCATGAGCCTGGATTCTCAATTCTCCTTAGTTTAACAGAGCTTATTAAGTAATATGTTATTGATAAATATTAAGTCACTTTAACATTAACAATTAAACCTTAACACTAAGATATGAGTGTTGCCTAACATCTTTACATTGCTTTATGTCAGCAGTGGTTGTTTGTTTGTAGGAACTAAAATACTATCTTAGCTATACTAGTATGCGATCTAAGAAGTTATTGTTAACTGATGTGTATTTTCAATTCTTAAATTTACATAAGTTACACCACAGTATTTACTACATAGTGCAACCATTCAACCTTCTTACTATGGTAAAGAGCAAAAAAAAATAAAAAATTCTTCAAATGTATGTTTTAGAAGCCAGTGGCTCCTTAGTTATTCAATAGTTAGTAGCTTTGAAAAAAAAAATTGGTCATTTGGACAGCATAGCACTGACCAATAACATAAAATATATTTTTCACAGTAGTCAAAAAATAAATAAATAAATAAAGTGTAAAAAAAATAATAAGAAAAAAATATGTAAGTGTCACTATTTAATATTAATTCAATACAATGTATAATATACAACAAGATTTGTATACAATATAATATACAATAATACTGATAATTTAAGGAGAAAAAATACCAGCTTGCACTGGTATACAAAGACATAGGAAGAAACAGTGGTTACAACAAATACTATATTTGGACACATTATTATTTATAAAAGCCTACTGTAGCACAAAAAAAAGAAAAAAAAAAACATTGTTAAAGGTAAACAATAATAAATAATAATAATAATAATAATAATAAAATAAAAAAGCTCATAAAAGTGGAATTAGTTCTGAAATTTTGTTATCTGATGCAATGGCATTCAGACATTAGGCGACCTTCTGCTTGATATAAGGTATGTATATCAAAATATCATGCCATTTCTGATGGTATGAATAGAGAGAGAATGCAATGTCATTACCCATATCTGTCTCTGGATTCCCGATAGTGCAGTCAATAAGTTAACAGCCACTTGTGAAGAAAGTTTAAAGCATTTCTTACCCGTGTCTGAGATCTTCTGGGAGTTTAGGATCAATGATGGAGGTGTCAGAACTTCTCTGGCTTTAATAAATCGCATTCAGGGCGGGACCTGAAGAGTTGGACAAACAGGTTTTAGTTTTAATTCTTTTTTTTTTACTTCAGACTTCGTCATTTGCACATTCAAACGTAAAAGCAAAATCAACATACATTATTATAGTGGGAGCAACCCTGCAGCTCATATTGGTACATTACTGCTGTGCTTTTCAGCTCAACTACTACAGCTTTTCCAGTGACGCTGTAAAATAACTGAAATAAGGTTTTTTTTTTTTTGTTTGTTTGTTTGTTTTTTGTACCGTCATCAAGTGATGCACTTTGACAAATGTTCTTCTTCAGAAAAAGAGTCTGACAAGCACTGTTCATTTTCTCACTTATTATTATGTGTTGCAATTTTTGGCTGAATGTCACTTTCACTTTCATAACCAACCAAATACAAGTTAAAAGACAAAATATACTTCAACTTATAAAATAAATCAAATAAATAAATGAAGCCAAAAAAGACTGATAAATCTCACTCATTATTGTCAGATGTTTGTAGTCTTATACTGTCTGAAGGCGATGCTATACTAATGTATCATGTTCTTATAGTAGTAATTGGTATTTTGGCACACATTTTGGTTAGCATGTTAAAAAAGGGGGATATTGCAGTATGTCAGAGTTAAAAGATGGCGTCTAATCACTGCCTCCTTCAGCCTTTGTTTAAAAGTATGTGCAAACTCTTCTCCAAACGTTTACTCAGGGTGAGGTTTAGAAATGTACTTTGTTGTTTCCAGTTGTTTGCGATTTGATGTCAGAGCAAGATGTCATTCATCAAGAATTACCTTGAAAAACCTAAGAAATAATGACATGATAAAACATATTTGGACAACATCCCATTTGTTCTTTTCGGCACTGTTACTCCTATTTTAGGTAACTGTACTCAACCCTGTCTGGTGTGTTATTTATTTTATGTAAGATCTATAGCATTGATGAAATAGATTAACAAGTTATTGTTGAGCTGCTTTACCAGTTTCTCTGGCGCAATTACATAGACATAATGAAGCAACTGCACTGAATGAAGTTTCACACCCAGGCAGAACACAAATACGTGAAATACCAGTGGCTCCAAACACAAAACACAAGATTACACACATGCGCATGATCAGGACTGGTGTCCAAAGAATTTGGTTTCTTTCACACAACTTTTGTCATTTACCTTCAGACTGGCAACACGAACAACGCTGCAAAACTGTTTAAATAGCTTGCCTTGAAGAACTTTCCTGACTAGTCTCCTTTCCTCAGTATATACTAAAGAAACAGATACATTTTATTGTATATTATCATATGTAGCATATTATTTCAACCATTACAACAACTGAATCACGCAATTCTGTGGACTTTTACTATGTATTTGATTCAGAGATCCATCAAATTTTCATCAAATGAAGTTTAGCTTCAAATAAAACCATCACTGCTCAGGTTAAACAGCAATCCATAACTTTACGGCTGATGGTTCTCCAATGCAAAGTCAAACTCAAACACAAAACCACTGCGTTTAATTGGCGTTACATAGACAACACTACACTAACACTAACTGTGGAGAAGTATCTTTGAGAGAGTCAGACAGCAGTCCAGTAAAATACGTTCTAAGAATGTTTTGATAATGTTCCCATTAAGTTCTTGATGTTCTCTGAAGGTTCAAAATGTCCAATATATATATATATATATATATATAAGTAACATAACATTCCACTTCATCATTTTGGGAACATCATTTTTTAATGTAAATATAATGTTTTAATGTAAATATAAATACATAATTTTTTTAATGTAAATATAAATAAAAATAATAAGCTGTTATGTTAATAACTTTGAGAGTACCTTGCCAGAACGTTCTGAGACAAAGTTCCCTGTTAGATGGGAGTAATCTGTTACACGTGAGAAAGACGTTTGGAGAAGTACTGTATAATGTAAAAATGTTGGGTAATGAGTTAAGTTTTGACCTTAATCCCATTAAGAGTGGTTTCTCCAATTATTTAAATGTCTGTTTCAGGCTGTACACAGCTGTGTAGGAGAGTGGATGAAGTTATTGCACTGATTGAAAAATACAGACATAAAGGAACACGCCTTTATACACAACGCAGATTGCATCTCGTTCTGGTACAACAAGTTATTTTCTGCTCTGAGAGACAAAAGAACTTACATTAGCAGTGCATTCGCCAGTCTGTGAAGCTGCTCGGACCTGCCATAAAACAATAGCACAAATACTAGAATTAGCATAAAAGAAAAATATCTGACATTGCAACAAATTATGCCAATCTGAGAAATGTAAGATATTAGAACATCTATTTTAGGAAATAAGTCTTAACTATAGGGACAAAATCCATAAAAAAATGGAAAAGGTACAGGTTATTTCCTGCCAGGTCATTATCCTTTAAGTGTTTTAACCAAGACAAAATGCAAAGCATAATTCAGAATATGGCTAAAATACTGGTGAAAAAATAATACAGCAGAATCTTTCATAAATTGGGTTTATTTATCTTGTTAAGGCACAAATTGTGTCACTTAAAGATGTTTTCTCTCAGAACAAATACTGTTATCATAGTTTTGCTTCATAATAAATTTGTTTAAACAATGTTTTTATATTATTATTATTAGAAAACAGGACAAAAATAGCCAAAGAAAATGTGTTGGCCATGTAAGCCTTGTCTGGATGATTTATGAAGGATCAAAGAGTCTCAAATATCCTGATTGTGTAAGTGAGGGAATATTTACAATAAGAGACAAAGGCTGTTTTGGAGGTATTATGCTACTGGAGTTCATCTATAGAAAGACAAATATTCTTTGCGTGACTTCATAACCTTTTTTTTTTTTCAAACGTCATGTGTAGCTTTTTTATTAAAAACAACTTGAAAGGTGATAGACTACAGTAAATAAATAAGAATAAAACATCCAAACTACACTGTCAGATGCTTTGGCTCAACTTTGCTTATTCAAAGATAAATAATACAATTCATGTCAAATCCATCCACATGAAATCAGAAAGTATTAATATTACAGACTGGGAGCAACCTGATACTGGCAGGCAAATGAGCAACAGTGAACAGACTGGGTCCTGTAAACCTTACAAAGCTTTAATACAACTTTCTTCCTAACGTCATTCTGGAAACTACGGATGTTTTTCACTGGCTGGATTCAGCTCTTCCTCGGGCCCCATTCACTGCATGCATGCTTCATATTATGACGTTTCCTGCATCCAACAAATGACTCAGCACTGATGGAACATAGATAGTGATTGTAAAGCTTGGATTAATACAACGAAACCTGGAGACACACCTCTGAAATTCACCTACTTCCTACCTCCTCACCTGCATGTGTGTGTATATATAAAGTATCTCCACACCTGCAGGTGTCTTCACTGACTCACCCGTTTGAAACAAACACTTATCAAATAACAGAATTAGATAATTGCTTTAACACTTCATATAAAAAGATAGCTTCTGTTTTATATGCAATGCAATTTAATTATGTTTCATAATGTATCTACTTTATGTCAAATCCTTTTTAGTGTACATTCAATATACCACTTGTACTGAACACTTTCATTAATTACTGTAATATACAAAAAGCATTTGAAAATCTGATAGCAGAAGAAGCAAAAAAAAAAAAAAAAGCACACATGGTGTAATTCTAATTTAAAGCTTTTATATATAATTTGCATGTAGTCCGTTAATGATTCCACATACAAGACAAAAACTGTAGTGAGTAACATAATCCATTACATTACACATAATAAAATCAGGTGATTACGTTTAGATTACTTATGACCTAATTCGTTTATCACATTGATTTAAATTGGATAATATTGTACAATATAAAAATACCAAGATAATGGACATATATTCCATTCATTGTAATTAATAACAAAGTGCATGAAACATGAAGTCAGTGTTTCTTGAACTGTGGTTAGTGTTTTGTGAGTTTAAGGAAGGTTCGTGAGTTTAATGAAAACCTAATAATTAATTATAATCATTAAAAAAAGTAAAATGAAAATAAATACAACAACCAACATAAAACACTTAAATAAGACGGAATATTTTATTTGTTTTCCTGCTTGTCATGTGACCTTTAACCAATGAGTATGCAGATGTGAATATATTTCTGAAAGAGGTTCAGCTGACAAAAAATTTGTGAAAATAAGAAATATCATGAATTTGTGCATTTTAATGTGCTTGAAAGACAAAGGCCTCCAAAGATACACACTTGTGTGAACAATATGTAATCATATGATCAATACATTCCAAATTCCCTGTAATAATTTACTACTCAGCACTATATATAATGCAATATAAAAGTATTTTTAATGCATTATGCTGTCTTATAATTCATTGCATGACCTCATGAATAAACCTGTATTAATACATTATAATACATATCTAAACATCCAATTTCAGATGTAACAAGGAATTTGAAGAAAAAAAAAAAAAGATCATATATATTGTAAAGAATTTATGGGAAGATGTACAGTACTGCATAATAACCTACATTATGAATAAATTAACAATGCATTATACGTAAAGGCTTCAGGTTATGTGTTACCAAATATTGGACATGAAAAGGTGTAATGACTAAAATTCTGCATTCAAAAGCACTGGTCTGTAATACACTGACAACGTGAGAGTGAACAGGTTTCGGGTACAGTAAACTACCGAATTGTTCGTAAATGCTCATACCTTTAAAATCCACATTTTATGTTGGATTTACAGAAATATTTTACATTAAAGAGTTTCAGGAACATTCGTGTGTCGGACATTCATTCTTTCATAAAGTTCTGTTTGCAAGAACAGAAAACATGTTCTGTGTGCCTTAAAGCTTTTACGGTTCAATGGCAAATAGTTTGCCAACAACCGTTAAAGCCGCACCTATAAGAAGAACAAAGAAGAAATGAAACCACGTGCAAATTAACATGCTTGGTTTTGTGTATTCAAATACCAGTCAATCAGTCCTGTGAACAGTTAGCCAGAAACACCCCACCGTCTTGTAAATCTTTTATAAGAATAAGGGAGTTCATTTAAGAAAATGCTGTTGGGGAAAAAAAGCCATCTTTAATCTGTGCTGTAGTGGCACCATTTATTATTCAAAACATAAAATTCTTACAATAAAAGACAAAATATTATTGGTAGTTGAAATCTTTATAATCAAAACAATTGAAACATTACATCCAACCATCACCATGAACAAAGAAAAGATTGTTTATAATAAATTAAATTAAAAGCCATACAGTAAAGAGTAATACAGTCATCATGAAGTCTCTGCCATAACGTCATGATTTCAGACAACAGCAGTTTTTTTTTGAACTGCTGGAAATACTGGAATAGTTGGTCAGTGTTACTACTCCACCCATCTCATGACTAACCAGAACGCACAATATCTTATTTCTAGGAAATTCAACACCCTAATTTCTTAGTTGAGTAACAAAAAAGGAAAAAAAAAAGAAAAAAGAAAAAAGAAAGAAAGTGACATAAGCCAAAAAAAAAGATTAGGTAGAAATTCAACCATTTAGCGGTGTCATTCGGACGAACGCGTTCTTTTGTTTACAAAACAGCTGGACTGAGAACAACAGAAGATGTTTTTCAATGCCGTCTATCCATTGCAAACTATTGTTTAACTTTGCACAGTGTCTTAAAACCAAGAAAAACAGAGACAAAGGCCACACACGTCAGTCTGCATGTGTACATGAACCACATAAGCACAAAAACACGACCTGTGTGAACAAGCCTGAATTTAGATCGGACCGACTGAATGAACCACAGTGATGGGAAACAAAACTAATATTCACTTCTAACAAGGTTTATCTGATGAGAACAAAACAGAATACTACTGTAAAATTGTACTGTACTGTAATACTGTAATGGATACAGTGGATACTGTAATACTGATAAATTCTATAGAGCTGCTTTGCAGCTGAAATTAAAATTGTTTCATAATTTATTACTTATGTGTATATAGTATATATATATATATATATATATATATATATATATATATATATATATATACTTATTACTTGGGATAATAATCAATGCTTATTTCTCTAGCTGGATTTTTTTCTTGGTTTTGATCTATTTTCTAGCTCTTCATCATCTTCCTCCTCTTCCCCATCACCTTCATCCTCCTCATCATCATCACCATCTACTTCATCCTCCTCCTCAACCCCATTCATGGTTTTCTGCAGCTGTCGTTGGATTCTCTTCAGCGCCTGCAGTCCGTCCTGCAGCTCCTTGCAAACCTCTCGGATCTTGGACGCAAACTCGGTCTTGGCGCCCTTGGGCAGCTTCAGAGAGCCCTTGGCGAGGAAGAAGACATCGAGGACGAGGAGGAGGCTGAAGTGAGGCCAGTGGTGACGCTGATGACCTGCGTGGCTATGACGGCTCCTCTGGCCACTCTGAGCACCTGGATGGTGTTGATGAGGTTCTCAGTGTTCACCAGCAGCGCTTTCCCAGCCTGGCCACCTTCCTTCAGCAGGTGCTTCACACTGTGGTTCAGGGCCCGTTTGGAGATGCTGTGCACATACTGCTCGAAGTTCCACTCCTCTAGAGTCTCCATCCCGGCCTACAGTGACAAAAAACCAAGAGAGGAGAGACAGACGACAAGATATTTAGGATGAAGAGACAGTAACAGATGGTTCCAGAAGTAAAAATCCATTTTGTTTTCTTTATAGGGGAACTGATTTTTATAAAACATTTAAGAGAGAAAACTGTGAGCTATGAGTTTGTTAACTGATGGTATATGCTTTTGTCAAAGACATCAATCCAATTATTTTTTTTTTTTTAAATAATCATTTAACAATCATTTGTGGTGAAAAAAACAAAAACAACTGCTTAATTCTTACGACTAAATTCTAAGACTTGATGGCTGCTCTGTCAATTCTTCGTCATCAGTTAGGAATGATGAATTGATAGCAACCTTTCCTTAGAAAGACACGTTTCTAGCATTTGTAGAACTGCATTTTTCCATCTCAATAATATTTATTTTTTTGACGTTTATGACCTCAAGGTTAGATTATTGTAATGCTTTATTGGGTGGTTGTTCTGTACACTTAATAAACAAACTACAATTAGTCCAAAATGCAGCAGCTAGAGTTCTTACTAGAACCAGGAAGTATGATCATATTAGCCCGGTTCTGTCAACACTGCACTGGCTTCCTATTAAACATTGTATAGATTTTAAAATCTTGCTTATTACTTATAAAGCCCTGAATGGTTTAGCACCTCAGTATTTGAACAAGCTCTTGTTACATTATAGTTCTCCACGTCCGCTGTGTTCTCAAAACTCTGGCAGTTTGATAATATCTAGAATATCAAAATCAACTGTGGTCACCAGATCCTTTTCCTATTTAGAGCCCAAACTCTGGAATAACCTACCTAACATTGTTCGGGAGGCAGACACACTCTTGCAGTTTAAATCTAGATTAAGGACCCATCTCTTTAACCTTGCTTACACATAGCAAACTAATACACTTCTAATATCCAAATCCGTTAAAGGATTTTTAGGTTGCATTAATTAGGTAAACCGGAACCGGGAACACTTCCCATAACACCTGATGTACTTACTACATCGTTAGAAGAATGGCATCTATGCTAATATTAGTCTGTTTCTCTCTTATTCCAAGGTCACTGTAGCCACCAGATCCAGTCTGTATCCAAGTCAGAGGGTCACTGCAGTCACCCGGATCCAGTTCGTATCCAGACCAGATGGTGGGTCAGCACCTAGAGAGGACATCTACAGACCCGAAAGTCAGCTGAGACCAGGACAACTAGATGAGCCGCAGATACCCTGTAAAAACCTTGTCTCAGATGACCACTGGGACAAGACCACAGGAACCATAGTCCTCTGCACAATCTGACTTTGTTTGCAGCCTGGAACTGAACTGCTGGTTTTGTCTGGCCAGAGGAGAACTGTGACGGTGATGTTTCCCGAAACTGACATCACGCTGCCAGTGGTTACCACACCAATGCCCACTGCCGTAACAATGAGGGACAGCCTGAAGGTGAAGGGCACCAGAACCAGGTCGCTGATGGTGGTGATGCTGCCAGCGATGCGGGCCACCCCGCCATCCACACTCGCAGTCACCGTTTTCTTGTGGAAGCTGTTGCCAGCCTCCGCTAACGTCAGGAGCTCACGGATGCACTACTGCAGCGATGGCTCAAGCTGAACCAGCAGGTGAACGAATAACTTGGCGGCCATAAAAACCCGGTAAGTGGCGGCTTCAATTTCTCTTAGAGTGAATAAAAGACAGAGAGTTGTTTTAGTTAAAAGGTTAGTTCACCCAAAAATTAAAATTAGCCCATACATTACTCACCCTCAGGTCATCCTAGTCTAGTCAGGTGAAATCACTATCATACTAATTAGACCGTAAGAGCAGACTGATTGCTATGAAAGGTGGTGTTCTTGTTAACAATGGTTACTTCCAAAGAAACATGTGCAGCCATCATCACTTTGCATCAAAATGGCCTCACATGCAAGGAAATTGCTGCAAATAATATTGCACCTGAAAAATCCATTTTCCGGATCATCAATAACTTCAAGGAGATCGAGAGGCTCGACTGCAGTGAAGAAGTCTTCAGAACGTCCCAGTGTGTCCAGCAAGCGCCAGGACCATCAACTCCTGAGGAGTAAGCTGTAATCGTGTCTCCAGCAGTGTAGAGCTTGCTCAGGAACTGCAGCAGTTGGTGTGAGTGCATCTGCATGCACAGTGAGGCCAAGACTTTTGGACAACGGCCTGGTGTCAAGAAGGGCAGCAAAGAAGTCACTTTTCTTCAAGAAAAACATGAAGGACAGACTGAAATTCTGCAGGAAATACAAGGATTGGACAGCAGAAGACTGGTGCAAAGTTATTGGGCCCTATTTTAATGATCTAAGTGTAAGGTCTAAAGCGCACGGTGCACTCAGGGGGTGTTCAAATCCACTTTTGCTAGTTTAACGATGGGAAAAAATGGTTACCTGATATAAGAGGACAAATGATTTAAACACAATAGTAAAGATATTGTGTATTAAAGGGACATACCTGATATAAGAGGACAAATGATTTAACAAACACAGTAGTGAAGATGTTGTATTAAAGGGACATACCTGATATATGAAGACAAATGATCAGACTCAGCACACAGTACAACAGCAATGTGCATGTATAATATTTTTGTATAGTAATGTAAATATGCAACCTTACCTTTTATAGTGTGCATTCAAGGACCTACTATTTATGAGATGTAAAGGATTATGTACATCTAGCCGGTTAATGCAAAATAAACCCAGACTGGGTGATCGTCTTTAAGCAAAGACACGACATTCAAACTAGACATGAGGACACATAACAGTATGCACAGTCTGTGAACAAGGAGCAAAGTTTAATTAGTTCTTGTTTACAGCATTACAGTAGTTGCCCTACACTACCATTTTGTGAATAAAGAAATGTCCTGTGTGTAAAGAAAATAAACCCTCTCAAATGTGTGGAGGAGGAGAACTTTAATATTATAACTGTTCATAAACATAAAAGTTAATACCGAACATTTTTCGGTATTATGAAAGCACATTAAATCCTTTAACAGATGTTCAACAGCAGAAGAACGTTTCTCTTGCATATAAGCAAAAAGTAAAAAAAAAAAAAAGTAAAAAAAAAACCTTATTGAGTATCTTGTGACTGGATGCTAAGCATTCTTGAAATGTTGACATTCAATTTTAGTGGCGAGTTTACACCTTGCGATGTGGTTCTGGAAATGTCTCATTACGCATTCTGTTGGAGACCATATTTGTTTTTGTTTCCTTCTTGCAACACCCCTTACAGGATAATTTTCCCGAATCACTACAAAAGAGGAAAACAGGTTCCTGAACTCTGGGGTGAACTCCATTATGGCCAGATCTCCCTCTTCCAATCCAATCCAATCAAAAAAAAAAAAAAAAAAAGGAGAGGTCAGTGATCACTCTGAAGTTTCAAGAATATTACATTGTTAAAGATCTAAGGTCTGCATGTTAGGAATTATCTTTAGGATATGATTACTTGAATTTTTTACAGTAAACTTGAAAATGTCATTTGTAACAACTTTGTAGCATTACCTTCAATTTCAATCTCTTCTAGTGTTTTGCCCTGAAGATTTGTAAGTGAACCTTTCTCCATGGCAAGTAGTAGTTTAGATATTTTGGCCAGCTGGGTTGTAGCCTCCGGAAGCCTGTAATACTCTCTGTGGACACGAATATTGTGGCCCAAAAAGTCAGCAACTTGGTCCAACTCATGGTTTTTGAGGTTTAGGACCTGTGACAAAGTTGCAACATGTTTGCGTAACTGTGTCGACCGGAGGAGTTCAGGGTTTTGCGCACCACACTCATTTGCATAAATTCTCAGACAGTCTTGTCCTCGATATGGAGTTAAATAGTTGGGTCTTGCAAACAGGAATGTGTTTTCTTCTGGGACTCCACACTCTGGTCTTCTGCTTATGAGGTGTGTTAAGGCATCAGTCATGTCTGGCGATAACAAGACTGCAACTTTTCGTCCCCTTTTACCCCTAATTTCCACCCAAATGAAATGTGCACAAAGTTTTTGTTCAAACTTTGTTAGCCCAACAGCAACATCTTTATGTAGGGCAGCTGTGTCCCTCTCTAGAAAACCTTTTAGTTCCATCTTTGCAACCATTCCTCCACGTCGTCGGTTAAACAATATTATTTTTGCTAGAGTTGCTTTGCAAAGTTCTCCATAGACTTGTGCTGATGGCATCTGTTTCAGGTTCTCAGAGGCTAAATCGGTAACCTTTTCAAGATGCTGGTGAAGACGTTGTACATCCTCTGTGAAAGGGAGGGTGGATGGCTTGTTAAAGTGCCCCTCATTCAAGGTGGTCAAAGCTGTGTGAGAAACAAGTTCAGGTCACTTTGCATCATACAGCTTTCTGAATGTCTGGGTTGACTTTATCCCCTCACTGTCTGCCATTAGAGCTCTGCAATGTATAATGTCACATATCTTATTCAGAGAGTGGCCCAACTTGAGGGCAAGACTTGGAGTCTGGTATGGGTGTTTCTCATCATCAAACCCAGATACCCTCTTGACAGCCTGGATAACCACATTAAAATGTGTAGGTCTTACAGCATCTTCAAGAGTCTGTACTGATTTTTTTTTTTTTTTTTTTTTTTTTTTTTCCTCAGAATCAGCAGAAGTCTTCCAACTTCCCGGAGCTTCTGTCGAATATAGTTATTTTTAGTGGGATCCTGTCCATGTTTATTTAAAAATGACTGGGCCAGCTGAAGAATGCAAAAGTCACTCCGCACTGCAGCAGAGATGTCATCATCTTTCATCACAGTTAACAGCTTCCAAACACCCTGTGATATGTGTTGAGAGAGAGCTGTATTAAACATGGTTGCCAAAGACAAGATCCTAGTTCTTCCTGGTTCTGCCTGATCTTCCACTGGTTTGGAAAGAAATTTCGAACGTGTCGCCAGAGATCTCTCTGGAGAAACATTGCATGGCAATACATACAATGCACACAATCTTTTGAATTATATCTTTTCTTTGGTTTACATCTGAGTTTTAACAGTCCAGTCCCACTCGCTAAAACATCTGCATTGTGTTCGTAGTTCCCTTTGTTCCACAGTTTGTTCAGAAGTTTTTGACGTTCTTTGGAGTGTTTTGGCAATGCCAAAGCCCGAGCAACATTGACATATGATTTCTCATGGGTTTTTAAGTGGCA
Organism: Cyprinus carpio; assembly: GCF_018340385.1. NCBI lineage: Eukaryota > Metazoa > Chordata > Actinopteri > Cypriniformes > Cyprinidae > Cyprinus > Cyprinus carpio. The sequence goes on from NC_056603.1 coordinate 4,209,055, forward strand.
TGTAAATTTTGACTGCGGTTTTACACAAATGTAGCAGTAATTCTTCTTACTTGCTGAAGAGGATATATTTGAAGATTGTATACATGGATTTTTCCCTGTTCCTGTGATATTCTCAACAGATGTGTCTTCTGTATTAACAACGCTTGTTCGTTGTGAACTTCCGATACTTGTACTTGCTTGGCTTTCATACAAGACCTTTCAAGCTGTGCTGTGGAGACTGGATCTTTTGCTTTCTTGGCATGGCCTGCCATTTTGTATTTCTGCAGCAGATTCAAAGCAGGACACTTTAGTAGTGGGCATGTTTAAGAGTTGTTCAGGACATTCATTATGGGGGAAGTCGTGGCCCTAATGGTTAGAGTGTTGGACTTGCAATCCAAGGGTTGCAAGTTCGAGTCTCGGGCCGGTAGGAATTGTAGGTGGGGGGAGTGAATGTACAGCGCTCACTCCACCTTCAATACCACAACTGAGGTGCCCTTGAGCAAGGCACTGAACCCCCAACTGCTCCCCGGGCACAGTGAGTGTTCACGGTGTGTGTGTGTTCACTGCTGTGTGTGTGCACTTTGGATGGGTTAAAAGCAGAGCACGAATTCCGAGTATGGGTCAAAATACTTGTCTGTACATCACTTTCACTTTCATTTTCTGAAGATACTATGCCCACTTCTGAACTTTCTGAAACAGAATTAGGTACATAGTCCTGATCTGACAAGTTCTCACTGGAAAATTGTTCTTCAGAATCCTGAAATAGCAAAAATATTATTTGTACCTATTCAAAAAGTTTACTCCTAAGGAAAAAAAATACTCAAAAATAAAACATATCTGACTATTCGATAAATTCAGGGAGAGATTGAGAAATATGAACATACTGTATACAATTACGCGGGGGGAGAGAAGGACAGCTTTTTTAAAGCCAAAATATAACACATTTATGATATCAAGATTACACAGTAACTTGGGGTTTTGATGGTACAACAACATTTAGATAAAAATCTTTTAGCAAAATACTTACCCTTACATCTCACACCAATCCACTTAAAAGCGGAAAAGGGTCCACTGCAGCATTCACATTTATTCAAGCTTGACTACGTCATTTTTACAATTCTGTTGGGGAAAAAAAAAATAATAATAAAATCTAATTTATTAGAAGTGATTATATTAAAATATAGTTTACAGTTTAAACACATTATTTTAATAGTTTCACAATAACAAAATGTATAGATCACAAACGTATTGCACTATAATGCATATTATGACACCAAGTATGAGTATGAGGACATAAAACAAGTAAACCATGGTCAAATGAACTTCTGTGCATCCCCCCATAATTCACAACGTGGCACCAGCATTAAGTATGGGGACATACAACACACAAACCACGTGCCAATTTGGCAAGAGACACACTGAACTTCTGCCTATCCCCCACAATACACAACATGACACCAGCAGTAAGTATTGGGACATACTGCACAGAAAACACGTGCCAATTTGGCAAGAGACACACTGAACTTCTGCCTATCCCCCACAATACACAACATGACACCAGCAGTAAGTATTGGGACATACTGCACAGAAACCATGTTCCAGTTTGGCAAGAGACACACTGAACTTCAGAATCAGAATCAGAAAGAGCTTTATTGCCAAGTATGCTTGCGCATACAAGGAATTTGTTTTAGTGACATAAGCTTCCAGTACACAGAGACAACAACACACAGTCCAAAAAAAAAAAAAAAACCTTGCAAATAAATAATTTGTATGAGCAGTTGTACTAAAGAAGATAATGGAATAGGATTGAGTAAGATGCAGGGATGTACTAGGATGGAGAGGTAACAAATACATATAAGGATATTGCACATTGCCTGGGGGAATAAACCGTTCTTGTGCCTGACTGTCCTGGTATTTGCGGCTCTGAAGCACTGGCCAGAGGGCAAAAGTTCAAAGATGGGGTAACTTGGATGTTAGGGATCCAGAGTGATTTTCTGAGCCCTTTTCCTCACTCTGGATGTATACAGTTCTTGAAGGGTGGGCAGGGGAGTACCAATAATCCTTTCGGCAGTCTATACTGTTCTCTGTAGTCTTCTGATGTCTGATTTTGTAGCTGAACCAAACCAGTTATTGAAGTGCACAGTACAGACTCAATGACGGCTGAGTAGAACTGTTTCAGCAGCTCCTGTGGCAGGTTAAACTTCCTCAGCTGGTGAAAGAAGTACAACCTTTGTTGGGCCTTTTCTGCCCATCCCCAACAATACACAACATGACACCAGCAGTAAGTATTGGAACATACGACACACATGCTACTGCAGCTCAGAATTAACCATAATCTGTACCACTGTATAAGCAAATGTATATCCCCATCCATCTATTCTAAAAGTCTGATTGTAATTAAAAATCAATATGGCTCTGCCAATTACAGATCATACAGTGCCCTCCATAAGTATTGTAACAGTAATGACAAAATTCCTTTGTCTGCTGTGGAGTCAAGACATCTGCAAATATGATTAAAAGATGAATATGAGACAAAACTACAGAATATCATATTTGTATTATTGGGTTATTCAATACATAGATGCTTTACCAACTAAGAAGATCAGCATATATCAAAAACAATGGGCATGGAGAAATCAACAGTTTGTATTGTCCTAAAAAACAAAGAAACTACAGGCGACTACAGCAACCAACAATGACCTGATCAGCTGAGAAAAACAGCAGCCTTTGATGACAGACTAATCATAAAAGCTGTGAAAAAGAAACCTAAAATAGGTGTCTGTAAAATCTCAAACAACCTCCAGAAACCTGCGTTGATGAACAATCTACTGTCCGCAGAAGACTTTGACAAAGAATTACAGAGGCTACACAGCAAGATGCAACCCTCTGACCAGCACCAAAAATAGAAAGGCAAGATTAGAGTTTGCAAAAAAGCACAAAGGTGAGTCAGTAGAGTTTTGTAACAGTTTTATGGACAGATGTGACAAAGATTATCTAGTATCTAAGCTATTGGAAAGCAAAAGTGTGGAGAAAAAAAAGGAGCTGCAAATAATCCTAAACACACAACCTCATCTGTAAAGGTTGGAGGAGGTGGTGTCATGGCGTGGGCATGCATGGCTGCCTCTGGAACAGGCTCTATCAATTTTATTAATGACTTAACAAATAATGGTGATAGCAGAAAGAATACAGAAGTTATTTTGAGAATTTAAGATAATTCATAGATTAACATTCTGGGCATGTGTAAATTCATTGTAGCACACACAGTTTGTGTAATGTTCAGGTACTGATTCTGCATCATCTTACCAAAGTTAATGGAAATTAACTAACTGTTAAATGTGATTAGAGCCAAAACACAAATCACATGTGAAAACTATCTGTTGAGCATTACAAACACAGACTCTTACCTTCTCTGTTCCGTCCCCGGCTGCACAGCTGATCACAGCATTCCCCTGTTGTTCTGTCTCAGAACACACCTGTGAAATATGAAAGATATTTGTAAACATACGTTGGCAAGAGGTCATATATATAGATGTATAAGAAATTTGTGTGGACAGTTTAAGGAACCAATATGGTTTATAAATATTCTGCATCATCTTTTTTAAAGTGAATGGAAATTAACTACCTGATGTGATAATCAGATGTGAAAATTTAGTTCCATCTGTAAATACCTTGCTTCTCCATGGCCAGTCAGAATCCCCATAGTTATACGTAATCTCTTCCCCAGGACTTATGTCCTTTATTGCAAATAAGCACAGATGGGGCTTTCCATCCACTCTGATTGTTTTGATTTTGCTGTTGGGGTTCACATGATCATCATTGATGAGTCTCCCTAAAGAGCCGTCTTCTCTGGCAGCATCAACCCTGAAAGAGCAAGAACACAATGCTAACTCCAAGGTGTAATATTGACTAAATCACACATTAGGAAAGTCTCACTGAGTAATTAAAAAAATGTTTCTGGATGGACTCATCCTACTTTACCACTACTGCATCGGAAAATAAAAATTTGCATCTCTGGGTGACCTACAACTTTGTAAATTTGAAAGAGATTGTAAATTAAGTACAGCAATATACATACCACAACTGTTTTCCATTAAAACAAAATTCAAACAAAAAAACTTAAATCGCAGTGTGGTATACTCTGTGCCTTGTTTCATATTCTTGTTTAGTAATGACTTACCCTCGATATTCAACAAGAAAATCTCCCTTTTGGAAGTGGCAACAGCTGAACACTCCTCAACCTAACAAAGACCACATCAGTCAGGAAAAAGGGTAAAGTTAAAACAATACTTAAACATAGATACTCACTGTTACTCACTGTTATGTGTTACTCACCTTTTATTATGTTATTATTATATGATTATATATTGATGATATTATATGACATCATTGACCTAATCAACTGAGTTTATATTTTTATTTGTTGTAGAGGGCTTAAATATTAACAATAGGGATTATTCTGTACTATTTGCATGTCAGTAAATAGTACTAGTGAAACAGGAAAAACATCTTAGACGATAAATTTTTCTTTAGTATTCTTAACAATCTCAGACATGCTGCTTTTCTCCTTCTCAACTACATTGTTACTGTTACTAAAGATACTTTTATATAGGTACCGTATCATAGTACTGAGACTGCTCTCCTTAGAGTTACAAATGACCTGCTCTTATCATCTGATCGTGGTTGTATCTCTCTATTAGTGCTACTGGATCTTAGTGCTGCGTTTGACACTATTGACCATCCCATTCTTCTGCATAGACTAAAACACTTTGTTGGCATTAATGAAAGTGCATTAGCATGGTTTAAATCGTACTTATATGGCCGCCATCAATTCGTAGCTGTGAATGAAGAGGTATCATATTGTTCACAAGTGCAGTATGGAGTACCTCAAGGCTCAGTATTAGGGCCGTTACTCTTCACGCTTTACATGTTACCCTTGGGAAATGTTAGCTTTCACTGTTATGCTGATGATACTCAGCTCTATATTTCTTTGTGGCCCGGTGAAACATAACAATTTGAAAAACTAACAGAATGCATAGTCGATATAAAAAACTGGATGACAAGTAATTTCTTACTGCTAAATTCTGAAAAAACAGAGGTGTTAATTATAGGACCTAAAAGCTCTGCATGTAATAACCTAGAACGCTGTCTAAGGGTGCTTTCACACTAGCACTTTTGGTGCGCACCCGGGTTCGATTGACGTCAGAGTTCGGCTCGTTTGGATGATGTGAACGCAATCGTACCAAATCGCAGAAGTGAACCGCTATTAATGACATATTATTTGATGAAAATGTGTGTTTGTGTGTGTGTTTCACTCACTTTCCTGATGAGCATGACTGACGCGCTGCAAGCAAAGAGCTGTATATGTCATTTCTGTTTGCCTTCAGCATTCTTTAGAGCATTTGCAGTACATTCGTAAGACAGACACAAGTGCTGTTATGTACCGAAGCTTTGTAAACAAAATGAACGGTTCAAAAACGTAAACACATAAAAGTGCAGAGAGTAATGTTATGCATTTGCCGCCTTCTCCTGCGTCGTCGTTACTAAGCAACGGGGTAAACAGCTGCTGGCTTGATGATGCAAGCGAACCGCGGTTCGGACTCAAATATTATAATATGAACACATTCCAGCGGGGAGGGTGGAGCAATCGAACTCTGGTTCGGACCAGGCAAGTGAACCAAGTGTGAAAGCATCCTAAGACTTGATGGCTGCTCTGTCAATTCTTCGTCCTCAATTAGGAACCTAGGTGTGCTATTTGATAGCAACCTTTCCTTAGAAAGACACGTTTCTAGCATTAGTAAAACTGCATTTTTCCATCTCAAAAATATATCTAAATTACGGCCTATGCTCTCAATGTAAAATGAAGAAATGTTAATCCATGCGTTTATGACCTCAAGGTTAAATTATTGTAATGGTTTATTGGGTGGCTGTTCTGCATGCTTAGTAAACAAACTCCAGTTAGTCCAAAATGCAGCAGCTAGAGTTCTTACTAGAACCAGGGAGTATGATCATATTAGCCCGGTTCTGTCAATACTGCACTGGCTCCCTATCAAACATCGTATAGATTTTAAAATCATTGCTTATTACTTATAAAGCCCTGAATGGTTTAGCACCTCAGTATTTGAACAAGCTCTTGTTACATTATATTCCTCCACGTTCGCTGCGTTCTCAAAACTCTGGCAATTTGATAATACCTAGAATATTAAAGTCAACTGCGGGTGGCAGATCCTTCTCCTATTTAGCGCCCAAACTCTGGAATAACCTACCTAACATTGTTCGGGAGGCAGACACACTCTTGCAGTTTAAATCTAGATTAAAGACCCATCTCTTTAACCTGGTGTACACATAACACACTAATACGCTTCTAATATCCAAATCCGTTAAAGGATTTTTAGGCTGCATTAATTAGGGAAAGCGGAACTGGGAACACTTCCCATAACATCCGATGTACTTGCTACATCGTTAGAAGAATGGAATCTACGCTAATATTAGTCTGTTTCTCTCTTATTCAGAGGTCACCGTAGCCACCAGATCCAGTCTGTATCCAAGACAGAGGGTCACTGCAGTCACCCGGATCCAGTACGTCTCCAGCTCAGATGGTGGATCAGCACCTAGAAAGGACCTCTACAGCCCTGAAAGACAGCGGAGACCAGGACAACTAGAGCCCCAGAGACAGATCCCCTGTAAAGACCTTGTCTCAGACGACCACTGGAACAAGACCACTGGAAAAGATTGTTTCTTCTGCACAATCTGACTTTGCTGCAGCCTGGAATTTAACTGCTGGTTTCGTCTGGTCAGAGGAGAACTGGCCCCCCGACTGAGCCTGGTTTCTCCCAAGGTTTTTTTTCTCCATTCTGTCACCGATGGAGTTTTGGTTCCTTGCCACTGTCGCCTCTGGCTTGCTTAGTTGGGGACACTTCATTTACAGCGATATCATTGACTTGATTGCAAATTATTGTACAGACACTATTTAAACTGAACTGAGCTGCATGATAACATCACTGAATTCAATGATCAACTGCCTTTAACTTTCATTTTGCATTATTGACACACTGTTTTCCTAATTAATGTTGTTCAGTTGCTTTGACTCAATCTTTTTTGTTTAAAGCGCTATTTAAATAAAGGTGACTTGACTTGACTTGACTTGACTACACGGGCTCAGTCGCGATACACTCGCTTAACACAAAGTCCGGTAATTGTGAACTATAAGGGCTTTTGGAGAAAATTCGAATTAGAGCTCCCTCTACCTATAGAAGCACTTCTACATTGTCTGAATTATGAGGACATTGGCCCTGTCCACATAATACAAAATGTCCTCGTAGTGTTGCATATATTCATATAAAATGTCCTCGTAAATCACAAAAACCAACACACACCATGTCTCTCTGGCTATAAAATATTCATAGTGTTATGTAAATGTAGTTTTAAACATATTAACGAAAAATGTTTTGATACAAAAACCACATAAGCTTAAAAAAAATGCATTCGTGTTTATTCAGCATTTTTACCACATACAAGACCATCAGAAATACATACACACATGTGTCACACCTTATATAGGTTTGTTTATGAACACATTTTTTATTTGCAATATTTATTTTATAGAACATTGTAAACAGGAAAATGACTGAGAGTAAAGAAATGAAATCTACTCTGACCTGACATAAGGAGGAATTGAATTGATGTGTCCAATTCTCTGTCAAACGCTGTACCACAACACCACCGAATCATTTTTGTTAGCTGGTGTAGCCTCATATGTATTCAGATTTCCTGATCATATGCCCTGAATATAATTGTGATTGTATCGCAAACTGTTAATTTGTGCTAAAAATTTAATAAAGCTTCTGGCCATGTGACCTGATGATTTCTCAGCTGTCTTCACACACATTTCCTTTCACTCACAACTCAGATTGTGAATGTAGCAACTGGTTCATTTTAATGAATTTATTTAAGAGAAAATTTGTATTCAAGTTCCTGGTCATTTGACCTAATGACATCATAAATTATACTTGAACCTAAAGCGGGAATCGAACACAGATTTTTATGATGTGTAATGTTCACTGGCAAACAGCCTACCACAGCTCCACCTAATCAAAAATGTACAACAGCACGAATTAAGTTCAAACCTAGTAATATTGACACTGATATTTTTCTCTCTCTCTCTGAAATACTGGATTATATAAAAGAATAATCTTTTTTTTCTCCCTTCTCTTTCTTATTGGAATATGTAAATTGATTAAATGTCTGTTGTTGTTTTTTTCTGTGTTTTATCCCGAATCGATGTTATGTTATTTTTTATATGTAAAAGATAATAAAATATTTATCACAAAAAAAGAATAATAATTATAATAATTATTGTCTATTAATAACTGAAAATGGAATTTAGAATGTTCAACAGTGTCATATTTTTGTTTGTGTGAAGGAACATAAGTTTTATACACCCTACATTCATGTCCACATCAGGTGAAATGATGACATTTTTGCAGATATATTTTCTGCAATTCTCCAGCTGTGATCCTTGGAGAGTCTTTGGCCACTCAAACTCTCCTCTTCACAATGCATTGGAACAAAATATATATACACATCCTCTTCCAGGAAGATTTGTAACATTTTCTGTTGATTGTAAATTCTTAATTATTGCCCTGATGGTGGAAAGGAAATTTTCAATGCTTTATTTGTGAAGCTCAACAATCTTGTTCTGCGGTCCCACTTTATACTGTGACCCTCATACCTGTGTACTTACACAGTACACAGTGTAAGAACACATTGGTACATAGTATCTACAGCTGTAATATTTCTGTAACTACACACATATTACAACCCTAAGGATAGTTTGTGTACAGTAAGTACAAATGTGTAACAGGACATTGGTAACTACATTTTTTTTCACTTCACTAAGTACCCGTGTAACAGGAATTATATAACTACATTTTGTAACAACATGTATAAGAGTACATTGGTACACTTGTCCACTTAATATAAAGTGTAACATTCTGGACACCAACCACAATTTATATGTAAAGCCTAACTTACTGGACACTGCTGTGTAACATCAGAGTAATTACATGATAAATCTAATATAAAGTGTAACACTTTCTTTACCAAAAGTGCTGTTAGTCCTGTTACACATTTGTACTTCCACATACCATTCAGTGGGTTGTTACATATGTGTAGTTACAGAAACATTAGAGCTGTAGGTACTATGTACCAATGTGTACTTACACTGTGGTTACATACCACATACACATCTAGTTACTGTGTAAGTACACAGGTATTAGGGATACAATATAAAGTGGGACCAAAAATGCAAATATCACGCAGTTATTTGTAGTTTGTAAATAAAACCACCTTATTACACAATACAACAAATTAATGATTTTCTCAATGATACTTTTAATCAGTGAAGACCACAATTAGAGAAGTATTTCTCTGATTTACAGCTGTTTGTTGATTCATGTGTTATGGCTATGAGAAAAGCTTCATTGGAGGAGCTTGATCAGCCTAAAAGATATAGATTAAAGAAACATGTCAGTGCCATTAAAAAAACGACTAAACACGTGTCATAAAAAAAAAAAAACATTAATAAGGTTATGTATAGTAAGGTGATGTATTATTTTTGCATTCTTTTACCTTTCGTCATGACGACCTTAAACACTGGGACCTTTAATGTTAATGGTTGTCGGTGTACAAGGAAGAGAGTTGCTTTGTTTGATTATCTGCGGCTAAAACAGGCAGATGTTATTTTGTTGCAAGAAACGCATACAGATCGGCAAAATCAAGCACAGTGGTATGGTGATTGGAAAGGTAGTGTTGTACTGAGTCATGGTACAAACCTTAGTGCAGGTATTGCCATCCTTTTTTCTCCATGTGTTAGTATGGAGCCAGATGTGGTTGAAATAATACCTTTTGAGATTTTGATTTTGAGAGCTGATACTGTTTTTGGTGATACTCATTTTTCTTTTATTAATGTGTATGCGCCGAATGTTGGGCAAGAACGCATCTCATTTTTCAAAACACTTTCTGATGCTTTATTAAAGTGTCCTCAGGGAAATATTGTTATACTTGGTGGAGATTTTAATTGTATTTTAATTGATTTTAATCATGATGAACTTCATCATTCTTCTGCTGAGAGTTTAAAGAAAGTAATTAATGAACATAATTTAGTTGATGTTTGGAGGGAGGCCTTTCCTGGGGTCAGACAGTACACATGGTTAAAAGCTAATTCTAATATTATGTCAGGAGCTAGGCTTGACCGTTTTTATGACGAAAAGGGCAATAGGGGTAGGTTTTTTAGTAGTTCAATTTCACCATCTTTTCTGTCAGATCATCACTATGTATCTATTGTAGTATCTGTTTCTCTTTCTAAATCCTATAAATCGCATTGCCGCTTTAATAATAGATTATTGCAGGACGGCACTTTTATTCACTCTTTTAATCTTTTCTGGAAAGCTTGGAGAGAGGAGAGATGTAATTTTCAGTCACTGTGTCAATGGTGGGATGTCGGTAAGACACAAATCAAGTCTTTTTGCCAGCAGTATACTGCACATAGTGCTGGAATGCTCAAAGCAAGAATGAAGTCCCATGAACAAGCTATCCTTGGGCAAAGCAGTGACTGTACCCACAATAATTCAACTTGACTCTCATTGACTCTGTTGCTAATGATAAACACATTTTGAAGAATTTATTGGAGGAAAGAGGAAGAACAGCCCTTCTAAGAACCAGATTTGCACAGCTGAATGACATGGATGCTCCTACATCATTCTTCTTTGGTCTTGAAAAAAAGCCAAGGGAACAGAAGAGTTTTCATCAGTTAAAAATACCAGGTGGCGGTGTTATAACAGATCAATGGGAAATTCAATCTTATGCTCTATCTTTTTATGAGGATTTATACCATTCGGAATTATGTGACGATGCAGTAACTGATGAACTTTTATGTGAATTTTTCAAATTAACAGAAGAAGAACGCAATGAGTTGGACAGGCCTTTGACTTTTGGAGAGATTTCACAAGCTGTTCAGGAAATATGTTCTGGGAAGTCACCTGGATTGGACGGGCTCTCAGCAGAATTTTTTAAATCCTTCTGGAATCTACTAGGACAAGACATGTATGAAGTGTTTCTTGAATGCATCAATCAAGGGACCCTTCCTTTGAGTTGTCGAAGGGCAATTCTAACATTAATTCCAAAAAAGGGGGATATTGGGTGCCTAAAAAATTGGCGGCTGGTATCACTGATATGTGTTGATTTTAAGATTTTATCCAAATCTTTGACTAATAGACTGAAGAAATATATGGCATCAGTCATTCATATGGACCAAATATTTTGTGTCCCCAAAAGGACAATTTTTGATAACCTGTTTTTGATGAGGGATATGATTACAGTGGCAAAAATGCACAATTTGGACATTGGGTTGCTTTCATTGGATCAAGAAAAAGCGTTTGACAGGGTTGATCAGCAGTATTTATTTAAAACTCTGGAAGCTTTTGGTTTTGGTCCTTATTTTGTATCTCTTATTAAAATGCTATATAATGAAGTTTATAGTACGTTGAAGATTAATGGTTCCTTAACCAGCCCTTTCTCTGTGTCTAGGGGAATAAGGCAAGGGTGTCCTCTCTCTGGTCTTCTGTATGCAATTTCTATTGAGCCTTTATTGGTCTCACTTCGGAGGCAGCTTAGTGGTTTTAATATTCTTAGTGACCCTGGTGTAGATTCAGTTAAACTTACAGCATATGCTGATGATATAACAGTAATTATAAAAGGCTCAGAAGATGTTACAAGTTTGATTTCTTCCCTAAATAAATATCAGCAAGCTTCATCTGCACGCATTAATTTGGAGAAATGTGCATCTTTGCTATTGGGTGACTGGCAGGCTACAGGGCCCCTAGGCTGCCGCAGCAATGCAGATGGGCCAGATATGGTATTAGAATCCTTGGTTTATATTTTGGGACTAATAGCTATACAGAAAAGAACTGGGAAGGGTTAGCGGACAAGGTAATTCTTAGAATTCAGAAGTGGCGATGGATTCTTCCACATCTCTCTTTTAGGGGGAGATGCCTGGTTATTAACAATTTAGCAGCTTCAATGTTATGGCATAAATTTACTGTATTAGATCCTCCTAAGGATTTACTTTCTGGAGTTCAAAAAGCATTTGTTAATTTTTTTTTTGGGAAGGAAAACATGACTTATCCATGAACATTGCCTCAGCGTGCTCGAGGCCCAGGCATGAGATGCAGCAATCGTGACCATCAGATGGATCCAGGAAGCGACCACATCCAGAAACGCATGAGTGGAAAGACATCTTTAAAAAGATGCCCCGTCACTCCTGGAGCTCTTTTAGTAATTGCTCTTTTAGTTTTTGTAAAAACACAGAAGTGTTGAAGCGCCCAGGAGGAGTAGCAGCGTGACCGCAGAATGGGTAGCTGCAGCACGCCGAGAAGAAAGCAGCAGCACTGGCAACCCCCACTGATGTGCCATAACACTAACACTCTACCGTCAAAAAGGCTGTCTTGACGACACTCTGCACAGGAAGCTGAAAGGCTCGGCTCCGAAGCGAAAAGCTGAACGTGCAACTGCACACGGTCTCCTTATATACCCGCACTGTAGGGCGGGCTGAGCATTGCAAATCTCTTGTTTTGTTAACACTCGAAGGCGATTCATTTCTATAGCGAGATCCCAATTCGTCAGTCACTGACGTAATGTTGAACATGACTGACTGAAGGGGAATGAAATAAAAACAAATGCATAGACAGTTATGCGCTGACAGTGAACGTCTACCCCAAATGTGTCAACGTTTGCACTTAAAACTAAAGAAATGTCTGAACTAACAATTCTCACAGCTTATGACATGCGCCTGTTACCACACAAAGTCTCCCAGTCTCTCGCCATCTCGTCTTTCTGTCAGTAAATACTGTATATTTAACCTTTAATTAACTGCATGTAATGAAACACAAGCATGCAGACAAACAGAGTGCTTGTTTTGTATTCCTAATGGCCCTGTTATTATCAGACAATAAATGCCTGATCAAATCAAACCACTTCCACAGTATTCAGTTTAAGCTATTAATATGACCGCCTGATGCCAGAAGAATCAAATATCACAAACACAGCTTGTCAGACTGGTTTTCCGTTATCTGGAAATCACATCTGTTCTTGTGAAAGTGTTCACTTCTGCCTGATCTCACGGCAGTTGGTACATATTTTACAAGGTGGCTAATCCATATGAATTTGTACGACCTCATTCGATACAGATATATCAGAATATAGATACAAATAAAACTCATTTGGAGAAAACAGCCTTTAAAGATATGATTAATAATTGAAATCTACAGTTGCAAATATAGTTGAAGTGCAGTACAATACACAGTTAAATGTGTATTTTGAATCCCAAATTTACCAGTGCATGAAAAAAAAAAAAAAAAAAAACGATGGTTTTGCCCGTTGTTTCATTCACAACCAATGAACCAATGTATTCCTTCAGTTAAACAGAAGAACATCCAGACCTGCTTGTGCTCAGTATCTTTGCTCTCCGCTGCCTCTCCTGTCCAGGTAGATGAACTGCACACAGGTGTGTCCTACAGCAGCAACACAAAGGTTGTTTTTGTTTTTACAAAGACATATAAATATACTCAAACATTTTTATTTATGCACATCTTACTTTCACAAAATAAAAACTTTATGAGAATAGATTTTCTTTTTCAGAAGGAAACACTAGTGAAGAGAAGACTTTGAGATTAGACTAACAAGGTTTGAACAGAGTTTTTATTTTAAGCAGGTTGAATGTAAATTGAAAAAACAGAATGTGAATGAATAAAAGAAAAAGAGTATGATGTCAATATCGTGTAGCCAAAAATAAGAACATGATCTGCTGGGAGTTAGTAATTAATTAATGTCAAGTGGCTGAAAACTCAATGTGCATTTGATGTGGCTTTTAATAAAAGGATGATTACAGCTTTATGGTATTCTGTGATGGATAATTAGTTATTTAGCAGTCAGTTTCCCTTTAATCCAGGAGCTTTTGGATCACCAAACAAAATGTTCAGTCAGAACGCTTTCAAATGAACTATCACCTGTGAAGATGAGGATAGAGTTTCTGCATCTCACCAATTGCGCCAGTCCATCCTGCTGAACATAACACTTAAGAGGTCAATAGTGACACCAACAGTAACCACTTTAATTAAAGAAAACATCATTAAAACACTAACTGGTTGGATCGGATGATCTGCTCGGGAGGCTCTCAGGGTTTTCGGGGGAACCTGTGCTTTGAGTCGTTTTTTTGGGTGTTTTTCTTTCTTTTTTTTTTTTTTGCACTACTAAATTTATTTAACCAGAGGTCTTTATTAAAATACTTAGACACGAACACGTAACACTATGCGTAACTTAACGGTAAAGTGGAAACACCAGCTCAAATCTCAAATAAGAAAATTCAGACACACCTAAACACACTTCCACTCACAGAATTTTTATTTTTTTTTACCAGTGATGACAGACACTTTCATTGGTCTAATGTTTCAACACTGACGCTGCTGCACTATAATAACTATTTTTAACTTGACACAACACGCCTGTCCAAGATGCCCAGCTGACGCATGTGTAAGTAATGACTCCTGTATATTAATTATGTAACTTAAGGTTATAATGTAGGACAGGGGTACTCAAACCGGGACCCCTCAATATTCAGAGGGAAAGAATGGTGTAAAAAGAAGTTAAAGAAGTTAACATTTGCCAAATTTCATAATGTTATGGTTTCATATTCAATCTTGAGATTGCAATTATCTTATTCTGTTGACAGCCCTATAGGTTTATAGAATAAATAAATAAACAAGGACAATAAATGTTTTTAATTGTTCATATCTCCTTCCCTGCAATTATACATGTACTAATGCACAAACGTATGTAACATTGTTCTGAAACACTATTTAAAGTGACAACACAGTTAACTTGATATTGAATTGCTCCTCATTTTTCCCCATAACACCCATAAAACTTTACAATATTACCTTATAATTGACCTTTATGTGAAAAAAAAAGAAAAAAAAAAGAGAGAAAAAAACAAAACAACATCATCATCTGTCTTTTGGGAATGGTGTGTATTTGAAATGGATCATATTTGGGGGTCCCAGGCACCAAAATCGCCCATTTAAGATATTATTTGACATGATAGCAAACAAATACAGTTAAAAACACATTCTGCTCCGGCCCACAGCTACAAAACTGAGTAACAAGTTGCACTACGTAACAAAAGTTCAACCCAGATTTGGGAATGTATTATTCTACTTTTAGGTTGACACGCCTTACAAACGCAACAGAGAAACATGTCACGACTGAACGCCTTTCATTCGCTAAACTACAAGGGTGTGATCATCTGACGAATTAATGAGGTCTAAGGGGAAGGCTTGGTTCACGAATATTAATTAGGCTATAAGACTGGCCGCTACAGGTACGTCACCATGACCTAAATAATATTCAGGAGCCATGAGTTTGTACTTTTGCTTCAGGTATTGAAATGTACATAAACTTTTATTGGCACATGCACAAGTGTGTTGAAAGCAAATCTCTTTTGAAGGTGTTGTATGTAAGTTTTTGACTCTACTAAAGAATAAAAATACCATGATATTTCACTGATTCTTGAGAAATGGAACAAAACAGTGCAAAATTAAAAAAATAAAAAAATAAAAAAATAATAAAAAAATAAAACCTTGTTCTTAGACTAATTAAACTACATTTATGTATCTTATATGTACTAAGCTACTGAGCAATGCTTTGATACAAGCTTTTCTTTGTATTTTCTTTCTTTTTTTTATCAAAATGTGCTTTTTACCTTGGACTGTGTAATATAATTTCAACTTTAACAGCAGTCAAGATGTTTTTAACATTTCAAAACACATCGTCATGTTAGCACACAGATTACACTTTCGCATGTGGCCAACAATTCCTCAACAGATATAAAATATTCTAATCAAATATAAGCAAAATATTCAACTGAGGTGACAGAACTGACGGAAATGACAAATACATCAAATACATTGAATCAATCGATTACTGTATTAAAACAAAAGCAACAAACAGTGAATGTTATTGTTTATAAAGCGTTTATTCAAGAGTCACATTTAAGTAAGTGAGGGTGTTGACAAATCTGGCACTTCTTTCACAAAAAAAAAAAAAAAAAAAAAAAAGAGTTCATGTAGTAACCTTTTATTTTTTTGATGCTAGATGCTAATAGAACCTCTTCAGGAGAATAAAATCATCTAAATATTTTAAATAATTTCCTCAGAAATTGGAAGATGGGGTTGACATATCATGATTGTGACACAGGAAAATATAAATATTAGGATTTAAAATGTTCTAAAACCATAAAACTGACCAGAGCCTGACACTGATGTACTCTGCAGAGTTCAGTTTTGAAAGCCAGTGTAAACAAACACATAAGAAGAGTATCCGGTAGAGAGAAGAGAGTGGATGCAGAGTTCCTGTTATCTTTGGTATTTGAGAACAGATTTATTCTCACAGTCACATGTTCTTAATATAAATTCTAAATTCTCCATTGAATTATGTGATCTGGAGTGTCTGTTTTCTTCCATGTGCGCGAGTGTTAAGAGTCAGAGTGCATTATCTCTCTAGATCAGGGTGTCAAACTCAATCACAGAAGGGGACAAAACTTTAAACATAGCGTAAGTCACGGGCCAAACAGATTTACATTTATTGAACAAACTAAAATGACTTTTTGTTTTAAACAGAGATCTGAATTTGAACAGCCAGAATCCTGTAAATCTTCTCAATAACACAAATTAAATAATAAAATAACACATTTTTTTAAATAAATTAAATTAAAAAATAATAAAATTACATTTTCTGTATGTGTTTTGTATGCAGCTCATGGTAATTTTATAACAATAAAGGATGTTTATGATAATAAGCAGTGTGGCATTATTTAACAGCCTACAAAAAGTGCATGTCTGCCTATCAAAGAATCAAAATCAACTACAGATCACAATCGGAAGTTATTACAAGCACTCGACGATGGTCTATAGTGGGGTTTAGGCAAAAACATTAATAGTCACACATTTTCAAATGTAGCTTGTTGCTAATTGTACTTATATTTATATTTTAAGATGTTTTCTTGTAAGCATTACAGATAGTTTGCATTTCTGGCATAGAACCAAACTTTATTTAGCTATATTTTTATTTTTATTTATTATTTACCTTTATTTAACCAGGAAGTCTCATTGAGATTAAAATCTCTTTTACAAGAGAGACCAGGCCAAGGTAGCAGTCATAAAGTAAGACACATTTTAAAATACAACAAATACACATTAAAACAATATTTAAACAGAATATCCTCTCAACAAAAACAATCACAAGCCTCAATTACCAATCTCTTTATGATAGCTTTAAATTCACCAATATTTAATGCTGTATATTGAGCAGTGGACAATGTTAAATCCATATATGAGAAACATCTGAGTAAGAATGCATTGCTGGTCGGCACCACCTAGTGTGCAGGTGTGAATTAGCAGAAGGCCATCAATTGTTTGTGTTCAGTGTGAAAGCAACATTCGTCCGTGATTCGCCTCGCGTTTTCACATCACGCTAAATGTGAAACGGCCTTTACATTTACATCAGGAGAGGATTTAATTTAATTTGATTTAATTTATTTATTTTGCCATATCCACATGAATATTTATTCATTTGATAACATCTTGTTGCGACGTCTTAGTAAACTAATAATTCGAATTTCCTTTAGGATTTCCAGTGTGGTTGGATGCATTGATTACACACATATTCACACCATCGCACCTTCCCAAAATGAAGCTATGGAATGGAAGGATGCCAGGTGGAAGGGTAGTGCAAGATATCTATGCTGTAACTACCACCACAGCTGTTAAATAAACACAAATTATTCACAGTTTATTTGGTCATCTTTATGTTTTACAAAAACAAAAGCAGCAAATTATTATTATTTCCCTGTTGGATTTTAATATTGGTATTGTGGCCATCTCCTCTTCATCTCTAAGTGATGCTGGTGCAGTTCTCCTCTCATTTTACGAGTCTCTGCCTTCTTGCTGTTGGCTTCTGAATAGAAGTCAAATGTTTTTCTTTAGCCTAATTAAGAAATGTAGCATGTTGGATTAGAGAACATTTAATTATGTGAAAAAGCATTAGACTGTGGGGAAAGCTGCTGCACATTAAAATATATATACACTGAATGATATTTATTGAATGTCAAATATTTGTAAAGTCATGTAACGTTAGCCTACACCCATTTCAGGCTTGAAGCTTTACCTGATTGAATTTTTTCAATTGTTTTTTTGTCTGCTGCCACAATTTTTTATTTTATTTATTTATTTTTGTCCATGGGATCCCATGAAAATGAATATTAGTTCAATAAATTACATTGATGCCAGTTTTCACCTCTGATAACATTGATTTAGAATTAAAGTTACAGAAAAGTATGCGGAAATCGTTTTGGCGGGAGCTGTTGCCATGGTGAATCGTAATTTCGGAGCTCCATTAATCATGGCTTTCCATAGTCGTGGTGCACGTGCTAAACTCAGAGTCAACCTACTCAGAGTGGATTGAACTAACTCTGTTCAGCTGTTCTAAAAACCGAAAACTCAAGAGTTTCCAATCTCAGGGTAAGTCAACTCAGAGTTCAAGTTTTAACTCAGAGTTTGCTGAACCTCCTTTCGGGAATACACCCCAGATTGTGACTGTCTTCTCTTTCAATTCTTTTCCAAAAGAAAAGCAAACAAACAAACAAATACTAACACAGAATGCTGCGGTCTTCAATGTTCTAAAACATTTAAAAGCAGCCATTCCATTCGCAGCCGTTCCGCTACAAAAAGGCTGTCTTCTTGCGTAAGAAAAGTACTAAAACATGAAACTAAACAAACAGCACGTTCAATGCCTGAGGTGAGAAGAAACCCAACCGCCCCATCTTTCACAAGTCCACCGACTCTTCTGCTTGAAAAAAGCACATGATCACTCAGCGTGTTGAACAGAATTGTGATTTTCAAAGAGAACTTGACCTCGTCCCTCACTGCTTAGAAAATTTGCATGGTTTATAGGGTTAAATGTATAGCGTTTGATCCGAGATGTTCTTTATTTACCCAGGAAGCAATTTTATTAAAATATCTCCATGAATGTAATCATCAATCAGTTGCTGTATTGCACAATATCATGTCAAAACATGAAATAACTTTCTTTTTGTGTAACAGTTTTAAGGTTGTAAATGTGCAAAACAAGAGCATATGACAAGTGTTACATAAAAAAAGCACTTCTTCCAAAACGTAAAATCTCCAAGGACATAAAAGTATTTTGTCTGTGGCTTCACTCTCACCATATGCAGAACAGGATTGTGAACAAAAACTGGAGTTTAACCGCAAACTGTGACCCCAGCGGTACAGTTGTACAATACAATGTGGAGTCATATCCTTACTTTGCAACGTGAATGAATTTGGAATCTTAATGTGCGAGACTTCTGATTCTTTAGCCACTATCGGTAAACTGCCTACAAGAATAATAAAGTGTAGGGTAGGCTAGAAGTATTCGCGATACAAACCAGCGTGTTTATGAATATGAATAACATCACAAGTTGTTTTGTACAGATAAAATAACTGGAAGAAAATGAAGCCACACACATTCAAGTTACAAATGTCTGCGAACAATGATACATAAAAAAATAGGCAGATTAATTTATAATTTAGAAGATAATTTAGAAGACTGTTCTCAGGTCGTACAGCAATCATGATTGGAACCACACGGTAAAACACGATGGGAACTGAGGTTCAAATTGAAAAACGTCATGCTTACATTTTTACAAGTCTCATATGTGGAGAAATCATGTAGATCATTGGAGATCTCATTACATGAGAACTTAATTCAATAGCTGAGTCCAGTTATGGTTCAGTTGTAAGATGCATTCACACTGACAGCCATTTGCATCAACACAGCATCTGGACTTCATCTAATCTCATTGAGAGTTGGAACTTGCTGAGAATCACCATTCCGTTTTATGCAAATGAGCAGCAAAGCATTGCAGAGACAGCCAATGGCAAGTGCAGACAGCTGGAACCAAAATCTTGACATTTACTAGATGTTTCCACTTGCGTCGAGCAGTTGTTCTCTGATGGAGTTGAGCTCCGCTAAACCTTCGTGAAGCTGTTTGGCCAGGCTCCTCACTTCAGCTGTCACCTCCTTCTTACAGCCCTTCTTCACCTCTTTCGAGTCTTTGGTGAAGTACTTGTCTATTCCTTTCTGCAGACTGGCTAACTTGGCCAGCGTGAGGCTAATGATTTCTTCCGCCTGATCTACCGGGTCATTAACTAAGCTAATGGTCTGTAGGGCCCGTCGTACCTCCCAGTCACCGGTGTAGTAGTTGTTCCGTCGCAGCAGCGGATGAGAGCGCAATCGACAAAGACCTTCAATGATGAATCGCAAACAGCGCTGCATTTCCACCAGCTGGGCCTCGTAGTCCATGATGATGAGTTCTATCTTCTTACGGTCCTGCATTCAAACAAGAGAGAGTTCAACATTTCAAATAACAGAAAAATAATTAAAGTATATTTAAAATAAAAAAATGTGTATTTTTATTATAACACATTACAGTAAGTTCCCATTAATTAATATTATTTAATGCATTAACTGTTAATGATCAATACACATTGCAGCTTAATCTTTGATAATGATATTAAAAAAAAAAATATATATATATATATATATATATATATATATAAACATGTTCATGTTATCTCAGGTCCATTAAATAATATTAAAGGGTCACTCCACAGCAAAATGAAAATGTTGTCATTAATCACTTACCCCCATGTTGTTCCAAACCCATAAAAACTTTGTTCGTCTTCGGAAGACAATTTAAGATATTTTGGATGAAAACAGGGAGGCTTGAGACTGTCTCATAGACTGCCAAATAAATAACAGTGTCAAGGTCCAGAGAAGTATGAAAAGCATCGTTAGAATACTCCGTCTGTCATCAGTGATTCAACCGTAACGTTATGAAGCGACGAAAATACTTTTTGTAAGCAAAGAAAACAAATATAACGACTTTATTCAACAATTCCTCTCCTCTGGGTCTCTCCAAATCAGCGTAGCACCATTTTGGCAATTATGAGCAGTACGCAGGTGGCGTACACTCTTCTTTATCAGCTGCACTACAAAGATACGTTTTTTTTTTTTTACGTGTATTTACGCTTTGGTTTTAAAGAAAACAGCGCATCAGTGCAGCGCAGTTGACACAGAAGAGCGTACGCCGCCTGCGTACTGCTCAGATTTGCCAAAATGGCGCTACGCTGATTTGGAGAGACACAGAGGAGAGGAATTGTTGAATAAAGTCATTATTTTTGTTTTCTTCGTGTACAAAAAGTATTCTCGTTGCTTCATAATGTTACGGTTGAATCACTGATGACAGATGGAGTATTCTGACGATGCTTTTCATACTTTCCTGGACCTTGACACTGTTATTTATTTGGCAGTCTATGGGACAGTCTCAAGCCTCCCTGTTTTCATCCAAAATATCTTAAACTGTGCTGTGAAGATGCACAAAGCTTTTACGGGTTTGGAACGACATGGGGGTAAGTGAATAATGACAAAATTTTCATTTTGGGATGGAGTATCCCTTTAAAAATATACAATGTTTGATTTAAATAATTTATTAGCTTAGAATTAACTTATAGCTATTAACTTATAGAAATGAATTTCTCTAGTAGTATTTTTCATTGTAAGTTATGTTAACTAATGCTAACAAATAGAAACCATGTAAAGTATTACAATTTACATAACATAATATTTACAGCGTTTACATTCACTCAACATTTAGTTCAAGCAGTAATGCATGGCACAAAGGTCATGGGTTCAATTCCCTGGTAATGCATGAACTAGTAAAGTGTATTTATTGGATATATATGTAAAATATATTTCTGTACTACGAAAATGCATATTGCATATTTTAAGTACAATTAAACAATAGTAATAATAATAATAATAATAACAATAATAATAATATAGCAAATCATTGACTGTTTGGGTCAAATGGGGTTTATTGCAGTTTTGCAATGCAATGTTTTTGAATATATATTTAAATAAATAAATAAACAAACAAACAAATAAATATATCAGGTATTCATGGTTTCTGCAGGTTTGAATTGAAGGCAAATTTAAAATAAATAAAAACACTCTTAATTCAAAGGGAAACACATTTTCATTCCTCTCTGATAGATATTTATTTTTGGTTTCAGCATGACCTCACTTATTTTCATTTATTTATTTATTTATTTATTAATTATTATTTTTACATTTCTCAGAAAACAGACTTCATATGTTCATCTCAAGTAATGTATTTTGATTTAAGGATGTTTAGGATGTTTAGATATTTTTATTGGGTAGCGTCAAAATTGCTGAGGAAGTTATTCATTTTTTGTGCAGTGTGTGCATCATTTAATGTCATAACTTTATGAATTCAAAACTTTCTGCACATATTAAGTCCCTTTAAGGCCTTAATTTGTGGAAGAGCAAATTAAGACTTTCTATGACCTCTTTAAAGGGATAGTTCACCCAAAAATCAAAATTATGTCATTAATGACTCACCCTCATGTCGTTCCAAACCCGTGAGACCTCCGTTCATCTTCGGAACACAGTATAAGATATTTTAGATTTAGTCCGAGAGCTTTCAGTCCCTCCATTGAGAATGTATGTACGGTATACTGTCCATGTCCAGAAAGGTAATAATAACATCTTCAAAGTAGTCCATGTGACATCAGAGGGTCCGTTAGAATTTTTTGAAGCATCGGAAATACATTTTGGTCCAAAAATATCAAAAACTACGACTTTATTCAGCATTGACTTCTCTCCCGGGTCTGTTACGAGCGCGTTCACAGCACTGCAGTTTAGTGATATCCGGTTCGCGAACTAATCACTCGATTTAACCGGATCTTCTTGAACCAGTTCACCAAATCGAACTGAATCGTTTGAAACGGTTCGCGTCAACAATAAGCATTAATCCACAAATGACTTAAGCTGTTAACTTTTTTAACATGGCTGACACTCCCTCTGAGTTCAAATAAACCAATATCCCGGAGTAATTCATTTACTCAAACAGTACACTGACTGAACCGAGCCAGATAACGAACGAAACATTGACTCGTTCTCGAGTCAAGAACCGTTTCTGTCGGACGCATCTGGTTCGAGAACCGAGGAGCTGATGATACTGCGCATGCGTGAAGCAGACTGACACACAGCGCGTCTGAACCGAACTGGTTCTTTTTGGTGATTGATTCTGAACTGATTCTGTGCTAATGTTATGAGCGCGGGTAAACCGAAGGCTTGAATCAAGGGCAATCATCGCCAATGAAGTCATTACGTCGCGCGCAAAAGAACTGGTGAACCATTTTCGGCAACCGGTTTATTGAATCAAACTGTCCGAAAGAACCGGTTCACGGAGAAGAACAGAACTTCCCATCGCTACCGGTGATCCGAAAACCGATGCAACCGGTTCTTGACATCGAGTGATTCGTTCGCGAACCGGATATCACTAAACTGCAGTGTTGTGAACGCGCTCATAACAAACCCGGGAGAGAAGTCAATGCTGAATAAAGTCGTAGTTTTTGATATTTTTGGACCAAAATGTATTTTCGATGCTTCAAAAAATTCTAACGGACCCTCTGATGTCACATGGACTACTCTGAAGATGTTTTTATTACCTTTCTGGAAGTGGACAGTATACCGTACATACATTCTCAATGGAGGAACAGAAAGCTCTCGGACTAAATCTAAAATATCTTATACTGTGTTCCGAAGATGAACGGAGGTCTCACGGGTTTGGAACGACATGAGGGTGAGTCATTAATGACATAATTTTGATTTTTGGGTGAACTATCCCTTTAAGACCCACATAAACCCTGATCCAAGTCAGCATAAGTAAGATGTCAGATAAGGCATATTTTTTTACCTTAAAATGTTGTGCGTACTTAACCAATAAGCGAGGTAAGCGGCCACTTAGGGCCCCACAGAATCAGGGGGCCCCATCTGATATTGGCAAAACATATTTGGCAAACGCTCCAGTGTGTATTTGTGTTCTGGAGTGTGTCAAATATTTGCTCACCACTCAAAATGCCAAGTTTTGTCAAGTGCTGAATTTTGCAAGCTTGCAAATCCTCTCATTATAACAACGTGTAGATACAATGTAAATTAGAGATTAATAAACAGCGTCACGAATTAATGGAATGTTGTGAGATCGTGACGAACTGAAGTGAATGACAGCTTTTAGTTGTTTACAAGCAGAGCGCTCTTTGTGGGCTTTCTAGGCTGTATAATACTGTCTCAGAACAGAGGTATTCACCTGAGTAAAGAAAGTATTGTGTTTCAAGTCATAGTTGTATTTGTCTTGATGTTACAAAATGACTCTCTTGTGTGCTTTCCCTAGCCCTTACGAAAAAGAAGTTTATTCAGTGTACTTCTTTTAAACTAAAAACAGGAAAGTGTACTTTCAGTCTACTTTTTGTGTACTTCTCAGAAATATACTAAAAATGACATTTAAGTATACTTGACTTATACTCATAAAAAGTCTAAATATTTCTGAGGTATACTTGTGCCCGGGGAATCCATGTTTTCATTGTTATATGGTAGTGGGCGCTATTACATATCTTTACAGAATATCCAAAACACAAACAAAGAAACAAAAAACAACAGATGCTTCCACATGCAATCTAACATGATCAGACATAAAACAGCATCAAAACTGTGTAACGTTATGGTATAAAATGTCAACCCATGAAGAGGTAATAATGACTGTCAAGCTTTGGGGTATTGAGCGACTCTATCTATGTTTTGATTATCATTATAAATCAAATTCATAGTCTTTTTTAATGTCTTTCTTTCTTTCTTTCTTTCTTGAAACTTTCCCACATTCAAGTGTTTATAAAAAAAGAATGCATAAAGCTAGAATAAAATGTCTTTGTTTACAAGCTGATACCCTTTTCTTTATTTTGATGTTTTGTATATTCAGATATTCATAACAAAATAAATACAAATTAATACCTAAATAGGGACATACTAAAAGTATGATGTAAAGTTCACTTAAAGAAAACTTATGAGTATACTTGGAGTATAAATCTACTAAACTAGTAGTTTACTGAGACTATACTTTAGAGTGTACTAAAAATGCTACAATTATTTAATTAGTAAACTATTAGTATACATATAAGTTCACTTTTAGTATAGTTGCAGTACAAACTACAAACATAGAGGTAAACTAGTTGTGTACTCAAAGTTTACTAAAACAAAGTTTACTGTTATACTTACAGTACAGTATACCTTTATATACTAGAAAGTGGGCCAATTTAGCCCAAGGAGTATTGAAATAGTACACTTATAAATATACTAACAGTACACTGATATTTGTATACTTACTACATAAAGTATACTTAAAAATACACTTGAACTTAACTTAAGTATACTTACTTAAAATAAACTTGAAGTATACTTGTTTTTTTGGTAAGGGAGGCTTGTCGGCGCGAACTCGTAGAAATACACACGTGCAATGACTGGAGATTTTCACTTACAAATAGATTAAATTTTAGATGTGTTTCTCAACAAACCCAACCATATGCCTAGGAACACTTGGAATACAGAACAAGTTGCATGGGATCATTTTATGACATTTGAGCACTTGCTAAAAGATTGAAGAAGTATAAAAGTGGCTTTAGAATAGCATCAGGTTGACTAATTAGTTGGGTGCATGTGCACTTCAGCGCTGGATATACGTACGTGCATGTTGTTGATGGTGTCTGAGATGGAGGCAGAAGCGGCCGTGATGCCGCCCGCTGTAGCGACGCCCAGTCCGATGGCCGAGATGATGATGGACGCTCCGAACGTGACGGGAACCAGCGCCAGCCCTGCGATGGCCGCGGCTCCTCCCACCGCGGTGGTCGTTCCTCCCGTGATGTTTGCGATTTTAGCGCGGTGGTGGAAGTTGATGAGGTCGTCGGCGATGCCATATAAGATCAGCACGTGCTGGTAGAGCAGCTCGGCGCGCTCCATGAAGAGCTTCAGATACACGCGGAGAGCGCGGTGGACCTTATCAGCTTCCGCTTTAAACGATCTGACAGGAGACAAGAGAATGGCTTAATGAAGACTGAGTGTTTGGCTTCTGTGTGATGGAGTCAAGACCAGTCTGGAGGACCAGATCATCAGATGGTTTATCAATGCTGGAGGGATTGATTTTATGGTGGAAAGTGTCTCTACACTGCATTATCTGATTATCTTAACTGATTATCTTACTTTGTGTTTTTGTCTTTTTTTACAGTACAAATCTAAACAAAATCAAGATTCTGTAGCATTTTTTTAAGCATAAACTCACTTTATTCTGGTCAACACCTGTGGGCAAAATTGGCTGCTCTTGTACAAAGAGAAGAAAAAAAAATTGAATTATTCATGAAAAATAAAAATAAAAAAAATCAGAAAAAAAGAGATTTATTTTATTTTTGTACTCAGCTGGTAGATATTTGTTCTCATTATGAACATAAAATCAATTTCTCAGAAAACAATACTTCTTATCTTTTAATGTATTTTGTACATTTTACATTTTTAAATCAATATACATTTACTTGAGAAGTAAACTGACTGTTTTCTAAAGGAAAAATAATTCTAAATAAACTTTTTACTTAAAACAAAATAAAAAAAACCTTGTTTTGCCTTCAAATTAAATACATTTTTCTTTGTAAAGTAAAAATTCAATGAATATATATATATATATATTATTATTATTCTTTTTTCCCAGAAAACAAAACTTAATATTTGAAGTGTTTTCTTTTTCCTTCAGTAAATGTATCTTGACGCAAAAATGTTTAGATATTTAAATTAAAAAAAAAAAAAAACACACCAAAATACTAATACTTTTTTTTGTTTGTCTGCTTGTTTGTTTTTAACAGTGTAGGGACACTTTCCACCATTCAATCAATCAATCAATCCATCAATCATTGATAAAACGGAAAACAAGACAAAAATACAGTGAAAGGACAATATTTTTTTCTGCATGGTCACTGATGAAGTCTTACATGGTCTCTTCTTCTTTAGAGCTTATCGTCGCATTAGGAGGTATTTCATCCCAAGCTGAAAACACAAAGATTGAATGTTAAGCGAGTCAGATCTGATGTTTGTGTGTGTGGTGAATTAGTGGATGATTTAATGAACTCACACACGACTGTATTCCACCACTCCATCAGACTGTCAGTGTCCTGCCAGTAAAACACACATTTATGACAACAGACTCAGCATCACAAATACATACTGCAGCATAAACAGAATCTACAGACATAATGAATAGAATCAAGTAAACATGATGAGAAAGGATGATTATGTTTGGTCTGACTGACCCCTTCATCATCCTCTTCCTCCTGCTGCTGCTCTTCCTCCTGCACTCTCAGGCGTCTCATGTCCATCTGAGCCGACATCCACTCAGCCACAGAGAGAAAAGAAGAGAAAAGACTAGCAATTTAATACATTTTATTAACAATAATCATATCCAGAATATCTTGCCCAAATATCTAGATCAAATTTCATAAATGTTACATACATGTAATCAAATATGTCTAGAAATATAGAATTTTATTCAGCAATGATGCATTAAACTGATCAAAAGTGACAGTAAATAAATGTATAAAGTTCCAAAAGATTTCTATTTCAAATAAATGCTGTTCTTTCCAACTTTCTATGCAGCTGTGAATCCTGAAAAATAAAATATATCATGCTTTCCACAAAAATATTGGGCTGCATGATAATAACATTGATAATAATCAGAAATGTTTCTTGAGCAGCAAATCATCATATTAGAATGATTTCTGAAGATCATGTGACACTGAAGACTGGAGTAATGATGCTGAAAATACAGCTGCGCATCACAGAAATAAATTACAGTTTAACAGATATTCACATTCAAAACAGTTATTTTAAATTGAAATATTATTTCTTATTTTTCTCTCTTTTTTTGGTCAAATAAATGCAGCCTTGGTGAACAGAGGACACTTCTTTCAAATATGTGAATGGTAATGTACTGTATGTACCTTAGCAGCTTCAGACAGGCCAAAGTCTCCAGACGTGGCGCCTGGAGGATCCAGAAACTCTTCAGGAAACTCCTCCATGTCTTTAGTCTAAAAAAAGGCATATTTATATGAGATGATGACATTGTGGATGATTTGATTGTCGATTAAGATGAACACACACTTACCTTTGACCCTCTGCGATGTGTGTCAGTCTCTTTTGGTTTCTGTGGTTTATCATCCTGCACCAGAGGAACCTTCAGCGTTATTCGTGTTTGTGTGAACAACAGCAAAAGCATGAAAATGAAATGATAAAGTTACCGGTGTGTATTCCTCCCAGCCTGCGTCCTCCGCCAGCTCCACGTCTCCTGCCTTGAACAGTTCTGCTCCCTTCTGAGGGAACTCGTCATCTTCAAAGCTCTGGAGACATCAGTAACAATATCATCAAAATCCTGACGTTTAAACGGTGAGTTCTGAAGAAAGAGTCTCGATGGCTCACCTTTGAGTCTCGATGGGACAGCGGTGGCACTTTAAGAAGAGGAGGCTTCTTCATCTGCAACATTTTTAGAAATTTAGTTGGGAAAATAATCGGAAATGGACTACAATCAAAAGAAATCGGCTGCAGAAAATAATTCTGACTTGTCACTCATTTAGAAAGAAAGAAAAACCTCATACAGTATCACACTAATAAAACATGAGATAGATGTACATACAATCTGCACTAAACCCAGAACATTCCTTTAAAATGAGATATATTTGAAAAATGAAGTTAATGACAGCTTTGTTCACCTCTGAGATGTCACGGTCTTTGATCTGCTTGATCTCAGGGTCTTCAGTACTCTAGAAAACACAAACAGTGATTTCTGTCAACTTTGTGCTTCCTTCAGTTGCCCTTTTATGTAAGAAATGGTTTATGGTGGACTACAACTAAAATCTTAATAATAATAATAATAATAATTACTTGAAATAAAATAAATGTTAAATAAAATAAAATAAAATAAAATAAAATTTCAGCAAGGAAATATGTATCATTTTCATTTAATTTAACTTAAAGAACTAAAATAATTTAAACTGAAATTTAAACGAATAAAAAAAGATATAGATTTATAATATCATATTATATATATATATATATATATATATATATATATATATATATATATATATATATATATATATATATATATATATATATATATAATATATATAATTAATATTTAATTTTATATTAAAACAACTAATAAAATACATCAACATTACTAACATTAACTGAAATGAAAATGAAAATGGAGGATATAAAAATTATTTCAAAATATATTAAACTATCTATTAAAAAAAAACTGAAAATGACAAAAACACAAAAAAATCACTAAAACGTGAACTAAAATTAAACTGAAAATTGAAGATATAAAATAAAAATGAATTCGAAATATTAGTATAAACTATAAAATAAAAACAAAAACTAATAAAATGACAAAAAAATACAAAAACTTTAAAATTTAAAAAAGACATGGAAGAATAACTAAAAGAATGTCTTTCTCCCGGCTCTGAGTTTGACGGTTTACCTTTGAATGTCTGCGATGAATGCGAGGGACTTTAAACTTCAGTGATTTCTTCTGCACAAACAGTGAAGAAACAAAATTAAAATGCAATTAAAATCATCACAGCGATCATAAAAGCTTTCTGAAAGCTCACCGGTCGACAGTCTGGCATCTCCGGATGTTTCTCATAGCCGTCTGACGCTGTGAAGAGATCCGAGGCTTTATGGAGATCCGTCTCCAGATCAGACGCCTGAAAAAAATACATAAACACCCTTAGAATGAGCAGAATTGATGGCTTTCTGAATCTTGTTTTTGTGGCATGTTTAATGATTAGTGCTGTTTCTTACCTTTGAATCCCATGAAGGAGGACTCATAAAGCCATTCGAATATGAACTCTAGAAGAGACACAAGTCATATAAGCAATAATCTCACCAGAAGTGTGCAGAATATGAGATTGTGTGAGAATAACGAGGCTGAACCTGAACGTCGTTGGGTGAATGACTCCGTCCTGCTCCAGTTTTCAGTGTTGTTTCTTCCTGAAAACAGATATATTAGAGGATCTCAGTGAACAGACACAGAAATCAAACTCTCACGTAGATGTCTTCTCTACCTTCAGCTCGTGAGCTTTGTAACCAAACGTTCCCTTCAGATCATCAAACCCGTCCTCATCCTAAAAGCACAGTTAATTTTAAACATACAGACACAAAGCAGAGGATTCGATGTATATCCACACGACTCGGACGAACCTTCAGATCTGGATGAGGAGTGAATCCACAAGCTCCCTTCAGCTCAGAGTCATCACTCTCCTGAAACACAGACGCGATGCAGATCTACTGTAAATACACACTGCTGCACACTATACTAATATGTGACGAACAGCAACGTCTGCCTAAATAAACACGAAACAGAATCCCTGAATCCCTAAAAACTCAAAGAGATCTGGTTCGTCAATGATGCTGGACATCTTCTTCACTTAAAACATGCATAAAAAAATAAAATAAAAAAATTAAATTAAATAAATTTAAATTACATAAAAATAATAGTAAAAACAAACATGTATCTACAACATCCTTGAATGCACAGTTCAGAATCTTTGCACTTCTTTGCCGAAATGTAATGATATTTTTGTTTGTTTTTAAAGATTGCATTCATAGTTTGACAATATACAGTATTTTTAACTATTAAAATAAATAAACAAATAAATAAAACAAATATATATATATTTTTCTAAATATAAATAAAATAAATAAAATTTAATTTAAACTATTAATAAAATAAAAATATTTCAATTATTGCAAAATAACTATGAAGAGGATTAGGGTCAAACAATAATAATAAAAAAAAAATATATATATATATATATATATATATATATATATATATATATATATATATATATATATATATATATAATTCTCAAAATTAAAGTCATTGAATTTCGAGAAAAAACTTTCAAAATTTCAAGAATAAAGTCGTTATGTTTCGAGAAAAAAAAAAAAATCTAACATTTTGAGGAAAAAAAGTCGAAATAAAATGTTGAGAATAAACTTATTCTCAAAATTTAACGACTTTAATCTCAAGATGTTTTTTTTTTTTTTTATTATTATTATTATTATATTGCTTGACCCTAATCCTCTTCCGTAAATAACAGTGCCACATTTTACACTTAAAAAAAAAAAAAAGTATCCAGTAAATAGTAAACAATTATATTATGTTTTGAAAATCATTCTACCTTAAGATGTCGTGTTTCCTCCTTTGTTTCATGATTAGCTTTGTCAACCTATTAGCAAATATACAACAACAAGAAAAAACAAAAAAACAATCATATGCACAATTCATAATACTAACACACAAAGTGTTTGAACAGAGAGAAAGAAAGCATCAGGACTCACCCTGGATAAACCGATAACAAACCCTCTGTGAGGAACAAACTTAACTCGCACTTTCTT
This sequence comes from Cyprinus carpio, assembly GCF_018340385.1. NCBI lineage: Eukaryota > Metazoa > Chordata > Actinopteri > Cypriniformes > Cyprinidae > Cyprinus > Cyprinus carpio. The sequence continues at coordinate 4,240,561 of NC_056603.1, forward strand.
TTTCGGTTTCTGCTAAAAATATTACAATAATACCAACAGTGAGTAAAATAATGCATTAATGTAAAAATGGAAAACAACACAGAAAGATCTCTACCTGTCCGTCAGTCTCCTCTGTGTTTCTCTCTTCATCATCCAGATGTGTGTCGATGTCTGGCATCTACAGCAGAAGATGATAGGTGTTACTTTGAAGACATCAGCGTTGTGGAAAAAGCTTTTTTATTCTACATACTGTAGGTACAGTAAAGTCATCTATCATGAGAGTGATTCAATTCAGTTCAGAAACTACTTTGATTCACTGATGCAGTGTTTTGAAGCTGCTGAATCGTCACACATTGAGGCCATCTGCTGGACACAGACCTGCACTGACAATGACAATACCAATCCACAATATCTCTTTCTATGCATTTCTGCTGAATTGTTATTATAAAGTATTCTTTTTGTTGCTTGTTTGTATATATATATATTTGACCCTCTATTTTTTGACTCTCTATTCTAATTCTATTTTATCTATTTGTTGCCTTGACCCTCTAAGTCAAGCACTCTCTATTCATTTTCTAACTGCTTGTTTTCTTTAAAAAAATAAGTGTCTGCTAAATGATTAAGTGTGTGTGTGTGTGTGTGTGTGTGTGTGTGTGTGTGTGTGTGTGTGTGTGTGTGTGTGTGTGTGTTTGTTTATTCACTAAAATTAGTGTGTTCACTAAATTAAACTTCATGAGTTTGATAAAACTTTAGAAACATGGACTTTACTACTCTATGCTGCTTTGGGAAAAGATGTACAATAAGAAAGAGTTACATGATTTCATTGGTTTTCATTTCTATACAACAGATTCATCTCTTGTAGATTTAATTTAATTGCATTTTTTTTATTCTATATTATTTTGATTCCAGATTCATCTGCTGTAGACACAACTGAATTGAATTGCACTGAATTACAGACTTTCTATAATGTGAAAGCTCCCAGCGTGTTTCTTTGATGGGTTTGGAAGGAATGCTTTGACTCCTGGCTGTCAGGCTGAGATCACATGAGCAGATTACTCTTATCAGACACACTCTCTGAATGCAGAAGTGAGTGTGTGTGTGTGTGTGTGTGTGTGTGTGTGTGTGTGTGTGTGTGTGTGTGTGTGTGAGAGAGAGAGATCTCTGTCAGTCAGAGAAACAAACAAAACCAAAAAACTGCTTCACCTGATGACTGACTTGGACTGAAGCGCCAACATCCACATCTCCTTCCAAAAAGGGATCTTTGGAGAAGGACTGCAAATAACACACACACACACAACACACACCACACACACACACACACACACACACACACACACACACACACACACACACACACACACACACACACACACACACACACACAGTTTCAAATAATGACACATTTTAAGACTCAAATTCAAATAAGCTTGAAAAAAATCTAGTCGCTTTATTTTATGTTCTTTCTGTCCTTCATGTTTCTATCTTTTCTGGTTTGTCTTCACTATGCGTGGCAAAAAATATCTGCAAAAGGCCAGTGAAAATACCTTTGCCGCCATCAGAGGAGGACCACTCATCGATTTTAGAGCAACTGCAGACATATCCTGAAGAAATCAGCAGAAAATGACATACTGCTATTATAGTTTTTATTCATTTTTTTTTATCTTGTCTTCATTTTAATTTTAAAGTATTAGAAATTTTGTTGCATGTTTTTGTCATTTTAATTCATTAAAAAAAAAAAAAAATATAAATAAAAATAAAAACACACATTTATGTAGTTATTCGTTTTTACTTTAGTATTAGTTATTTCAGTACTTCCAGTGAAAGTAAAGAAGAAATTTTGCCTTTGCAACTGGCTGAAATAAAATCATTTTGATATGTTTTCTTTTATAGTTTCATTATTTTTGAACATTTATAAACAGTTAAAATTTATTTGATTTAAATTAACAACATTTTTTTTTTTTTTTTTGATTTTAATTTTAGTAAAAAAAATAAAAACTAAATAAATAAATAAAAAAACACAATAGATAATGCCAGAGCAAAGATGAAAATAAGAGTTATGCAGATTAAAACTTAATTGAATTATTCTGTGTAATTTAATTCCTGGATGTTTTAAGAATAGGTCCAGGCTTTCAGTCTAGAGCACACATTATATTTCTCATAAAAATGCATACACAGAATAAATCACCTTTGATGGTCGCCGTGGCACGGGAGGCTTGAATTTCTGCAGCTGCTTCTGTAAAAATAAATCAATCAAAATACAAAACCCATGTCAACCACAAAGAGAACTATTGTGTGTTTGTACCGGTTTGCAGTCCACATCTTCTTGCTTTCTTCTCTCCCAAAGCCACGAGATCCGCGTGTTTCGATGAGGACGGTAAATCATCCTAATATGAGAATTAAACGAGTTCAATTGTTGCTCATCTCTAACATCAATAAACTGATTACTGAAGTACAGTCGCCCTAAACAAACCTTATAGTCTGGAGTGACTTTAGCTGAAGCTTCAGCAGATTTCACCTGAAGATGTGAATGAACATCAATCATCAATTAAGCTGTAATACGTTAACAACATAATGTGACACACATTATAAAATCATTATCTCATCAGCCATATAGTGTAATACAATTCAACGAGAACAAGTCTCCTGTGTGTAGTATTAACGATCATTTATCTGGACGCATCACTAAAAGTGTTCAATGAAAATATAAAGTGCTTCTTATTATAATGATTTAAAAATTATGCTCCAAAATTGGAAAATGAGCTGCCTTTTGTCTTAGGGTTAAACAAACAGTTCTGGGAAACATCAAAATATAATTTGGACTATATGAAACTAAAGTTAAATAATAAAATAAGATAGGTCTTCACAGGATCAAATCTAAAATTAAATTAAATTAAATTATATTGATATTTATTCGATACAAATTTCTACAATATATATTTATAAATTATTTAACTTTTATATAATACACTTATTTCTTTATTAAAACCATTTATAAATGATTTAAAAATCAAACATTTATTGCACATAATTAATTTTTTAAAAGTATTGAAATGATTTTATTATTTGAAAAGTAAAAAAAAAAATATATATTATAACTATTAACTAAAAACAAAACTACTATATTATTTTATTGTGTTTTTAAGGTTTTTCTTAATAATATATTATTATTATTATTTTTATTTTTTTGAAATACAATGAAGATACAAACTTTTTGTGGCTGTAAAGGTAACGTTTTACCTTAGAGCCTCTGCGGTGTGTAATAAACTTGGGTTTTGACTTCTTCTGTTGAGAGAGAAAAAACAAATATGAAACACATGAATCTGAAATCACTGAAACAATCAGGATTCAGGAATATAAAGAGCTTCATACGGGGTTTACAACACTAGGGCAGCTTCATTCTGTTCTTCTTCTTCTTCTGGAGCGAAAAACTCATCTGTGCCATCAAAGAGCTTTAACACGATACAGAAATCATTAGAGAAAGAAACAAACACCTGACGCTGATCCTCTTTTATTATCTGAGGATGATATTCACCTTTGAGCCTCGATTCTGTGAGTTTGCGTTCATCTCTGAGCTCTTCAATTCATCTCCAATTTTATCCTGAAATCACAGATATTGAGTTTTTCTGTGTTATTTCATTACACATTACATTGTTATGGAAGCTTGTCTCCGACACAGTATAAAGTATAAAAAAAGGTAATTGCAAACTTTGTATCGTTCAGTTCAGACTTTTGTCTGAAGTTAATATCTCAACAGTCTCAGAACTTTCTCTCACAGTTTATTTCTCAAAAAATTCTAAGTTCATTTCTCGTGACTCAGACTTTTTTAAACTTGCAATTCTGAATTAATTTTATTGCATATCTGAGTTTATTTCTCACAAATCAGACTTTTCACTTGCAATTATGAGAAAAAAATATCAGCAATGTGAGGAAAATATATCATTTGTGAGATTTAATGCTGCCATTTTCTTGCCTTCTTTTTCTTTCTTTCTTTCTTGCTTTTTTGCATTTCTTGGGGCAGAGGCAAGCTTCTATAAGCTTATATCTTACGATTGTGAGTTATTAATTGTGAGATATAAACTGTGAGCTTTTAAAAGGTACAAATACTTTTTTAATATTTTTTATTCTGAGGCAATATGTATGTTTCTGTACCCTGCGCTGGTGTTTTAGTGTTAAAGGAATTGTTCTTAAACAGGTAATGTCCTGATGGAAAACTCCCAGTCCCATGTTTAATTTTTAGACAGATGTGTGGGATAAATGACACACTTGTCCTGTCTTTTTTACCTTTGAGCTCCTCCTGATCAGCAGCGAGTGTTTCAGTTTCCTTCCCAGAGTCTGAAAGATCAACAGAGACACAAACACAGGTGAAGAAGAAGCAACAAAACCGCAGAGTTCACGCAGAGAGTTTCACTGATTCACGCCGTACCTGGCTTCCCGTTTTCTTTCTTCCCCGTCCCATCGCGTCTGCCTCCATCAGGCGCGTCTGCAATCTGCCAGAATGAGCAGGATTATGAAAGAGATTTTAATAACGCGAGTGATGCTTGCTCATGTGTTCAGGACATTGCAGTGTGTTTGCTAACGTTTTCTGTGCTTTAACACGGCTCCCTTAGAAATACATCAAAACATCTACAAAAAGGTAAAAGCAAATGCATTCTAGACTACATTAAATACAAATATGTTGACCACAATGTTAATGACAGTAGGTGAATGGGAAGTCGTGGCCTAATGTTAGAGAGTCGGACTCCCCAATCGAAGGGTTGTGAGTTCGAGTCTTGGGCTGGCAGGATTTGTGGGTGGGGGGAGTGCATGTACAGTTCTCTCTCCACCTTCAATACCATGACTTAGGTGCCCTTGAGCAAGGCATCGGAACCCCCAACTGCTCCCCGGGTGCGGCAGCATAAAATGGCTGCCCACTGCTCCGGGTGTGTGTTCACGGTGTGTGTGTGTGTTCACTGCGTGTGTTGTGTGCACTTCGAAATGCAGAGCACGAATTCTGAGTATGGGTCACCATACTTGGCTGAATGTCACGTCACTTTTCACTTTCACTTAATTACTGTCTGCAAAGATTATTTTCTTTTATTTAATATATATTTTTATTTACATTTAGTCTTTTTGCAGAAGCTTTTATCCAAACTTACAAATGAGAACAATAGAAAAATCAGATCAACGAGAACAACAACGGTATACAAGTGCTATGACAAGTCTCAGTTAGTCTAGTACAGAACACGTAGCCAGGGTTTTTTTTTTTTTTTTTTGAATATGATAGACAAGAAAAAGAAAAGGTAAGTACTAGTATTTTAGTTGGTTAAGTGCAGGCGAAAAAGATGAGTCTTTAGCTGTTTTTTGAAAATGAGTAAAACTCAGCTGTGTAGTAAGTGAAGGTATGACTGAAGAAGAATGTCGATCGTCACGCAAAACGACACCTCTGGCCGTTCCGTTGGGTCGTTTGTAAAGTCACCAGATACTGTACGGAAAATACGGCTCAGTTTTTCTATGTATCTTGCTCTGCTCTGTCTCTCAGCAACAGTTGACGCTTATTGTAGGCTCTATACTGGAGATTGTACATGCACTTCCTGTCAAATACAGAGGGAAAAGCCGCGCGCCCAGCAGGTGACACAACAGACTTAATGTAAAATGGTTTGACACCCTTCTCATTAGCGATGTTGTGCAGAGGACAAACTAAATGTGAAACGATACATTCAGCACAATAAATGGGAGTGATAAAAAGAAAACAAGTTAGGATGAAATTTAGCATTTTCGTTTAAACATTTTACATTTGACACACCAAATGTTATTGTAATTATTTGGGGCCTGCTTACATCATAATGTATTAATCATTTATTATGTATTTAACGTAAGATTCAAGTGTGCTATTTATAACACACATTTATTATTTATGTACTTTATTTAGTGTTTTGTGCAGGTGCACGTACCTCCCTTAGAGGATTGGGTCTCCACATGCGGGAAAGTTGTGGTGAAACTAAATCGTTTTGTTTAGAAATTATTTGAGATACTATTATAGTTTTTATGCTCATTTTTGTCATTCAATTTGATTTTTATATTTTCAATTTTAATTGCGCGCATCTTTGCCAGCAGTTGGCAAAATTCAAATTCTAAGTTATTTAAAACTATTAAGATCCATTTTATAATTAGTCAACTATTTATTAGTATTCACTATTGTTTTAGTTAGATTTATTTTTTATTATTACTCATTGATTCAGCATTTTTTTGTGATGCAGTGCTTTCTTGTTTTTCATTTGTCAGGTTTAGTTTGCCATTTTATTTATTTATTGATTGATTTATTCATTATTTTATTTGTATGCAGTTCATAACCTAAATAAACAACAATAAACAAAAATGAAAACACTCATACAAATAACTATAAAAAATAATTTAGAAACTGCAACTATATACATTAATACAATTGCAAAAAAAAAAAAAAACTCTTACAATTAAAATTAAAACAGAAAACATACAATATAAGAACAAAATAATTCAAAAATATTGTAATATTTACTCTAAAATATTATTTATTTCCTAAAATAAAAACCATTTAAATAACGAGGGGTTTATTAAAAATTGAATTCCAATCTGTAATTGCTTGAGACTTTGAGCAAGCGTTACCTCACTGTGTTTGTATTAGCAAACAATTTTGGTTTTTTGCCTGTGAATAACTGTTAATATACTATTCCTATTAAATTATGACTTCAGGCTTTATTTGAGTTGACAACTCTCACAATGTTGTGCGATTTTGAGTAGAGTTTTCTTTGCCCTGTCTGATGACTTAATTCTAGTGTCTCATCAGGAGTTCTCTCACGTCGGAGCCTGCAAAGCTTCCCCGCCTGATACCTATGTCAGTTGTATTTTAAGTGGTGAGTGTCGTTGTACTGCAACCTTTCTACCGCTTGTCTGGCCCTGGGCTTTTCCCTTATGTTTCAGTCATCATGCCAGAAGTGACAGACGGTTTCCGCTATGAAGAAGTCCTTGATTTTCTCTGACTTGTTGTTTGTATATGGACCAGGTCCTCCAACACACACACGCTTTATCTGTAATAGCACATGTTTGAAATATGTAGGGCGTAACATTGTTTTACCATTTCGAACGAAATATGCAATCCACCTTATGAGGGTGTTTCTTACCACTTACAGGTAAAACTTCGTCTTTAGTTTATTTGTGTATTTTTATTTCCTTGTTATATGAAAGTCAAATTAAAAAATGTTCCTGGAGGAAATTGTTCAACATGCACTGGAGCCATGTTGTTTTTTACTTTTTTCTTTCTTTTTTGTTTTTTTTTTAGAAATGTCTCTTCCTTTACAGAATATTATGCCAACCATGTATAAATATAATATATATGGGATAATTATATTCCACATATATATTTCAAACCATATGCTTTAAATAAACGATAAATGCCAAGCCACGCAGCTGAAGAAGAACCAGCCAGAGAAACTACCAGGAGCGACTGGAAAACACACTTTTTGATCGATGAGACCCAGGAAGTATCCTCAAAAACACCTGCAGATCGCTCTCTTATCTCAGCCGGCATAATCATGAATCACAAACAACACACATCGCTGAGCGCAAACGTTTCACAGACATTTCCTACACGATGATCTGGATACTGAGAAAGGACTCAGATATCAACACACAAGATGGGGACCACATGAAGCGTCCCACGCAATTAGCATTTACTGTAGTATCTCATAGACAACCCAGTATTTTCAGAGATGTAAAATAACAGGCATCGGGAGTGTATCAAGGGATTGTGAAAAGTGAGTATGTTCATGTTAAGAGAAATTTTTGACACAGCAAGCATTTTCTGACCATTTGTTGTTATTACACGTTGTGACCAAATTAACTAAACACACACAGCATATGAGTTTTGACAATGATGTGAAAAACATTCATGAAAAACAAGCATTGTTTCTCCTGTCTGGAATAAGTGCAATGATAGATTGTGCACAATAAGACCAGAAATGGTTAATATACAAATAATATTATCAAAATCAAATGCCCATGCATACCAATATAACCCAACCATGTTCATTTATATTAAAGTATGATTTTATGAATACTAATTTTTACTATGCCCTCCATGTCCCCTGTTATTCTCTCTCTTTAACGTTTAGTTACAAAGCTGAGTAGCAACATCACATACTAAAAATTCAAACTAGACTAATGTAAAAAATAAAACTCTTACATTTTTTTTGTGTGCGTTTGTGTGTGATGTAAACTATACATTATATTGTATTGTATCAGACGTGTTGTACAATTCCAGCTCAATGTACATTTTTGCTGGCTTTGTTGTGTGTTACAAAGTAAGGACATTGTAGTAATATAAAACAAAGAATACACGAACAAAGGCAGAGAAGCAAGAAAAACCTGAAAGACATGAATGGAGTCTGGAGCTGATCTGAAACTCCAGCAGGAGAACCGAGTGGCAGGGGTGGACAGCAACAAAGTGACTATTATCCTCAAATAACATCCGATAGAGTTCATCTCTCTCACGGATGACTAGTCAGAAAACAAAGATGGAAAGGGAAACTGAAGGAGAGCTACAGTACCTGAGAGAGAGCAGGAGGCTGGTGGAGGCTCTTCGGGGCTTTACTGCGAGGGGCAGCTTTGGGCGGGAGCCTCCTGAACATCTACAAGAGGACAAGATTTCACAGTTTGTTTAGGTGGAGAAATAAAAGGGTCTCACAAGACCCCAAGAAAGATCTGTTGAGCACAAATTGTCCTTCTGTGGTGACTATTCCTGTTAAAACAGGAAGTCTGGGCTACACACATTTCTAGAAATGCATTTCATTGGACAAAAATTTACATGTATAGTTAATATCTATATTATGTACATTTAAATAAATAAATAAACAAACAAACAAACAAACAGGCACTTGATTATTAAATAATTATTTATTTATTTAAATACTTATTTATTTAATTATATATTAAATAAAAAACAAAATAATAAAATTAAAAACTCCTTTTGTAAGGTTCTCCATTATTATAATAAATAAAATTATATATATATATATATATATATATATAGAATTTGTGTATTGTAGTAATGAAACTGGAAGCTAAGGCAACATTTCATTTGTTTAACCCAAAGTACAATAAACCATGGATAGATAGATAGATCGATAGATAGATAGATAGATAGATAGATAGACATAGATAGATAGATAGATAGATAGAAGGACAGACAGACAGACAGACAGACAGACAGATAAATAAATAATATTGGTTGGTCCTCATTAGAAAGATGTTCTAATTTGGTCTTAATTAAAGACGTTCTTACCAGGTCTCCATTTGAGATGTTTGTGGACGGTGTTGTCTCTGAACGATTCCATTTTGCAAAGCATCATGGGAAATGCCAATGTCTCGTTTTGGCATCTTGTCTGGTGAACAGTAGATCATACGCCTTGTGTTTGGACTGAACTTCATTCTGAGGGTCAAACAGCGGATCAAACGCCTCGATGTCGGAGACTTTTGGTTCCGCGGGGGACGAGGACGTCTTGAAAATATCATCAGATGCTGGGCTTCTACTAGAAACGAACGGAGAGGTGAATAGCGAAGGAGTCTCAAAGAAACCGTTCGTTTTAGTGGACGTTTCTTGGAAAACATTGGCAGGATCGGATGGTGAAGCTGGAGGAGGGTCTTGGGACTTCTTCTGTCTGGATAGGATGAATTCCAGGAGAGGATCCCCCTGATTGGACGAAGAGCAGGATTCTGTGTTCTGATTGGCTGAGCTGCTGTGTGCCACACCAGGGTCTGCTTTCTTAAAAGGCTGGAAAATGTCTGTGTCTTCCCCCAAACGCCTGATGTAGATGTGGTTTGAAAAACCATTCGCGTGTTGTCACTGTAAAAAATCAGCTGGAGGGAACAAAAACCAGTCTGGAGCTGGGAAAGGATCGTCTGGAAACTCACAGGGCGCCTGATGAATGCCGCTAAGCTTTTGGTTAAACTCTTTACGCCTGCAACACATTGTTTTCTCTGATTGTGTTATTAGCATCTCGACCAGTCACTGGACCTGAGAATCAGGAGAATCAAAGTATTTTATTGTATGCAAGGAAACAAATCCATCTACAACGCCTAAATAAAAAGATTTTTTCTTCTGCTCATCAAAGCTCATTTACTTGATCAAAAAATCCAATAAAAACAGTAAAAGTTTGTAAACTCAAAAACAGCTGTTTCTGTGTGAATATCTATTAAAGTGTAATTTATTTCTGTGATGTGCAGCTGTATTTTCAGCATCATTACTCCAGTCTTCAGTGTCACATGATCTTCAGAAATCATTCTAATATGATGATTTGCAGCTCAAGAAACATTTTCTGATTATTATCAGTGCTGAAAATCTGTTTGTGCTGCCCGATTATTTTTATGGAAAGCGTGACGCATTTTATTTTTCAGGATTCACAGATGAATAGAAAGTTCAAAAGTGCAGCATTTATTAGAAATATAAATATTCTGTAACATCACAAATGTCTTCACTGTTACTTTTGATCAATTGAATGTCTCCTTAATGAATAAAAGTGTTAATTTCTTTAAAAATCTTACTGACAGTAATGTTTTGAATGGTTTCAGGTACCTGTGGGCTTGAATAGAAAGGATTGCTGGAGGTGCTGCTGATCCCATTCTAGAGGAGAGAAAAATCAGAATGAAAGAGTTTAAAAACATATAAATAGGATCTACTTTGCAGATTTTAGTGTGTGTGTGTGGTGATGTGTGTGTGTGTGTGGTGTGTGTATGTGTGTGTGTGTTGTATATATATATATATATAATCTCACAATCCAGATGAAGCTAATCAGAATCTCACCTCCATAATCAGACCTGATACACCAAACAGCGAATCACCATCCTGTGAAAAACACAACAAAATGGAACAGGGTTCAAATAATATTCCAGAACATTTACATACAAACCAATAACTGGTATCATAGATTGTATTGCCACCTTTATCTATTAGCATATGTGATTTTAATTAACAGTACATATCTTTAAAGGCTGTTTTTTCTCTAAATTAGTTTGTTTCTCCACTTTTAGCAGCACTTGCATACACCATATTCTATATTCTTTCCCTAAGGTTTTTATAGAGGGCTTTCTTCATATCATCTCGCCTGATTATATAGGGATATATATATAAAAACATCATGTTTCTGAAAGCACGGTGGAAATATATTTACTTTTCTGTCTGTTGACAATATTTTCTGATTTCTGGAGGAAAAATCCAAAATTCCCTTCTGTAAAAAAAACCTTTAACTCTAATATGCCAAAAAGACTAAATGAGAGTTTTCTTGAACCTGGCGTTTAACTTAGTTTTTTTTGTGTAGTAATATAATAATATATATGTATATATATATATATATATTATATATATATATATATCTATATATATATAAATAAAAATAAAACTGTGAATAATAATAATAATCATAATAAGCTCATAAAAATTATTGTGAATATTAATGCAATCAATCAATCTACTGTGGAAGTATGGTAATATCTATTATTTTTATGTTTATTTTTTTTAACTCTATTCACCTTGTTAGTGTTTTTGCCCTTAAAATGCTGCTTATTATTTGGATCACGAAAACAATTGCAAAAGCAAGTATAGTCCAGCAATGTAAGCATGACGACGACAATAGAAAGGCAAAAAATACGTGACGTCAGTGATGACATACACAAGCCTTCAGTACTTATGTGCACTTGTCACCGTATATAATGTGGAGCTAAATTAAGCTATATAAAGCCTGTACGTTATTTTAATGACAGCCGAGCACACGAACACGAATGAGATGAATTTTCACGTCAGATTTTGTTAGAAAACAACATCCGCGCTCATACACCGTGTTTACAGCACAATATTCCACGTCGTCAGCATCTGCAACAGTTTTCTGTATCTTTTGTAAGCTCAACATCCGCTGTGTTTTAGTAGAAATATTGATTTTGTAAAAGAAACGCGCGCGTACGTGGTTAGGCTTTTCTTTTGTTGAGCTCTATCAAACACGTTGTGCAGCTCGATATTTAATTCATTATGCCTGGCTGAAGCAGAACAAAACAAACTTACCATGTGTGCTCTGTGGCTCCTGGTTTCCAAAGAGGCTGATTCCACGAAACGTGTGGAAGAAATAAACCTCTCACCAAACTAGTTATATATAGTAAAAAAAAATATGTAAGTAAAAACAACCACAAACAATTGAACGCAGCGCCCCGTTTTGCGTCGCGCAACAGGTGAGTTTGGAGTCTCGCTCGCGCCTCTTCATCATTCACCTGAGAGAAACTATGTGTACCTACCTGTCCTGTCGAGCTCAGGTAGGTCGCGGCGTCATAATTCTGGGCAACCGAGAGACTCAACTGAACCGCAGAACAGAAAACACGATCATAACGGATAAGCATTTCACTTCTGCAAATGATGCATGCGCTCACGAGCTTGTTCAGAACCTAACCATTGAGAAACACTTTAGGATTGCGTGTGGATTTAAGGCACCTTGCCGATGGGTCTCCAAAACATGGGAAGTTTTGAAAAAATCGGTTAAATTATTTAATAATTATAGTTTTTATTAGTTTTTGTATTCAATTTTATTTTGTATATTTTCAATTTTTAATTTGCCATCTTGCCATCGTTTTTCAAATTTACAATTATTAAACTATGAACATCATTTAATTAGTCACTTATTTATTAGTATTACTATGTTAGTTATTTTATTTTTATTATTTATTCACTTGATTACTTTTTGTGATGTGCTTGTCAGGCTTAGTTGCATTTTATTTATTTATGAGTGATTTATCATTATTTTTTTTTATTGCAGTCATAACCTAAATAAACAAAATAAACAAAAATGAAAACTTCATAAAAACTATAAAAATAATAGAACTGCAACTATATACACTAATACAATAGCAAAAAAAAAAAAACTCTAAAATTAAAATTAAAACAGAAAACATACAAATAAAAAAAATAATTTCAAAATATTGTATATTTTATCTAAATATTATTAATCCTAAAATTTAAAAACCATTAAATACGAGTTTTATTGAATTCCAATCTGTAATTGCTTGAACTTTGAGCAAGCTTCCTCACTGTGTTTGTAAGCAACATGTTGCCTTTGAATAAACTGTTAATCACTTTTCCCTATTAAATTAGACTTCAGCTTTATTTGAGTTGACAAACATGTTTTAAGGGAGTTTTCTTTGCCCTGCTGTGACTCACCCTCCCCAGAGTTCTCCGGAGCCGAACTTCCCCGCCTGCCAAAGAGAAAGTGGAGTGTGTTTCTGAAACCGGTCTGCTGGACATGTTTCAGTCATGAGAATTACAGGTTTCCGGCTCTGAAGAGGCTCGGACTGTGTTCAGGGGCCCGTCCTCCACCACCTTTCCTTAAAGCATGTTTGAAATAGGTAGCGTAACTTGTGTTACCATTGAAGAAAAGAGAATCCACATGAGGGTGTTTCTCGCCACTACAGAAAACGTTGTTTTATTTTATTTTTTGTATTTTTTATTTCCTGGTATTTATGAAAGTCAAAATTAAAACCTGTCCTCGGGAATGTCAACATGCCTGCAGCATTTGTTTTTTCTTTTCTTTCTTTTTTTTTTTTTGTAGGAAATGTCTCTTCTTTACAGAAGTATGCAAAATGTATAATAAAATATATATGGGAATTATATTCCACAAATATTTTAAACCAATTATTTTTAAATAAATACATAAAATGCAAACCCGCGCTAGCTGAAGAGAAACAGCCAGAGAGAAAAACGAGGGACTGACTTGGAAACACAACCTGACTCGATGAGAAGACCTCCTCAAACACCCTGCAGAGCGCCTCTATCTCAGCCGCATCATCTGTCAAAACAACACATCGCTGAGCAAACGTTACAGACATTCACCACGATGATCTGGACTCAAGACTCAATATCAACCACACAGATGACACATGAGCCGTCCCAGATTACATTTACTGTAGATTTCAAACAACCCAGTATTCAGAGATGTAAATAACAGGCATGATTTCATCGTGGATTGTTGAAAAAGTGAGTATTTCCTGTTAGAATTTTTGACCACAATTTTCCTTGATTGTTGTTATTACAAGTTGACCATTAACTAAACACACACAGCATGAGTTTTGAATTATTGAAAACATTATGAAAACAAGCATTTTCGTTCTCCTTTGGAATAATGTGCAATGATAGATGTGCACAATAAGACCAGAAAATTGTTAATAAAGTTAAAATAATAATGTATAAAAATAAATGCACATATAATTAAACACATGTTCTTTATATTATCATGATTATGATATTATGAATATAATTGTTTTACTTGCCCTCCAGGTCCCCTGTATTTCTCTCTTAAGGTTATAATACAAATTTAGAGCAACAAGCAAAATACTAAAATCAACTAGATAATTTCACACACAAAAAAACTCCTTTACTTTTTTTGTTTGTGCTGTGTGTGTAAATCATAACATTATATTGTATTGTCCCCACATGTATTTGTACAATTCAGCTCATGTACATTTCTCCTGCTTTGTTTGTGTTTACAAGTAATGACATTGTAGTAATAAAAAACAAGAATACAACGAAAGGCCAGAGAAGCAAGAAAACCGGAAAGAATGAATGAGTCTGGCTCTGATTCTGAACTCCAGCAGGAGAACTAGTGGGAGCACAAAAGTGAATATTAGCATCGAAATAACATCAAGAATAGAGTTCATCTCTCTCCTGAATGACTTTCAGAAAATCAAAGGCATGAAGGGAAACGAAGGAGAGCTACAGTACCTGAGAGATGAGCGGAGGCTGGTGGATGCTCTTCGGGGGGCTGTTACTGCGAGGGGCAAGCTTTTGGGCGGGGAGCCTCCTGAACATCTACAAGAGGACAAGATTTCACAGTTTGTTTAAGTGGAGAAATAAAAGGGTCTCACAAAGGACCCCAAGAAATGAGCGGAATTGAGCACAAATGTCCTTGTTCTGTGTGGGTTGACATAGTTTCCTGTTAAACAGGAACTCGTGGGCGACACAGTTCTAGAAAGCATTTTATTGGACAAAAAGCTACATGTAGAGTTATATACATAGTATGTACATTTAAAAATAAATAAATAAACAACAAACAAACAAACAGCCACTTGATTATTTAATAATCTTTTTATTTATTGTAAATAATTATTTATTTAATGATTATATTAAATGAAAAATAAAAATTAAAATTAAAACCCCTTTTTAAAAGTTTCCATTACTACAATAATAAAATTATATATATATTATATAGATATAATATATAATTTTGTGTATTGTAGTATGAAAACTGGAAAGAGCTAAGGCAACATTTCATTTGTTTTTAACCCAAAGTACAATACAAACCCTGGATAGATAGATAGATAGATAGATAGATAGATACATAGATCGATAGATAGATAGATGAACAGACAGACAGACAGACAGACAGACAGATAAATAAATAATATTGGTTGGTCCTCATAGTAGAAAGTTCTAAATGTTCATAATTTGGTCTTAATTAAAGACGTTCTTACCAGGTCCTCTATTTGAGATGTTTGTGGACGTGGTGTTGTCTCTTGAACGATTCCATTTTGCAAAGCATCATGGGAAATGCCAATGTCTCGGTTTTTTGCATCTTGTCTGGTGAACAGTAGATCATAATCGCTCTTGTAGTTTGGACTGTACTTCATTCTGAGGTCAAACAGAGGATCAAACGCCTCGAGGTCGGAGACTTTGGTTTCCTGCGGGGTGGACGAGGACGTCTTGAAAAAATTCATCAGATGCTGGGCTTCTACTAGAACACAACGGAGAGATGTGAATAGCGAAGGAGTCTCAAAGAAACCGTTCGTTTTAGTGGACGTTTCTTGGAAGAAAACATTGGCAGGATCGATGGTGAAGCTGGGGAGGGCGGGGGTCCTTGGGACTTTCTTCTGTCTGGATAGGATGAATTCCAGGAGAGGATCCCTCTGATTGGACGAGACGCAGGATTCTGTGTTTCTGATTGGCTGAGCTGCTGTGTGCCACACCAAGGTCCTGCTTTCTCTTTAAAAGGCTGGAAAATGTCTGTGTCCTTCCCCCCCAAAACGCCTGATGTAGATGTGGTTTGAAAACCATTTGGTGTGTTGTCACTGTAAAAATCAGCTGGAGAGGAAACAAAAACCCAGTCTGGAGCTGGGAAAGGATCGTCTGGAAACTCAGGCGTCTATGATGAATGCCGTTGCTTTTTGGTTAAACTCTTTACGTTCGGCACACACATTGTTTTTCTCTGATTGTGTTATTAGCATCCTCGATCTTCAGTCACTGGACTCTGAGAATCAGAGAATCAAAAAGTATTTTATTGTATGCAAGGAAACAAATCCATCTACAACGTCTGGGGTCAGTAAGATGTTTTCTTCTGCTCATCAAAGCTCATTGACTTACTTGATCAAAAATCCATATAAAACAGTAAATATTTGTAAAACTTAAAACAGCTGTTTTTCTGTGTGAATATATATTAAAGTGTAATTTATTTCTGTGACTGTGCAGCTGTATTTTCAGCATCATTACTCCAGTCTTCAATGGCACATGATCTTCAGAAATCAATCTATAATATGATGATTTGCAGCTCAAGAAACATTTCTGATTATTATCAGTGCTGAAAACTGTTTGTGCTGCCCGATATTTTTATGGAAAGCGTGACGCATTTTATTTTTTCAGGATTCACAGATGAATAGAAAGTTCAAAAGTGCAGCATTTATTAGAAATATAAATCTTCTCTGTAACATCACAAATGTCTTCACTGTTACTTTTGATCAACTGAATGTCTCCTTGATGAATAAAAGTGTTAATTTCTTCTTTAAAAATCTTACTGACAGTAATGTTTTTTTTGAATGGTTTCAGGTACCTGTGGGCTTGAAATAGAAAGGATTGCTGGAGGTGCTGCTGATCCCATTCTAGAGGGAGAAAAATCAGAATGAAGAGTTTAAACATATAAAATAGGATCTACTTTGAAGATTTTAGTGTGTGTGTGTGTGTGTGTGTGTGTGTGTGTGTGTGTGTATGTGTGTGTGTGGTGTGTATATATATATATATATATAATCTCACAATCCAGATGAAGCTAATCAGAATCTCACCTCCATAATCATTTAGACCTGATACACCAAACAGCGAATCACCATCCTGTGAAAAACAAAACAAAATGGAACAGGGTTCAATAATATCCAGAACATTTACATACAAACCAATAACTGGTATAGATTGTATTGCACTTTATCTATTAGCATAATGTGATTTTAATTACAGTACATATCTTTAAAGGCTGTTTTTCTCTAAAGTTAGTTTCCTTTTCTTCTTCTCCACTTTAGCAGCACTTGCATACACCATATTATATATTCTGAAGGTTTTATAGAGGGCTTTCTTCATATCATTCGGCCTGATTATATATATATAAAACATCATGTTTCTGAAAGCATGGTGGAAATATATTTACTTTTCTGTCTGTTGACAATATTTTCTGATTTCTGGAGGAAAAATCAAAAATCCCTTCTGTAAAACCTTTAACTCTAATATGCCAAAAAGACTAAATGAGAGTTTTGAACCTGGGTTTACTTAGTATATCATGAATGATTCATTTATATCAATAAATTTAAAATCACATTTTATAAGTCACCTTGCTATGTCCAAGTCTTGTTTGCAAGGGCTCCCTGTACTATTTCATTTTGTTTGTCTAATAAAAAATATTGTGAATATTAATGCAATCAATCAATCAGGGGGGAAGTATGGTAATATCTATTATTATTTTTATTTTTTTTTTTTAACTCTATTCACCTGTTAGTGTTTTGCCTTAAAATGCTGCTTATTATTATTTTATCACGAAAAATTGCAAAATCAGTCATATCTCAGCAATGTAAGCATGACGACGCATAGAAAGGCAAAATACGTGACGTCAGTGATGACATACACAAGCCTTCAGTACTTATGTGCACTTGTCACCGTATATAATGTGGAGCTAAATTAAGCTATAAAAGCCTGTACGTTATTTTAATGACAGTCGAGCACAAAACGAAACGAATGAGATGAATTTCACTCAGATTTGTTAGAAACAGCATCCGCGCTCATACACCGTGTTTACAGCATTCCACGTCGTCAGCATCTGCAACAGTTTTTTCTGTATCTTTGTAAGCTCAACATCCGCTGTGTTTAGTTAGAAATATTGATTTTGTAAAAGAAACGCGCGCGGTTTGTGTTTTTGTTGAGCTGTAACAACCACGTTGTGCAGCTCGATATTTAATTAATTATGCCTGTTTGAAGCAGAACAAAACAAACTTACCATGTGTGCTGTGAGGTTTCCAAAGAGGCTTCCACGAAACGTGTGGAAGAAATAAACCTCTCACCAAACTAGTTATATATAGTAAAAAAAAATATGTAAGTAAAAACAAACAAACAATTGAACGCAGCGCCTCGTTTGCGTCGCGCAACAGGTGAGTTTGAGTCTCGCTCGCGCCTCTTCAGCATTCACCTGAGAGAAACTATGTGGACCTACCTGTCCTGTCGAGCTCAGGGTAGGTCATATGTCATAATTCTGGCAACCGAGAGACTCAACTGAACCCGGACAGAACAGAAAAACATGATCAGAACGGATAAAGCAGTTCAGTTATTGCAATGATAACGTGCAATGCGCTCACGAGCTTGTTCAAAACCTAACAATTGAGAACACTTTAGGATTGCGTGTGGATTTAAGGCACCTTGCCTGATAATGTTTACCCAGCATGCAAATTAAGTATAATCTTCTCCTTCTTTATTATCAGAATCATCACCGTGAAATTTGAGATCTCGGCTTTGGGAATAAACACGTTTACCAACCCAGATCATTTTCTAAGAATACAATGACATTTCTAAATGCATTTCAAAATCTTGAGCCACACATCTCAAAGTTATTAAATGCCATATGATCACAGCAATAATTTCACTTGGCCATCCAGTTCTTTGTTTATGGGGAAGAATTGGTGTCCAGTGCGCGTTGATATTTACTTGTTCCTCTTTCTATCTTTTAACCTACATAATTTAGGCACGTTCTCTGTCTAATCATAAGAGGGCAGTAAACAAACACTTTCTACTGTAAAATCAACTGTATGATCAATGTCGATGGTTATCATGGCCGTTTTAGCTGGTAGATAAGTTAATGTTGCCATGCTTTCCCAAAGCCATAAATAATAAAGATTTAGAAAAAAAAACAAAAAACAAAAAAACCTTTTTGCTTTGTACAGACTATATTAGACAAGCTTCAAATGTGGTATGAGACAAAGCCAGAAACAGAATTAATGTCCAAACAACAACAATAACAATAATAAGTTAATAAACAAAAGAAAAATTGATTTGCAGATATTTTAATATTGAACACAGCATTATTTGTGTCATTCTACCTTGGAAAAGTTTTCAACTTGTAAAAAAAAAAAAACAAAAAAAAAAAAAAAAAGATTGGTTTACACAGTCATAAAGAAAATCATGCAATTTATTTCTTTTTGTTTTAGTTTAATGTGAATCAAGTATTTCTTAAAATGTATGTTTATCAATTTTACACTAAATGAAATGAACAAAAGTGGGAAAAAATATTCTTGATATAAGTGAAATACATCAAACCTACATTATACAGGCTTATTATGATATTAATATTATTAGATATTATAAATATTCCACATTAAAAAATATATATAACTACAGAAATTTTAACAAACTGAAATGATAACAACAAAATAAAATTAATGTAACTTTAGTTCATTAGTTTTTTTTTTTAATAATAATCACATGATGATTTTTTACGTTTCATAATGTTTTAAAATAAACCTTTTTTAAAAGTTTCAAAATCACCTATTATCTATTTTTATATGCTAGAGTACTGCATAAAATTATTTGAAATTTCCATTCCTAAAAATAAGTTCAGAGGCTCTAAGCTAAACATAGCAGTGTTCAAAAGGACTGCAGTGCATGACTCTTCATATTTCATGTGTGTTTTTGAAGATCTGCCCATCAGGCTGGACTCTCCATGTCACTCTGGATCCAGAGTCCATCTGCTGATCTGAGAGGATCTGATTCATCTGGAGAGCAGATTTCAGCTGCGATTAGTGAACGAGATCAAGCTAGTGATGTTCAGATGCATGCAGTACAATACAGGTTCACCTCACCTTCTTCTCTATGGCCTCCATCACTGCAGATTCATTCAGAAATCCAGCGGATGTCACTGCAAATCTCACAAGCTGTATCTTCACCCTTTTAGCTTACAGAAACATAAACAAGCATATATTTAAAAGAAAAACTGTAAGTAAAACATTCAACTATGTTTTTAGTAATATAATCTGTTGTGTAATGATAGACAATGACTAATTCGTAGTAAAATATTTTAAAAAAAGTAAGAAAGTTAAGAAAGAACGTTTTACAGTCTTGACAATACAGATATTTAAAAAATAAACATTCATTCATTTTACAGCAATTATCCAGTTTATCTTATCTGGTTCTTTAAAGATTAAGGTCATAATAAAAATAATTATTTTTGTTGTCATACTTGCAGTAGTTGCGTTATGACAGGAAATGACCTTAAAATTACGATTGCAGTGTAAAAATTATAAATACAGTATTTTACTGAAAGAAAATACTGTTCAGTGTTCCTGGCAATATTGCATGGATATTTTAAAACCAAATGTATTATTATTACTATTTTTAGCAGTAATCGACTGAAACCCGTTATCTAATCTGGTTCTTTGTGGATTAAGGGGAGACTCACTGCTTTTTCATGCACCTGTCAAGTTTGAGATTTTGGGCTTTTTGGTTTTTCATAAAGTGTTTTTTCAGACTAGTGGAAGGAAAACATCCAAAAGACACTGTTAAGTGTTTCTTTTATAGCACTTTATCTATTTGTGTATATACAGATATGTGTACAGATTTCAATTACGATACATATTTTTAAAGGCCGTTTTCTCAAAATGAACGTTTTTCTCCTACACTGAGCCATAAATCTCCACTTCAGTAGCACTTACACACACCACACGTTACATTTTTATTCCTGTCTGTATCCTGAAGGTTTTTATAGAGGGATTTGTTCATATATAATTTGCTTGATTAAATACACCCCCACCCCACCAATTGTGAAAATATAGTGTTTTCTGTCCGTTCTAAGCATTTTCTGAATTATGGAGTGACAAAAGTGAGATACCCAAAATCCCCTCTGTGAAAACATTTGACACTAATTTGTCAAAAAAAATTAAACAAGAATTTTGAAACTGACATCATCCAGTGTTTAGATTTTTTTGAAAAAGAAATTATGCAAATTAGCACATATAAAAATCACTCATTTGCATATTTAAATCTAACATTTTAGAAAACTTGTAATACAAAAAAAATGTTTGCAATTATCAATGTAATCAATCAGATGGGTAACTACGGCAAAAACATTTTTTTTTTTACCCTATTCTCCTGCAGTGTCTCGCCTTAAAGCCAAAATAAAAGTCACTATTAGTTATCATTCTCTTTGACAGTAATTTGTTGTCTTAATAACCTGAAAATAATCTTGCATTGATTATGAATACAGTTGAATTGACTTGTATGCATGCATTTAGATTGCCTCTAGTTTCTATTCTGGTCTGGGCTCTTCAAGGATTGAAGCAGAAATGGAACTCACTGCAGAAGAAAGGTAAGGTATGTGAGCAACCATCGTCCCCAATCAATCCAGTCTCATTGACAAACCCCGCACATTTCATTGCCACTGGCATTATCCGGCTGTCCGTCGGCCCATTTCACAGACAGCCAGGTCACTTTGCTCTGGTCCGACCACAGCCACAGGTTCTTAGACAAGCCGATCCAGGCCTCATTCTGAGAGGCGAGTGAAAGTATCATATCCACAGCGCTGTTTTCAAAGCTGTCACTGATGGTGGACAGGTCTACGTACAGTCTCCTGCACTGACTCTGAGCGTCGCGCCAGGACAGTTTGGCAGCATTGAAAATAAATTTGCCTCCAAAGAAATTTCCTGTGCGAAAAAAAAAAAAAAAAAAAAAAAAAAAACAATTCAAAGTGACCAAAATTATTACAGTACATTTCATTTAGCCTGAAACTATGCAAGATTATTTCTGTCATGTGATAAAAAATGAAAAGCGAGGGTGTTTTTATTTATTTATTTTTTCATGCAATTTTAAGTTTGTGTCTCAAAATTCTGACTTTTTCCATTCCCATCTTAGAATTCTGACTTTTCCTCATATTTAGACATAGCTACGTGTTCTGTGCTAGACTAACTGAGACTTGTCATGGCACTTGTATACTGTTGTTGTGCTTTCGTTGGTCTGATTGCTTTTATTGTTCTCATTTGTAAGTCGCTTTGGATAAAAGCGTCTGCTAAATGATTAAACGTAAATGTATATTTATTCATGAGCCATTAACTGTGCAGCCACATCCACATTCAGACTGTAGAGAATCATGCGTGAAACTGATCAAATATTAACATCTAATGTGATGCAACTCACTTTAAATAAAAGTATCTGCCAAATACATGAATGCAAGGGAAACAAATGACACGATTCAACACAACCCCATAAAAATCTTACCTTTGTAGCAAAAAAAGGGTTTTTGTTCCTCACAAGATGCAACATGCCACTTCCCAGTGTTTCTAATCAGTCCACACATCCTCTGAGTCCTGGAGGTCGTCTCTTCCAGGGACGCCCAGTTACTGTAGTCTAGGTTTTGATCTTGGTAAGACCAGCGCCAAACAAACAGACCATCATACAGTCCCATCCAGGCCCTGTTTTGAAATTTCGCGGCGGCTGCGACCTCCTGTATCTTATATCTGTCCTCATCGCTCTGAATCGTGGCCAGGTCCCAGTGATACTGCTTGCAGTATGATTGGGCTTCGGTCCAAGTCTTCGGTTCTTGGATGAGAACGAAGTAGCATGAGGTCTTCAAGAAAAGTCCTGTCGACAGCACAGCGTTCAAATAAACAGCAGCAAGAAAAAAAAATAATAATAATCACTCTAGTTTCATTTAGTTTCTAATCTGTAATTCTGCTGACAGTCAGTTCTGGATGAAAGCAACCTGATCTTAAATCAGAACAGATACCATGAGAGGTTAGAAAGAAACAACAGGGGAAATCAAAATTAAGTTTATAAAGCAACATTTTGTTGAGTTAACATTGCCAAATAACATTATCCAATCCGGCACATTTATGATGTGTGTTTTAAATGGATAAATGTCAAGCAACTAATAATAATGTGATTTTCATTCTGTCACCAACTCACCTAGTAAAAGAAATAAATGAAACGTTTTCGGGATCATCTCTGTTGCTCACAGCTTTGTTCACTGAAATACACACATGAAAATATAATCATTGAATAATATCAGGTTTGAACATTTTTGGTTGGAATAGAAAAAAAAAGGCACATTAATCTGTATTCTTTACAAAAAAGAAAAAAATTGCATAAATGTAAAATTATAAAAACTTATCAGCGCACTAGACTGAAAAATCTCAAATTAAACTCAAATTGAATGCAGTGGAATGAGAGAAAAAAAATCATTAATGAAAAAATATATTTAAAAAAAACCTCTACAAAAATGACTTTTCCCTCACATTGTGCAATCATATCAATTTTAAATCACAGGTTAAATAAAAAAAAAAAAAAAAAAAAAAAATTGTAAATGCAAAACGAACAAAGAGAAACACATACGATACGATCACCATCACAGCAGATAAAACAATAAAACAGTTATTACTTTTAACATTCTTCAAACTCGCTGATATAAATGTTTATGTATTCGTTACCTTTGATGGAAAATCTCCTCCGGAGCAGAAGTTTAGTGTTGATTCAGCGAGATTGATTTCCATTCTCAATTTGCTGCAACATGAGGATCTTTATTCAAATGGCAGAGCATGAAAATCACTGGTAACTGAGCTCATCCATATGAAAATCCAGCATTTTTACATGCTTGTGAAAAAGGCATTTTCCTGCTGTTTTTTTTTTTTTTTAGCAAACATTACTCACTACTTTACTTACAGTAAAGGCCCGATTATTATGAGACCTTTTCACAAATTCATTGTTTTTTTTATTTTATTTTATTTTATTTTATTTTATTTTATTTTATTTTATTTTATTTTATTATTATCTTGGCTACTATGTTCACCATTAAAACTGTGAAAAACATTGAAAAAGCTTGTATTAATCTGAACAATGTCTGAAACCTTATGCTGAATTGCTATAATCCTCAACTGTAGTCAATTTAGATAAAAGTGTCCGTTAATTTAATAAATGTAAAAAAAAAAAAAAAAAAAAAAAAAAAAAAAAGTTGTAGGATTGACTATAGAATAGTGCTGTCAAACGATTAATCACAATTACATCAAAAAAGTTTTTCTTTATATAAAATATGTGTGTGCACTGTGTATATTTATTGTGTATATATGAATGCACACATATACAGAATATATTTTGAAAATATTTACATGTATATATTTATATTCATGTAATTTATATGTAAATATATTCAATATATAAACATAGCATATCTCTCTTAAATATATACATGCATGTGTTTGTATTTATATATACATAATATATATACACAGTACACACACACACACACACACACACACACACACACACATATATATATATATATATATATATATACTGGATGCGATTAATTGTGATAAATTGATTGCCAGCACTACAATAGAACCATTTTCCCTTAATAACTGCTAGTAATTTCACAAATATTGCAAAGTAGCAGCAAGTAACACAATTAATTAAATGCCAAGTGTCAAGAGCACATGTAAACATATGAATAAACATGGCCATATACACTTAAAACATAAAAAGGTATCTGAACATATAACCTGTATAAACAAAAACAACTGTACAACCCATTTAAACCTACACATAGCTAACCTAAACATTTTACATAAATACTGTACATAAAACATAGACATATGCTTGGATTTACACTGGACAAAAGTGCTGAGGTACAGATTAAAGCAGACAACAATGCAGACAGAGACAGTGAATAGAGTAGAAATGATGGAATAGTGTTACACTCCAACTGTTAAACTTCAACAGCTTACAACGTACAGTAAAATCCACCATTGCCCTATTTTGTACAACTAAATAATTCAACATGTCATCACTTTGATAAGAAAATCTTTATTTTCCTTATTAATATTGACATGACATTTTCACGAACCAACTATATTCCCAAGTCATTTTTCTTTATTTTTATTATTATTATTTTTCAATTGCTGTCTGGTTCCCCATATGAAATTCTAGACATTTGCAATTACTGTTTAATTTTTAAATTATGTCACTACAGGGACAGCAAACAGATACCATAACATAATAATTAGTCAAAGACATTAGACAAATGCAATATGCATAGTAAATGTCACCATCTGTATGCATTACTGGTTATTTTCATGCTCTGCGATGCCATTTGAATAAAGAGCAGAAGTCTGAATGGAAATCAGTCTCAGTGTGTCCATACAAAAACATTTTGCATCTTGAGAACAACACAAAGATTTGCATGAATGGTGACTAGTTACTTCATCTGTGGAAAGGGCATGAACCGCAGTGAGAAAGGAAGGTCAAATATGGTTCAATAAAATATATAAACAATAAAACAGCAGTAAATATATAAAGTTACATAGACATAAATGTAAATGTTGCATTGTATCACTAAACAAACTGTTCAACAGAAATGATTCATCACTGAGTTATTAAGATCTGCACACAACAATCCATATCATATGACCTTTAGAACGCAATAGTAATGATATTAAATCCATCAAGTCCACACTTTTACAATTCACCTTGACAACCTAACTTAAACTATCGAACTCTGAGGCCACTGTAAGAATCTGGAATATTTATTTATTCATTATTGGTAAGAAGACATTTATAAAACCAAACAGATATTTAATTGCAGTTCTAAATTACAAATCGTTCGACCAAACATCTTGATTTGAAATTAAGCAATTGGAAATCATAATGTATAACAAACATTTGGTCATTGCCAAATGTTTAAAAAATATTTATGTTCAATATGTATATATATATATATATATATATATATATATATATATATATATATATATATATATATATATATATATATATATATATAAAGTCCACAATGAATAAGAATTGTCTGATAAGAAAAGAAAAACATTTTCACTCTCACATTCAGCAGATGGAGCTACAAAGCAAGGAACGGCTGGATTTATTTATTTATGGATTTATTTATTTATGTATTTATTTATTTATTAACAGATATTTTAATCATAGAAGAAAGGTATTTTACTGACAAAATGGTGTATAAACTTTTTTTTTTTTTTTGCTAGTAAATTTCACAAATAATTACAAAGAAACGGCAAGACATTGAATTAAACATTCAGTTCTTAAGTCAAAAGACTATAAAAGCATTTTCAAACGTGCTACAACAACCTTTGCTTTTTTATAACTTCAATTATTATTATTATAAAAATATAAAATAAACAATGGTGCAGTTCAGTATTTCGCTGCAGGCAAACAAACACAAATGTCATACACATGCAAACTTGTTTCCTCTTGAATATTCTAGTCTAACTACTCTAACCAGTGTCATATCTTCACTGATGACACATTTGGATTTTTCTGAAAGAATCTTTTGTAACCAGTTTTCTCTAAAAATATTCTTGAATTAGATACACTTAACTTCCTGGACTCAGTAACCATGTTTCTTCAAAACAGACAGATTGCATATTTTAGAACATATTTTAAAACATGCACGCTCAGATTTCAAACAAAAATAAAGTCAGAATGTTTTAAATCAGAATATCTAAAATCTATTTTAGGTTTGAAAGTCATTTGAGCAAAGCGGTTTTAGCCAATGCATTTCTGTCATGTGAATTTAGATCATACTGTAAATACTAACTTATACACATTTCTTCAGGCATACATTTAGCTTTTTTTAATGTAGAGAAACATGCTTGTGCACCTTTACTTATTACAAAGACCAGATATCAAAGATGAGTTTGTTTCCGTGTGAGCACAGAGAGTGTTTACTGTAACTCTCCGAGAGAGCTTGACGTCACTCGTCCAGTCACATTTTTCAGCTTCCAGTTAGAAAGACATCTTGACAGCTTTGTAAAACCATCATTCATGTAGTGAAACAGAAACTGACTGCAGCGCAAATTTACTCAGCCAGCGGCCACAGAAGTCCTAAACTAAAAAATATCCGGCATGACCATCACAGATGAATGTGTGATTATCATAAAGATGATCAGAGGTGAAGATAAGACGGTCATTATACACTCTCATGCTGCTCCAAACCTTCATACTATTATTTTCTGGGAAACACACTTGAGTTTTTGTCACTAAAGCAGACCTGCCAACCTGTAAGCATTTTGACCTCAAAGTACGCTGGTACGATTTGTTACTCTAAACTAGGAAAAGAAACCTGGTGAGTTCAACCAATCAGAGCAATTTTTATTTTATTTATTTATTTATTTATTTTTTTTTGCGGTTTTGCATTTAAATAATTTCTGTGCATTTTATTTCTTTCTGGCTGTTTGTGTGCTTGTGTGCACTTTGTTGTGTATGATGAGAAAATTCAGTCAGCGAGCGCACAATGTACATCAAAACGCCAGGGTTCAGCGATGAAGTATCTGAGGGCTTAAGATTGTTGTGGATTTAATTTAACTGTATATCAGCCTTTTTGTCCACGCGTGTTGCCATAGTTTCCAAAAATGGAAACTGGTAGCCTGGATATTATATCATTGATAGGCAACAATGAACCAGGACCAGCCATTATTTAAAATGGGAATTTCTCTGGATTTACAAATAATTGGGAACTTTTTTTTTTTTGGATTAATTAAGTAAATGAGTGAGTTATTTATTTATCTGTATGTGGTTTTTTTTTTTTTTTTCTTTTTATTAAATCTTACATATTGTGCATTTAATGTTCTCTTTGGATGTCATCATTCAAAGTGTTTCTGTCTTTTTTCATTCAGTTACATGATAGCTGGATGCTTTTATCCATAATAGAGATTTCCTGGAGCATAGTGAGTTCTATTTCTTCTGTAATGCATATGTGGATTTTCTGCGCAAGGGCGCCCTCAGGTGTCCAGAATGAATGAAACAGACATTAAATTTGTTTATAGCACTAAATAATAGCCAATCTATAAAAATAATACTTCTCTCAAAATAAATTTGAAGTAGAAGTATGACAATCTATGTTTTTATACAGTATACAGAAGTGTACACAATTTTTAATTAAAGTGTACTGGAGTTTTTTTAACTAAACCGTAAAGTGGTTTAAAAAAAAAAGTTATTTATTGAATCGTGGGCTAACTGTATTGTTGCATCCCCATTGTTTACTCTAAAATACTGTATAACAGGAATATTACTACTAATATACACTTACGTTACTCAAAAAAATATATATATATTTATATATATATTAAAAATTAAAATATGAGGTTTGGTCAATGCAACAAAAAAATCTGTCAGTTGCAAGCATTACAAAACATTAAATAAAAATAAAAGGCATGCACACAAAAACGTCTTGATCTTATTTTATTGAGAGCAAACTTGCCAATTTGCTTGGGAGGGACTTCAGACTGTAAGGCTTGTTAAATAAACCAGTATTTCAAGCTGACATTTCATCCAGACACTCAATGCAGAGGCTGCTGTGTAAGAACACATTTATATTTGTTTAATAGCTAAATTGTGTCTCTCAAAAATGTTTTGACAGCTATTACTATTCCACACTTCTGCTGTAACACTTCAATAAATTAATACAGAATACAGAATTTTGCAATTACAAAATATCATATCACTCAATAAAGTAATGAATTGTTTTGCTGTAAACAGACAGGTGAATTTCTTCTGTGAGGTGAAATAATTTAGTCCAGTGATCACCATGAATTCCAGGTAAGCTGAAATCAACATGCTTTCTATACGAGGCAAAAATAAAATAAAATAAAATAAAATAAAATAAAATAAAATAAAATAAAATAAAAATGTAGTTTCAAAAATGGTGTGTAACTTGTTTTTGGTGCCATCTGATGGACAGACTAGTCAAACAAACAAACAAATAAGTAAATAAATACATACATAGGCCTACATATATATGTGCATAGACATTATTTGTATGACTGATTTCTATTTGGCCTGTAAAGTGAATTTTATCAATTGTGGCATCATGGTCTGTTAACATGGGCTCAATCAGAAATCATATATGTGTAAGTGTACCGATCTATCAATTGTTTATTTATCTGTCCTAAAGATAAACAAAAACATGTATTAAAAAATGGAAATACAGACAACAGAGTTAACATTAACAAATCAACTCCAACACTGGATATTTCATGATATACTCATTAAAAAAAAAAAAAAAAAAAAAACAAAAAAAAAACTATACATGAGTACAAACAATGAACACAATGGAAGACGCCTTCTAACAGGATGTCTTAGTGTGGTTAAGAAAACTTACCTAATAACCCATGCACCACATCTAGCAAAGAACAGAAGTTCAATAGAGTTAACTTAGTACACTAATAGTATATGCTTTACTAGCATAAAGTGGTTTTACTTCATTAAAGGGATAGTTCACCCAAAAATGAAAATTCTGTCATTAATTACTCATGTACTTAATCACATTGCTGTCTATGGAGGATCATTATATAATTATAATGACAGAATTAATAATAATAATTAAAGACAGAATTTTCATTTTTGGGTGAACTAACCCTTAAGTAGCCTATGTGATGTAAACATATCTGTGCAGCTTTTCATTCCCACAAACTTGACTTGCTTACAATATTACACATTTTATTAAAAGGCAATGAGCCAAAGAGAGGTAATTTCATGCAAATTATATATCATAGGGTGACTGACAATGTTTAATATGAAATGGGAAAGAAAAAACTAGGCTAAGATAAATATGGGGTAACCAGGGAAAACATGAAACCAACGAACACGATACTGCAAAATGCCTTAAATTATTGCGGGCCCTAAAGCAAAACCTTTGGAGAAGGATGTTTCAGTGCTTAGTACTCACCATAACTCATGGAACTTTATGATGAATATCTGTCTTATTTACATTTACATGTAGTCATTTAGCAGATGCTTAAAGTGACTCTCTTCGGAAAGACGTTTTTTTTTTTGTTCTTTGGCATCCACTGATTTGGATCTGCTTGTTCTACCGTGCATCCGCATTTTAAATTACTTTATACAGATACAGATACTAACCCTAGCAGAATTAAAAATGTCTGTTGATTATATATATATATATATATATATATATTTTTTTTTTTTTTTTTTTTTTTTTTAACTAAAGACGTACAGGGATAATTATTTGGAAGTCATTTATTGAGCCAATATGGAATTGTTCATTTCCACAATTTTCTTTCAAATTATAACTTTAAAGAGTTATTTTTTTTTTTTAATTCATCCATGCAATTTTTAACCCTTTACTATGTTGACTGTGTTGTCAAACACAGCTGACAGGAAAGATAAAAATTATTATTTATTCTAAAATTCTGATAACTATGTTGCCTGTATTTGCAAATCTGCATGATTGTTTAAACAGTTGTCAAATGTAAACTATACTATTGCCAATGGTCTGAATTTTAAAATGTGGACAATTAAAGGCACAATATGTAAGCTTTCGCCACTAGAGGTTGCATTTTCAAACAATAACAAAGGCGAAGCTTGATGATGCTATGAAGGAGGATGTTCACGGATGAGGTAATGCTTTAATTCTTTGATTGTGTGTACCTTCCACAGTTATTCAAACAGCGAATAAATGATACAGCGTAAGCGAACAAAAAAAACATGTACATTGTGAAATATCATTATGACAGACTTCAGTCTAGCGTGAATTTAAGCACTCTCCAAAAACTACCCTTATAATCGGTAAAGCTGTCTATACACGGTTTGATTAATGAATCTCTTACATCATATGTACATTAGTACTTTGTTGTTTATGATGACAGAATTCACATCAGAGCTGAATTCAGTCAGTGAGCGTGTGCAGTGAACAAAAAACCTCATCTGAACACCTCTGATTGGTCATTGCATTCATAAACTCAATAGACTCGTGTTTGATTGGTTATAATGCGCAACACTGTAAAAACTAGACACCTAGTCTAACACAGGGGCTGACTGACAGGGCATGCATGCAAGTGCTCGACACAACAGTGCTGAATGACCCCAGGATTCTGAACTGTGGAACTTACCTGAGGAAAATAGTGCACACATCCAGTCCGTGGAGTGGAATGGTGCAGCAAGTGAATTGACACCGAGCAGGTCCTTTTTACTGGCCTGAAGGGGCAAGTGTACGGGAGGACACAGGCTCTACACAGGGATTATAGAATCTTGCAAATGTGTTAGGTGTCACCCAGCCCGTAGCTCTACAGACGTCTGTTAGAGAGGCACCATGCGCCAGTGCCCAGGAGGAAGCCACACTCCTAGTTGAGTGAGCTATCACCCCTTGAGCATGATAAGCCAAGCCAATAGCATCCACTCTTCAGTGGAATAGCCTCTGCTTGGAGACAGTCTTTCCCTTTTGCTGGTCTCCGTAACAGACAAAGTGCTGGTCTGAGGACCTGAAGCACTGAGTTCTGTCTATGTAAGTGCGGCGTGCACATAGTAGACAGAGCAGTGCCAGGGCTGGGTCTGCCTCCTCCGGGGGCAGTGCTTGCAAGTTCACCACCTTATCTCTACATGTTCTGGTGGGAACTTTGGGCAATTATCCAGGTTGCTCGGCCAAAATTCCAGGCATGCTTCTTCAACTGAATATGCCTGCAAGTCCCCGACCCTCTTAACAGAAAACAAAGTCATCATGAGCGCAGTTTTCAATGATAAGAATTTTAGCTCCACTGAAAGCAAGGGTTGAAAGGAGCTCTCTGCAGTGCTGATAAAACAACTGCAAGATCCCAAGAGGGAACTTGTTGAGGGCCAGGTGGATTGAGCCTCATGGTCCCTCTCAGGAACTTGATGATCAGGTCATGTTTCCCAAGGGACTTACCGTCAACAGGATCGTGGTGAGCTACAATGGCAGCCACATAGACCTTCATGGTGGAAGGAGACAACTTTCATTCCACCGCTTCCTGAAGAAAGGAAAGCACTGACCTGATCGGTCATTTCTTCTCGACATGAATAACACCAGCTGACGAAGAGGTTCCACTTCAGAGCGTCTGGTAGACGATGCCCTAGCTGAAGTGATGATGCTACCACCTTAGGTGGCAAGGTACCTAAACCTTCCGTGACCCTTCCAGAACCCACACATGTAGGTTCCAAAGATCGGGACATGGGTGCCAGGGGGTGCCCTGTCTCTGAGAAAGAAGGTTCCTCAGAGAGATTGGCCAGGGAGGAGCTGTTGTGTGGAGTACAAGCTTTGGAGAACCAGGTCTGTCTGGGCCAATAAGTCGCAACCATGAGGACATGCTCCTCGTCCTCCCTGATTTTGCACAACGTCTGTGCAAGAAGGCTCACTGGGGGAAACACATACTTGCACAAGCCCTGTGTCCAGCTGTGTGCCACAGCATATGTGCCAAGGGTGCCCTCTGTCAGGGAGTAAAACAACTGGCAGTGGGAATTGTCTGGAGAGGCAAACAGGTCTACCTGAGCTTCTCCAAAGCATTCCCAAATCAGCTGAACTGACTGGGGATGGAGTCTCCATTTTCCGGGATGAGACTGCTGTCGTGAGAGCTCGTTGGCTGCACAATTGAGCCTGCCCGGGATGTGAACCGTAGTAAATGATCTCAGATGCTTCTGACTCCACAAGAGGATATGATGAGTGAGTTGCGACATGCAACAGGAGCGTAGACCACCCTGACGGTTGATGAATGCTATGGTTGCAGTGTTGTCCATATGGACCAGAGCGTGCTTTACCTTCAGCAGGGCCTTGAAGCAGTGCAGAGCAAGCAATACTGCTAGCAACTCGAGGCAATTGACATGTGATTGAAGTCGGGGTCCCGTCCAGGAGCCTGATGCAGCATGTCCATTGCACATGGCACCACAGCCCAAGATAGAGGCATCTGTTGACACAACAACATGCCTGGACACTAATTCTAGGGGAACACCAGCCCATAGAAATGAGAGGTCCAACCACGGGGTGAAGGTTCGGGGGCAGGCCGGAGTGATGGTCACTCGGAATCAGCTGTGAAGCTAGTGCTGAAGCGGTCTCATATGAAGCAACCTGAGCTGTATGACAGCCACTGCAGATGCCATATGCCCCAGGAGCCTCTGAAATAGTTTCAGTGGAACTGCTCTCTTGCCCTTGAATTGACTCAGGCAATTTAGCAGTGACGGTACGTGCTTGCTCTTAAGCTGTGCAAACATGATGACTGAGTCTATTTGCATACAGTGAAAAGAGATCCTCTGCACAGGGGAGAGTTTGTTCTTTTCCCAGTTGACCTGAAGACCCAGATGGACGAGGAAGAATGAAGACATGAAAGTATGCGTCCTTCAAGATGGTCATGTCCCCGCAATGAGAACACAGCCTCAGCATGCTGAAAGTCCAGACATGTGACACAGTGATCGTGGCCGTCACGAGGAGCCATATATCGACCACACCCATAAACGCACGGGCGGTATGACGTTTTTAAAAAGAAGCAAACACAACCTGTATACTCTTTTTATAGAGGAAATTAGGTCTTTCAGAGGTGCTGAAGCACTCAGGGGAATGCAGGAGCTGGAAAGAAGCAGCAGGAAGCTCTTCAATGAACCGCTGAATCGCTCTGTCACACCAACACCACTGAAGACTCGTTGCAAAACACTCCGGTGACACCAGCAGAGAGATGTGCTCGGCTCCAAAGCGAAAGCTTGAATGCGCTGCTCCTTATATACCAGGGGTGGCGAACATAGGTCCTGGAGAGCCGCAGCCCTTCAAAGTTTTACTTTAACCCTTATGAGCTTTACTCATAACCTATAGGCAGGTGAGTTTTAATTAGGGCTGGAACTGAACTCTGCAGGGCTGCGGCTCTCCACGACCAGAGTTTGCCAACCCTGTTACATACAGCGGGGCGGAGTTCTGACATAACGTTGAACGTGACCAACTGAAAGGAAACTGAGGATATGCAGATATTTTAGGTGATAGGCGACAATGACCAGGGACGAGTCATTATTTAAAAACTGTAATTTCTCTGCATTTACAAATCCTTGGGAACTTTTGGGATAATGTAATTACACAACTGCATGGAATATATCACACTGTGCAAGTAGTTTTTGGATATTTTATCACAAACATCTTACATATTGTGCCTTTAATGCATAGTGAAACTCTGTCAAGCTGCTTTAAAATTGATAATCTCACACAAAATTTCTGTTTACTGATGAGCATTTCTAGTCATGCTGGACAATTATTCTGAGAAACATTTGCCTCTGTATTTTATAGACAGCCAAGTCATTCACCATGCAGATCAACTCTGATTCATCAAGGTCCTCCAAAACGATATTATCTACTTACAGAGAAAAAAGTGCTTGATGAAAATGGAAAAGTCCGAAAATGGAGTTGCGGGATAAAAGACAACAGTAAACCAAACAAAATCATTCTGCTAGTGGGAGAGACCGGTGTTGGCAAGACCACCATCATCAACACTATGGTCAACTACTTACTGAATGTGAAGTTTGAGGAAGAAAAGTGGTATGAAATCACAGAAGCAGCAGCAGGAGATCAATCAGAATCACAAACCTCTGAAATCACAGTGTATGAGGTCTTTCCTGTAGAGAGTCCCATATCGCTCACCATCATTGATACTCCAGGCTACGGAGACACTAGAGGACTGGACAAAGATCTGGAAGTCGCTGAGAATTTAGCCACTCTGTTTCAGAGCAAAGATGGAGTTCATGAAGTCGACGCAGTCTGCTTTGTGACACAAGCATCTAAGAATCGTCTCTCAGACAGACAGCATTACATTATCAGTTCAATTCTGTCTTTATTTGGGAAAGACATTGTGGACAACATTGTGTTTTTAGTCACACACTCTGATGGTCTGCCACCCAAAAATGTCCTCGGTGCCATTAAAAAAGCTAAAATTCCCTGCAGACTAGACAAAAGCGGCCAATCTGTTTATTTCTCATTCAACAATCGACAGGCTGAAGAACGTCACACTAAGGAACATCATGTTCGTGCTCAAAGAGATGCCTGGGAAGACAGTGTAGATGGCATGAAGTATTTCCTTCAATCTCTGAATGAAATGAAAAGAAGAAGTTTAGAGCTGACTTCAGATGTCCTTATTGAGCGCATTCGATTAGAAGCATCCATCAGCAACTTACAGCTGCGAGTTCAAGAAAAGGAGCTAAAAAAGGCTGAAAAACTTCAGATTCAGGAGGCAATGATGCAAAACAAGGAAAAGATTGAAGATTGTAAAAACTTTGCCATTAAAATCAAAAAGGCTGCCAAAGAGAGGGTGCCCATAGAAATCAAGTCATGGAAGCACAGGAAGGCGACAACCTGCACTATCTGTGAGGAAATGAGTCATGAGTCAGAGTTTGACTGCTGGTGGGGTTCAGATCCAAGCAAATGTGAAGTCATGAAAGATGGATGCTGTACCGTGTGCTCAGGGAAGTGTCACCACAGCAAACACGTCAAAGAAAACAAAAAATATGTCATCAGAACCTCAAGCACAACGATAGAATATGATTCTATGAGAAAGAAAAATAAAAAAGCCCAAGAACAAACCAACAGGTTTTCAGCTGTAATGTATGATGTTGAAAAAGACCTGCAAGAGATTGAAACCCATAAGTCAATTCTTCTGTTCAATGCTTACAGGACCATCAAGAATCTGTCTCAGATCGCATTAAAACCAGATTCTGCCTTCACTCTTCAGCATCTGGACTTCTTCATCCCCAGAGTGAGGGAGGCTGGGAAAGAAAAGTGGGCCCGAGAGCTGGAGGAGATGAGGAGAAACGCTGAAGCTGAAGAAGTGAATAAAGATGCTCTGAGTTATCTTAAAGCTGGTTTGGCAAAAATGTTCATTAGTAGGAAATGAGCAAATGGGATTACACTTGTTATGTTTTATAAAAAGTAAAATAAAAATCTGCACAATCTACTTACTGTTGAACTTAACATTCATAAAGAAATTAAGTAAATATTTCATAATTATATATAATTTCACATTTAGAATTGAGTAAAATCTACTTACCTTACTTAAGTCAATTAAACAAATAAATAAATAATAACTTTAGCTTGGGCAATAAAAGTTTGTGTAATTTTTACTTAGCCAAAGCTTACTTGGCAATGAATTATATTTACGTTTTAACTTCTACAAGCGTCTATCTACCAATATATATATATATATTTTTTTTTCATATATAACAGTATGTGTGTATATATATATATATATATATATATATATATATATATATATATATATATATATATAATTATTATTGGCTGAACATTTTCATTAGAAAATTGCATTTGTTTTTCTGCAGTATTTTGCCACAGAATCATTTTTATCTGTGAATATTTGTTTCACATTATTTGTAAAAAGTTCATTGTAAAATGTTTTATTCAAGAATAAAACCACTTTCTAAACATAACTGAATTCATCTCATATGATCATAATCATAATTGTAAAACAGTATTTCTTAAGGTGAAGGGTTTTTTTTTTTTACTGTGCAACTTTAAGATAAAAAGATGAGTTTGTTTCCTTATAAGCACAGAGAGTGTTTATTGTAACTCACAGAGACACTCGTCCAGTTGCATTTTTCAGCTTCCATCTAAAAAAAAAAAAAAAACACACAACTGTGGTTGTGGTTACACAATTTTTTTTACCTTCAGCAGCCCAGAAAATCATCCGGTGACATTCCTGTAGTGAGACAGAAACTAAACTCAGCACATAATTTCCACAGAAGTGAAGTCCTAATAAACTAAGCACCTCCGGCATGAAGACGACACAACCACTATTCACCCTCATGTTGCAAAAATGAATCTTTTATTTGCTATGCATTACAAAAAACATACAAGACAATCACAAAAAATGGCCATGAAAAGCAGATGTAACAACTGGTAGCATATATTTGGAATAATATTCCTCAAATATATGCTTTTTGTAATGATTAAATTTAATAATAGTTTAAATGTTAAATAAACAACAGAACTTTAGATTTACAAAACATAACTCAAAATTATTTATTTATTTATTTATTTATTTATTTTCAGTAAACGGACTGCAGAGTGAAGGAAAAGTTATTCTGTCAGGAGTACATTTAGTCCAGTGATCACCATGAGTGTCCAGTGAGTTCATGTGCTTTCTGCAAAGCTAAATATTATATATATATATATATATATATATATATATATATATATATATATATATATATATATATATATATATATATATATATATATATATATTCAGGGAACATTTATTTATTCATTTATTTATTCATGTATGTAATTAATTGCTAAATTAGTGTATATTTTCTCTAGTGATACTGAACTATGGACTGATTTTATACCAATCCAGCACTCACATAATGATCCTGATCAGGAGATCTATAATTAAAGGGACAAAACTAGACAGAAAAAAAAAAATATTAACTGAAGGAGCATCATTTCATTGGCTGTAATGTTTGTATGATGCCATCTGATGGACTGGATGGATTTTGCAAAAAAAATAAAAAAGTTATGAGTAAAGCTGCTGTCTCACACCGCTAATTATGTCACTATATGAAAAACAGCAAACAAGCCAATACATACCAAAGTTATATAATTTATAAAAGTTATGAAAGTGTTAAAACAGTGTAAAAAATTCAGTAATGATCTCTGGTTACTTTGAAAGCAGAGATGTTGGTATTTTGAATAATAAAGGCCGTTTGGTCCTGAATATGGCATTTAATATTTTGCTATATAAACAATGTAACAATATCTCGTAATGATTTAGCAAGCAGTCACTTGCATTCAGTTTGTTCAGTTATTTTTTTCTTAAAATCAATTTTATACTCCATAATTTTTGTTTCTATAACATGTGAATATATCCCGCTGTATTCTACAACACAAGCAATCAGAGGGCCTTGTTATCACTAGTTTTATTTTGATTTCCCATGTCCTCTGTTAGCTTATAGCCCACTAGCATCACCAGCGTGGTTGCTGCTAATCTCGCTTACATTAGTAATACTCTATTCACATACATTACCATTGTTACATTACTCCGTGTGTTTCTCTGCACAGACCCTGGGTGCACAAGCAGTGGAGGACGCGAGCCGGGCCCCGAGCGATGACCTCTCCCTCTCCGGCTCCTCCAGTCTTCGAGATCTCCACCCGGAACTGCTTTGCTCCTCTCCGCGAGACGGAATGCGACGCTGTGATTGTCGGTGGCTCCATCATCTGGAACGTCCATGGTTTTTGCACAGATACCCACGATCCTGAAGGGCGACGAGACCCCCGGAGCGGTCGTGCTTCACGCCAGGGTTAACGACACCATGCTGTAACAGATGGAGAGACGCTGAAGAGGGACTTCAGGAGCCTGATCAAGATCACCTGCGACGACGATCATCGTGTCAGGACTGCTTCCCACATATTGACGAGGACACGAAAGGTTCGGTAGACTTTTTGCTTTAAATGAATGGTTATTGTCATGGTGTAAAGAACAGAAACTGCTCTTTGTTAATAATTGGAATCTTTTCTGGGAGCGTCCTAGGCTTTTTCGCGCTGATGGCCTGCACCCCAGCAGAGTCGGAGCGGAACTCCTCTCGGACAACATCTCCAGGACTCTACGCTCCATTTGACTAGTAAGCCAATTATCAAATAACTGCTATGATGGCTTTTGTTCTACCCGCTTAAATGATAGAAGTACTTCCACTGTGCGATCTATAAAGACTGTGTCTGTTTCCTTGATTGTTGGGTTAAAATTTTAATTTTATTTTGGGTTTATAGAAAAAAAAAAAAATCTGATTGTGATTAAACCAAAATATTGAAAAATAAATGAACTAAAACAATTTTTAATGTTTGGGCTCCTAAACATTAGATCACTCACACCCAAAGCAGTTATTGTAAATAAAATGATCACAGATAATAGTTTTGATGTACTCTGCTTGACTGAAACCTGGCTAAAACCAAATGAATATATTTGGTCTAAATAAGTCTACTCCACCAAACTACTGTTATAAACATGAGCCCCGTCAGACTGGTCGTGGGGGAGGTGTTGCAACAATATATAGTGATATTCTCAATGTTACTCAGAAAACAGGATACAGGTTTAACTTATTTGAAATACTTCTGCATAATGTTACACTGTCAGATATGCAAAAGAAATCTATTTTATCTCTTGCTCTGGCTACTGTGTAAAGACCGCCAGGGCCGTATACAGATTTTTTTAAATAATTTACAGATTTCCTCTCAGACCTATTGGTTACCATTGATTAAGCACATTCACATTGATAATACAAATGATGCATTAGGACTTGCATTTACTGACATCATAAACTCTTTTGGAGTCAAGCAAAATGTCACCCCGGGCCCACTCATCGTTTTAATCATACACCAGATTTAAATATATCGCATGTAATCGATCTTAATGATCTAGATATATATACCTACCTTTCCTATCTCTACAATTTTATTTAAATGGGGAGTCATCTCAATTATCTCCAGTGAAGTATGGAGTGTCATAAGGATCTGTCCTAGGTCCTCTGTTTATTTTTAAGATAAGACATAAATATTACTTATTCGACCAAAAAACAGTACACAGGATCTCCTGGATTACAATTAGCAACTAGACGGATGTACTGTTACTTCCTCTTCTGTCAAAAATCTGGGTGTTATATTAGACAGCAACTGAAAATCGTATTTCCCATGTTACAAAAACAGCATTGTTCCATCTTAGAAACATTGCCAAGCTACGAAACATGTTAACTGTTTCTGATGCAGAAAAGCTAGTTCATGCTTTCATGAACTCTAGACTGGACTATTGTAATGCACTGCTTGGTGGTTGTCCTGCATCCTCAATAAACAAGCTACAGGTAGTCCAAAATGCAGCGGCTAGAGTCCTTACCAGGTCAAGAAAATATGATCATATTACCCCAATACTACAGTCTCTGCACTGGCTACCTATTAAGTTCCGTATCAGTTACAAAATATTATTACTTACTTATAAGGCCCTTAATGGTTTAGCTCCTGCGTACCTAACTAGTCTTCTCAGAACACCTGAGAAGAGATGATGCCAACCCCTCAGAGGACCTCAGATGATGCTAACCCAGAGACAACATACAGAACTACCACATTTTGCTATAAGTTTGATTGCAACATATAATAATTACTGTTATATATAATAATACGTCTGTTTGATTATGTCTTTAATTGATTTTCTGTACATTTCTGCCATATGTACTTTGACAATCACCACTGATAAGCTACTACTAAATATATTGTAGAAACTTAATTTTCTGTAAAGCTGCTTTGCAACTATTTGTATTGTGAAAAGCGCTATACAAATAAACTTGAATTGAGTTGAATTGAACTTGTTTTAACAGCTGCCATTCCAGTTTTTTTTTTTTCTAACAAACAAAGTGTGAGCATAATATCCCTGAGGTAAATCTAACCACACATGAAAAAAGTGTAGTATAGTGTTTTTGAAGCATACTATAGTAAAGTGTATTGTACTGTATATATTATAGTATTTACAACACTTTGTTAATGAATGCTACAATATACTGTATTATTAATTATAGTGAACTGATAAACTGCAATTTTACTGCAGTATAATTTAGTTTTTACTACAATAAACTGTAGTATATTATAGTATAATATAGTTGTAGAAAACGTAGTACAGTATTGGGTAAAGGAAATTGTTTATATTACTATAGTTGATATATTACCACAGCAACTATAGAATTACCACAACAAATTAATTCAAGTACTTTACTATAGTATGGTTCAAAAACACTACAGTATCTACTATAAATTACAATAGTATTTTTACGAGACACATTTACTTCACATTTTCAAGCTGCTTCACTGACATCGTTTTGTGGTTAAAACACAGATTAAAAGATTCCATGAATGCGGATACATTTCAGTAAGCTGAACCATGGGTCTTGTAATTTGCATTTTAAAAATTAAGGTGATAATTAAATATAGTGTATATTTTATCAAAGAAATTGTGGTTCAGTGTTGTATAGAAAATATTCAGAACTTTTCACTAATAAAAAAAAAAGAGATTATGTTTTCCTAATATATATATATATATATATATATATATATATATATATATATATATATATATATGTATATATATATATATATATGTATATATATATATTTTTTTTTTTTTTTTTAGGAAAACTTAGCAGTTTTAAGGCTTTAATTGAGGAACTGATTAAACTGAGGAAAAGAAAAAAAAAAAGGAAATAAGGCTTCCTATTTATATAAGAGAATTAGCTCAATTTTGCTGTTTTATTTTAGCAGTGATTGTTAGTTCCAAGCAAGCTTTGCATATGGCTGGATATGGAGAGTAAATATTGAAATTAAGTGCTACTTTGTGTTTTTGAGTAAAGTGAAACATCTATTAATGATTAATGTCCAGTTATATTTGACATTTGAAAGAGTTTCTGTTGCGTTGACGTTTCTGTCGTTACCATTGTGTACTGCATGTACTACTCTGCCCTAGGAAGGCAAAAGACCTTAACTCGCAAGAGTGTGAAACTGAGAAAAAATTACTTTAAAGTTTTTTACTTTTCCAGACAAATTAATTATAGGTAGGACACTGGAAATTTAACAATTAGATGTTTTAGTATTGAAAATTATATATATATATATATATATATATATATATATATATATATATATATATATATATATATATATATATATATATATATATATATTGTAACAAGCAGATTAAAAGTTAAACATGAGTGGATGCCAATTTATTTGCTATGCTCAATAATGTAAAAGAATGCTAGACAGCATACAGTAATTGCTGTTATATTGATTTGTATGAAATAGCCTAACCTTAAAGAACTGGATTGATGTGAATGCCAAGTGGGAATAATGTTCTGAATGCTTGTGGATTAAACATCTACGATGACGTTCATCGCTATGGATTGATTTTATCGGGTGACAAGAAAAGGATATGGATTTAACTGCGAACTGTTAATAGGCTACTGATTTTATGATTGATTGTGCTAGCTATGGCATTCAAGTCCACACGCATCCAACTAGAAGTGACAGCCTGGTGAATAATCTGCCTTACAAAAAGAATAATTAATTAAAAAAAAAAAAAAAATTCTTTAAAGGTTATTCACGATTACGTATTGCTGCCAAGGTATCTAGTCTGTACAGTGCTTTGTTATATGGAGCTGTTTGGTAGATCGCGATCTATCTAATTTGTTTGTACACCATAATTAAAATGCGGCAGACTTAATGGACAGTAAAACAAAGGCAATCACCGTATAACTCCAAACCGGTGTTGTGCCGAATTCTTCACCCCTGCCAGATTCTGCATCCCCTCGTTGAAGTCACTACCTGATTGCCTAATCCCAACCCCTCCCCACACCTACTCCTAAACCTACCAATACCAGGGGGTGCATAATCTGGCAGGGTGCAAATTTCGGCACTACACCGGCACCGTAACTTCATATTGAGCCTATTTAGAAAATTAATCATATGTAGTTGAAAAAAAATAATAATAATAATTAAATAAATAAAATAGTTGAAATGTTACCGATCACAGGATTGTCCCATTCCCTGAACTACATTTATTGCAGCTAATAATATGTTTAAATTAAATGAAAAGAGGCAGTGGCGTTTGAACCTATTATATTTCGTCTCATATATACAGTGAGGATAACCGGAAAGGCGAGCTGACTGACGTTATCAAGTATACGATGCTGTTGCATTTGCAGAATTACCATAGTAAGTCCTAACTTTGCGTTCTTGGAATTGAGAAATGGGCATGTTGATGCGTGCGCATGCGTGTGGAAGTCCACAGAGGGAAGTGCAGAGGGAATATTATTTAAAAGTTTTCCTCTTCAGGTATGGTCATGCATGTTCATTGAGTTATAATGAAGAAAAGCCCAATTGTTGAATTAGGCAATTTAGCAGCTACTAAATTTGTGTGGTTTCAAGAGATTTTATTTTATTTTATTTCATTTTTTTTTTTCAGAATTAGATAAATAAAAACAACCTGCATTTTCTCTTTAATCACGTGACAGACTGAACTGGTATTACTGGAAAAACAGAGCAGGAAAGATGTTTCTATTATTGTCGTGATATTTCACAAATGACTCAAGAGCTTTGCTGTGAGAACTCCACAACAATATGGTCTCTGATGGTGTAAGTATATGCTATTATAAATGCATGCTCTCTTACAAAAAAAAAAAAAAAAGTTTGAAAACATAGTTTAGGAACACATATTCAACTCAATAGACAAAATCAGCAACAGTATAAATGTTTCTATCGTGTGACTAATTTACTTCCTGGATTCACTTGTAACGCAGATTGAATTTTGCTAACCGAATCTTTAATCAAAGAATTAGGCAACATGTGGACTACTACACAACATAGACTAAGAAGGGAAACTAGTTTTATAAGTAGATAAAGAACCTCAGAATTAGGGGAAAAAAATGTCTATACAATGATTGTCAATGAGGTAAAGTGTTATTTGGTTATTTTCCAGAGTTCTTTAAAATACCTTCTTTTGTGTCATACAGGTTTGGAACAATGAAAGAGAAAGTAAATTTTAATCATATTTTTAATTTTAGGATAGACTAACATTTTAACCCCAGCAACAATGGATTTACCCAGCAACCGCTGTCAGCGCAGCAGCAGCATGAATGAAGGTCCCAATAGACAGTAAGAGAATGTTCTTACGGATTATTTGAGTAATTGTGTTTTTAAGCAAAAAAGAGATTGTTGTATTAAGGCTGATCTGGCTGGAGGTATATGTTGAGCTTTTACATACTGACTACCCTTACGAAAAAAGAAGTTTATTCAAGTGTGCTATTAGTATACTTGTTTTAAACTAAAAAATAGGAAAGTATACTTTTAGTTTACTTTTTATGTACTTCTCAGAAATGGGCTTTATGTACTTCTAAGATATATACTTATAATGACAATTAAGTATACTTGACTTATACTTACAAAAAGTCAAAAATATACTTGAACTTTACTTAAGTATACTTAATAAAATAAACTTGAAGTATACTACTTTTTGGTAAGGGTATATTTGGAGGGACTTCTTGGTTTAAAACATTGCTTCTAGTAATTAGAATATTATGTTCTCGCTCAAGAACTATGAATTAAATGTTTACATTTTAAATAATCACAAAATTGTTATTGGGTATTTAGACTTAATTTCTTGTTCACAAACACTGTTGATA
Source organism: Cyprinus carpio (assembly GCF_018340385.1). Taxonomy (NCBI): domain Eukaryota; kingdom Metazoa; phylum Chordata; class Actinopteri; order Cypriniformes; family Cyprinidae; genus Cyprinus; species Cyprinus carpio. The sequence goes on from NC_056603.1 coordinate 4,284,833, forward strand.
AATATTTGCCTCTAATTTCATCTTACAGAAAGCCGAAGCTGCCACCACGCAGACTATCTCTGCTTCAAAGAGGATCTCCAAAACGATTCCGTCTACACACACAGAGAAAAGTTCTTGATGAATATGGAAAAGTTAGAAAATGGACTTATAGGAAAATAGATGCCAGCAAACCAAACAAAATCATTCTGCTAGTGGGAGAGACCGGTGTTGGTAAGACCACCATCATCAACACTATGGTCAACTACTTACTGAATGTGAAGTTTGAGGATGAAATATGGTATGAAATCACAGAAGAAGCAGCAGGAGATCAATCAGAATCACAAACCTCTGAAATCACTGTGTATGAGGTCTTTCCTGTAAAGAGTCCCATGTCTCTCACCATCATTGATACTCCAGGCTACGGAGACACTAGAGGACTGGACAAAGATCTGGAAGTCGCTGAGAATTTAGCCACTCTGTTTCAGAGCAAAGACGGAGTTCGTGAAGTCGACGCCGTCTGCTTTGTGACTCAAGCATCTAAGAATCGTCTCTCAGACAGACAGCATTATATTATCAGTTCAATTCTGTCTTTGTTCGGAAAAGACATTGTGGACAACATTGTGTTTTTAGTCACACACTCTGATGGTCTGCCACCCAAAAATGCCATCAGCGCCATTAAAAAAGCTAAAATCCCCTGCAGACGAGACAAAAATGGCGAACCTGTTTATTTCTTATTCAACAATCGACAGGCTGAAGAACGTCACACTAAGGAACGTCATGTTCGTGCTCAAAGAGATGCCTGGGAAGACAGTGTAGATGCCATGAAGTATTTCCTTCAATCTCTGAATGAAATGAAAAGAAGAAGTTTAGAGCTGACTTCAGATGTCCTTATTGAGCGCATTCGATTAGAAGCATCCATCAGCAACTTACAGCTGCGAGTTCAAGAAAAGGAGCTAAAAAAGGCTGAAAAACTTCAGATTCAGGAGGCAATGATGCAAAACAAGGAAAATGTTGAGCAAAGTATAAACTTTACTATTAAATTAAAAAAGGTAGACAAAATGAAGGTGCCCATAGAGAGCAAGTCATGGAAGCACAGGAAGGCGACGACCTGCACCGTCTGTGAGGAAAACTGTCATGAGTTTGACTGCTGGTGGACTTCAAATCCCAGCAAATGTGAAGTCATGAAAAATGGATTCTGCACCGTATGCACAGGGAAGTGTCACCACAGCAAACACGTCAAAGAAAACAAGAAATACGTCATCAGAAACTCCAGCATGCAGTTGGAATTTGATTCCATAAAAAAGGAATATGAAACATCCCAAGAACAAACCAAAACATTTTTAATTCTAATGCAACATCATGAGAAAGATCTCAAAGTGATTGAGGACCATAAGTCAATTCTTCTGTGCGAAGCTTACCAGACCATCAAGAATCTGTCTCAGATCGCATTTAAAACCAGACTCTGCCTTCACTCTTCAGCATCTCGATTTCTTCATCCCCAGAGTGAGGGAGGCTGGGAAAGAAAAGTGGGCCCGAGAGCTGGAGGAATGAGGAGAAACGCTGAAGCTGAAGAAGTGAATAAAGATGCTCTGAGTTATCTTAAAGCTGGTTTGACAAACTTTTTCTGACTGGGAAATGAATGAATCCAGACCTTCTATAAACCAGAGGTTGCTTTTCAATCCCTAAATTACACAAAACAAATTTCAGCTATTTTCATTTTTGTAATTTGAAGGTTAAAAAAATAAATAAAATTATACTTGTATTCTAAATGTATACTACGAAATTGCACCATCAAATTTTGAAAGCAGATATTTTGTACTATTACACAAATGAGTATTATTTTTAATGCTGTGGGATACTGTGTTACACGCTTATGGCAATAAAATAAAAATAAAAAAGTCCTTGATTTACCTGTTTACGCTCTCGAAATGCAAACTGACATGAACAATTACAGAAATACTACAGATTGTGAGAATGCTTAATGAAGTAACAGAGGAACCCAATGTATGATCCTGTTTTCGGGTGGAAGCTGTATAATTATCAATTAAATTACTGTAAACTAATTAAAGGACACAGACAGACTCTAGTTATGCCAAATGCTTCAATGATTAATCATTCAAATGAGTTTGCTTAAATGATAAAATGTACTGTATTAAATGAAAATGTTTCATGCATTATAGAATTTAAATGAAAATTATTTCCACTGTAGACGAAACACTGAGGGTTTGTTTAAATTCATGAAACGCAAAGTTTTGTTCCTTGATGCTGATTGGTTAATAGCCATGTTTTATTCACAATACACAAAACAGCTTTTAAGGGAGTTAACGAGTTAACTGAGGTTCGGGAGCGAGGCCACGCCTCTACCAATCACCTCACTTCCCGAATCCTTCATATATTGGGCCGCCTCATACTGCACTGTTTGTGCACTCTTTCTCTCGAACGACAGATGGACTCGCCTGGACGGCGTTCTGTTAGATTCAATGTCAATGGCATCATTTGAGGATCACCTCTCATCGTCCCAATTGCAGTCGTTTTCCGAGCATTTGCGTTTTGGTTGCGCACATTCTGGGCCATGAGCGTCCACTCCTAGGCTCGTCTTGGGAGGACTCTGAGCTGTTCCTGGGCTCCACGGGCCGGGATCGCCATCATCGTTTGCGTGGTGGAAGCAGAAATTAAATCCTCTCTTTCCTCGTGAGCCACTTCTCCGGTGCTTCCTCAGCGCTCCCATTGCATGTCTTTCAGAATCCAGAACTGAGGACAACTGAACCATGGATTGCCTTCAACAAGCACTTAAATCCAAGGTATCCAATTCAGTCATGCAGATAACAAACAATTATTCCAACTATATTCAGTATCAATAAAACTTCTTTCATGACAGACTTTGAGCCCTCAGCACTTCCGGCAACTCCTAGGGAGTCATTCTCCATCATACGTGACGGCACAAAAAAAAATCTCCTTCACAGCATCAGACAGCAGCTCCCCCTAGCGGCAGGCAAGACGTAATTCCACCTGCACTCGCTCAATCTGATCTTTCCCAAAATTCTTCTCTTCTCTATGCTCACAGTTTGCTCATAAATCTCCACTCACAAATATCCTTTCATCCCAACATCCATTCCTATACCCTTCCCTTCCACTGATTACAACAATAGGGCTCACAGCCCAAAGACACACAGGCTGGTTAAATTGAACATTATAAATTGTTCCCCCTTGACTCGTATGATTAACAGACTTGTGTATGGATTGATTTATGTATTAACTGGTTCTCGCCATGAAATATAGCCACATATGCTGGAATGGCTTAATAAGTAAATAAACAACAAACAATCAGCAATACGGCTCCATGTTTTCTAATAATTATCTATAGCTACTTCTAAATTCCAGATGCCCATTCAGTGTCCCTTGGGACCTTACCTCACGCAGGCCAGCCGGTCTCCTTCAACCTCCAATTCTATTTCCAAATCGTCTATTCATTCTCCCCCTTCCTCCATCCCTGTCATCTTGCAACACACCCCACTCACAAACATCCTTTTTTTTTTGTATTTGTTATACTCGTATTTTAATTGTTTGCCATGAAAATATCGTAAGATGCTGGCCTGGCATTAAATTAAAATATACTACTATTCAATAGCTTCTTATTCTCCCCCCTCTCTATACCTCCCTATCTCACTCTCTCCCTCCCTTTTTCCCTCCCTCACTCTACCTCCTCCCTCCACCAATACCCTCTCATCCTCAATAACCCCTTCCCCCACACAAAAACATCCTAACATCCATCCTTCCACCCTGCCTTCAGCGGTTTTACAGCAATACGGCTCTCTTGTTTCATAATAATTCTCAATAGCTACAGGTGCATCTCAATAAATTAGAATGTCGTGGAAAAGTTAATTTATTTCAGTAATTCAACTCAAATTGTGAAACGTGTGTATTAAATAAATTCAATGCACACAGACTAAAGTAGTTTAAGTCTTTGGTTCTTTTAAATGTGATGATTTTGGCTCACATTAAAAAAAAAAAAAAACACCAATTTCCAAGCTCACCATTCCCTCTATCAGTTCCTTTCCTTAATTTCTTACACTAATTCCTTAAAATATCTGACCGTGCTCTTTCCAAGCCTACTTATCAGGAATAAACTTCTTGTATGAAGTTTCTATAGGCTAAATACATGCAACAATGGAATGAAGTTCCACATCCAAGCTTGTTAAAGGCTTACAAAACAAGAACCTATGCCAAACCACCAAACACCTTCCATTAACCACTAACCTACTAAGCCTCTGCATACTCTCATATGATCATGCTATTCAAATTCTGAGACTGATCAAACTTTAGACTTCATGTCCTCATTAGCATTCTCTGGCATCCTACTATTCTCAGAACTCGCTACGACTCCTCTACATTCAATCCTTCTATCCACTCCTGTATTCCGGAGATGACTATCCACTCCTCAGATACTCTCATCTTCACCCTTTAAAGAAGCAAACTGACCTATTAGGAACATCCTTAACATTCTGAACAATAAACTATTCATTTACATATTTGGTTGTGGTGTGGTCTTTGCTCATGAAAATTACAATAAAACCTGGCTAACTGCTTCACTGATCACATCTGTATCACAGCACTACACCCTTCACAACATAAACAATCCCTATACTGTCAGGACACTTTGTATTTCAGCAACAAAACAATTTTAATGAAATATGACTGGCCCTGTTATGTTGTGACATTCACCTTTAAATTCTGAGGCCACGCACTTCCCTCAACAAATTTTGATCCACCCAAAAATGAACTTGGGGCCATCAAAAATGCTAAAATTCACTGCAGACGAGACAAAGGTAGCGAACCTGATTATTTCTTATTCAACAACCATCAGGCTGATGATCGTCACACTAGAGAACATCACATTTGTGCTCAAAGAGTTGCCTGGGAAGACAGCATGGAAGAGATGAAACAATTACTTCAGTCTCTTAATAAAATGAGCAGAAGAAGTTTAGAGCTGACTTCAGATGTCCTGATTGAGCACATTCGTTTTGAAGCATCCATCAGCAACTTACAGCTGCGAGTTCAAGAGAAAGAGTCAAAGAAGTCTGAAAAACTTCAGATTCAGGAGGCAATAAGACAAAACAGGGAAAAGATTGATAGGCATTCAAACTTCAGAATTACGGTAAAAAAGACTGTCAAGGAGAAGGTGCCCATTGACAGCAAGTCATGGAAGCACAGGAAGGCGACGTCATGCACCGTCTGTGAGGAAAACTGTCATGAGTTTGCTGGTGGAGTTCAAATCCCGGCAAACGTGAAGTCATGAAAGATGGCTACTCACAGGGAAGTGTTACCACAGCAAACACGTCAAAGAAAACAAGAAATACATCATCAGAACCTCAAGCACAACAATGGAATATGATTCTATAAAAAAAAAGGTATATGAAAAAGCCGAAGAACAAACCAAAAGGTTTTCGGTTGTAATGGATTATGTTGACAAAGATCTGCAGGACATTGAGAAACAGAAGTCAATTCTTCCGACTGATGCTTACAAAAACATCAAGAATCTGTCCCAGATCGCATTAAAACCAGACTCTGCCTAGCATCTGGACTTCATCCCTAAAGTGAGGGAGACTGGGAAAGAAGAATGGGTCAGGGAGCTGGAGGAAATGAGGAGAAATGCTGAAGCTGAAGAAGTAAATAAAGACGCTTTGAATTATCTTAAAGCTGGTCTGGCAAAAATTTTCATGACTGGGCAATGAATGAATTTAGTACAGATGAAACGATGTAAAAGACTGCTGAAAAATCATTGAGGTTTACTGTGTCGGTACACCAGTTTCTTGAGGACATATTCTCAGGGGTTTTCATTGCAAGAAATATATTTCAGCTAGTTTCTATTCTGCAATTTCAAAGTCTCATGAAATTACACCTTTTAATTTTTAAATTGTTTATGAACACACAAAACAATGTAATGTTTGTCGTAACACTAACAGTTACATTGCATCTAAGTAAAAAAAAAAATAAAAAAAAATATTTGTCTGTCATGCTCCATGTATGTGTACAGCAACAACATTATCTAGATGAGCAGATGTGGCGGAAGACGAAACTTGAAATTCACAATGAGAAAGCATCTAAAAAAGACAGACTTCATGCTTTCAATGTGGAACTAGGCTCAGCTAGACAGAGCTGCTTCTCAAACAGTAACTTAAGCAACACTCATACTCTTTTTGATAATGTTGAGAGATTAACAAACCACCCATGTCGGATTCCCAGTGAAATGCTCTGACTGCAAATGGAATGAGTTTGCTTCCTTCTTTTCTGAGAAGATCATTAATATTAGAAAGGAGATCATCATGTTATGCTGAGGTCAGACAGATTTGAAGACCATTTCAGAAATAAGTTACTATGTTAGTTTTTGAAGAATTTGATGGCAAACTTTTTGAAGAAATAGTACACCTGTCAGCCTGCTGCATTGACACACTTCCCACAAAACTGTGTTTCACTGTTTAGAAACAGATCTATTAGAAGTGGTAAACACCTCACTTCTTTCTGGGACTTTTCAAAACTCATTGTTAAGCCAAAAAAGAGCTTGATAACACCATATTGTGTTAGTACAAGTGGTAGTACCACTAGATCTATTGGCATTTTTTGCAATCAAGTTTCAGAAATATTTGGATTTTGCCTCACTAATGGAATTTTGATAGGCAGTAAAGCTTTTCAAAATTTGGTAGGAAACCTGTAGCCCATCATTTTCCCACCTCAGCCCTCCTGCACTCTTGTCTGAGAGTGTGAGTGGATGCATTTAACCAAGGTTGAGGACTAAAACTGACCTTACTCTTCTTGCACTTAAGTGGTGCAAACTGTATTCAAAGCAGTACAACAGGCAGAGTTGAAAATTTCAATTAATAATTGAATAAGACTCCCAAAATTCAAGAGCAGTATTTGCTTGAAAGGCACAAGAGTAATGTCTTGACTTGACAAGAGTAATGTACAGGCCGAGAAAGGATGGGCTGATCATATGAAATGACATGTTCAAACACTGCAGGGTAATGATCAGGAATGCCAGCATCAAATATTTCACAGATATGTACAAAGAAACCACATGCAAAACAAGATCCAATGTATGCTCTATGTTATGTGTAGGGCTGGAGACAAAACTGTGTGAGTCAAAAAGGCTCAAAGTTTTTAACTATAGGCTTAGATGGACAGCAGAGATGAATGTTGAAATCCCTGAAGACCAACAGCCTGTCACAACGAGTCAATTGGTTAGACAGAAACTCAGAAAGCTAAGGAATAAAAGGTCGTATTGACTTTAGGAGGTCTATACACCAACACACAGAGTAGGGGGCCATTTAGATACATTTTTAGTAGTTGTGCCTCAAAACTAAAAGAGGCATCAACAGGTAAAAATCTACATTTGCATGAGTTTCTAAAAACAGTGGCTAAGATTTTCAAAGTTTACGTTCCCATTGTCATTACGTGTTTTAGTATGCAGCTGGTGAAAGGAAGACCAAATGTGTAACGTGCTGATTGAGACGTTAAACATTTGGATCCATCTGCAAGCTTTTAATAGACAAAAATGTGGTAATAAACAGGCATGTGTCAAAACAGGGGCAAACAGGTATAATCCAAGAACACGCAAAAAAAAAAAAAAAAAAAAAAAAAAAAAAAAGAAATTCAATAAGCAATCCAAAGTCAAAATACGTAGGCAAGGCAAGACAGACCCTAGACAGATTAACACATTAACAGGCAAAGAAATAATCAGTGATTACCGACGACTCTGGTGACCGAAGCAAAGGTGGGGTTCCAGAAGGCCGCAGTGGAGCCAGAGTGACCAAGGTGGAGCTGGAGGGAGAGAGGAGCCCAACAGAGCCGCAGGGATGGAGAGATGAGGCGAAGCCAGAGGATTGTAGTCCTGAGGCGAGGGCAGGATGACGAATGACCAAGGTGGAGCCGGAGGAACGAGGAAGCCTGGCAGAGCCAGTGGACTGATGGGCCACAATGGAGAAGAGGGAGCTCTGAGCCAAGGCAACACCAAAGGGTCGATAGACCGAAGTGGAGCCCAGATCTCGATGGCCGGAGACGGAGATCTGGGATCCTCCAATCTTGGTGCAGCTGGAGGCTGGCTGTCCTGAGGCGAATCCTGACCGTTCACCACCCTCAAAGGATGACCTGAGGGACAGACAGACAAAAGCAGAACAAACAGCATGACAGGTAGAGGAGGAGGAGGGAGAGGGAGGTTGGATGGGACAACAAGTTCATAATGCTCATTCAGTGTATCAGAGCAGGCAAAGAGTTTGAAAACAGCCTCCCTGGCCGTGACGGGAAAATCAGAGAGTTCATATATGGCTTCCATAGCCATGACAGGACAGGACAAGAGTTCACAGACGGCCTCCATAGCCGTGACAAGGCAGGATGAAGTTTCACAAATGCCCCCCATAGCCATGACAGGACAGAATGAGAGTTCATGGACGGCCTCCTTGGCCGTGACAGGACAGGCAGAGAGTTCAAATGTGGGTGCCACCACCTCAGGAGGTTCTGCAGTGGAAGCCACCACCTCTGGAGGTTCTGTAGTGGACGCCGCCACCTCTGGAGGCACTGGAGTGGATTCACTAAGAAGAGGCCTCAGGAGCAGACTCGTGGACAGGAAAGGTCTCTGGAGCACAGTGTGCAGCCCACACACTCAGAATGGCAACTGTCATAAACAGAAGCACTGAGGTCAGGGGAATAGTCTCTGTGACAGCCAGTCCTGGCCCAAGCTCCGCATCTGTGGAGGACTCAGGTGTGGCGGCCATCTTGGCCGGGGACTCAGACATGGCGGCCATCTTGTGCAGTGGCGCTGGGCTTGCAGCCATCTTGTGCAGTGGCGCTGGGCTGGAGGCCTTCTTGTGATGAAGCTCAGGTACAGGGACCACAGAACGGAAAGGAGCTGGACACCTTGGAGTAGTGACCTCCTCAACTGTAAAGAGAGATCCACAAAACTGCAAAACATTCAATAAACTGTGCCAGGGTCCAGCTGGAAAGAGTAGTGCACTGAGCTGAGCGCATCTCCAGAACATCTCTCCCCTCTCTGCAAGACATCCACACCAGGAGATGTAAATTTAGGGCTGTTAAGATCCTCAAAGACTCCACCCACCCTAGAAACCCACTGTTTAATCTGCTACAGTCAGGCAGAAGCTTCCACAGTTTGATGGCAAAAACGGAGAGGCTCAGAAGGAGTTTCTTCTCTCACGCTATCAGACTACTAAATATGGACATTAAACATACTGCACTTTAGAGACTCTGGTAGTGTAGGGTTACCCAATAACTCTTTGCACACTGCACTTTTTCGAGATAACCTAGCTATGCAACTCACCCTCACTGTACATTTTTCACATCTCTGCACACCATTTGAGTAGCAGTTTCTGTGTAGCATCTCTGATCATCTATGTAGTAGTCTAATATATTGTGTATATTTTATTTTTTTCTTCTTACTATTTTTTTTATATTTCATTATTTGTATTTAATTCTCTCTTATTTTTTTTGCACAGTCTAAAAAGAGTATGCCAGACCTACATTTCACTGCTTGTTGTATGCCATATAACTTGTATGTGACAAATTAAATCTTGAATCTCTTGAATCTAATAGTAACACTTTACAATAAGATGTCATTTGTGAACATTAATGTATTAACTAACATGAATGAACAATGAACAATACATTTATTACACAATTTATTAATCTTTGTTAATGTTAATAAAAAGAGTTGTTCATTGTATATGTTAGTTCAGAGTGCATTAATGTTTACAAACACAACTTGTGATTTTAATAATGCTTAAGTAAATGCTGAAATTAACATGAACTAAGATTAATAAATGCTGTGGAAATATTGTTCATTATTATTTATGTTATTTATATACGTTAACCAGTACCGCCGCTCCCTATACGCAGAGTATGCAGTCTGTGTAGGGCACCAACTCCTAGGGGGCATCATCCCAGTTGCTCAAAAAAAACAAAAAAAAAACAAAAACGCGCCATTCCCCCATCCGCGATCGCGACCGCGACCGCTCGCCCCTCATTTTTGCGCCAGAATATTCATAATTGATGGATGGACATCTATGCCCGGTTAAAAGACACCAGCAATCTGGCGCAGAGAAAAGAAAATGGAAGTAAAAAAAAATAAAAAATACACAAAAATTACCGGCATAAACTTGGCTTGACCGTCTCTAAAGTTACATGCGATATTGGTATACACTTTTCTAACGTCAATAGCATTTGAGGAGAAAGATTTACAGTCATAAAAACAACTGTAATGTGTTCATTTAGGTGTCAGCTTCAATGCACACCTTATACATTTTTATATATATTAAAATAAATTGTAAATCATTTAATTTAGGTGTCAGCTACAATGCACATTCAGGCACATTCAATTATCATAGCAGAAAACAGTATATATATATATACTGTATGTGTGTGTGTGTGTGTGTGTGTGTGTGTGTGTGTGTGTGTGTGTGTGTTTTATTTATTTATTTTATTTTAATTTTTTTTCCTGTTGACGTTAAAAACGAGTTTTAATGATGGAAATAATTTCACCACCACCAACGCATCTAATATTCTCTCTGACTTTCCAGGTTCCCTTAAGAAAATTAGCCATGGTTTTAACAAGAATAACACCAAAAATCATCGTATTTGTACCCATGGTATTTAACCATGGTTAAAATTAATCATGGTTTTGTTACTTCAAATAATAATTTACAAAGAAGTATTAATATACTGTAATATTTTTGTTGTTGTTGTTGTTGTTATAAAAACAGACCTAAGCCACCAATAGCCTTTAAAATGACTTAAAATGCATTATATAATAAACAATGAGTCAATATTGATTGGTTAATAACACTGTTAAAATACATAATGTAGGCTAATACAAAATAAACAATTTATGTGCATAACATGTTATTAGCTACAAATGCCTGCAAAGGGAGCCAAAGGGTCATTGCTGCTGTTACACTTACAGGACAATCAAATCCTTGTTTAGGCTATTGACCAAACATTTAATTCAAATATTCACTTAATATTTCATTTTTGGCCAACTTTTTGTTATGATGACACAGCCTTTATAATTTCTTCAACAAAAAACATGTGGACATCACAACCCGTACAAAAATAAACCATGGTTTTATCATAGTAAAACTACTTAATTTTCTTTTGCATGATTTCTGAATGCATGAGACCATAAAATCAATTAGAGTCATAATAAAGTTATAGCCATAGGTAAATGTCAAGAGCTACAATTGTAATTTGTAAATAATACAATTTATTCATTTATTTATTTACTTTTTTATTATTTTATTAAAGTTCTATTTTCCCCCCATAGGAGGTTTTTTTTTGTTTGTTTGTTTTTTCATCATATTTGAGGAAGGGGGGCACAACAATACAATCCTGCTTAGGGAACCCATTTGGCCAGCAGCGGCCCTGACGTTAACTAATGTTATTAACTAATGTTAACTAAATAACCTTATTAAAGAATGACCGCAGATGAGGCATTAAGTGCATGGCACTGCAAAACATTTTACAGAGTTTAATGTAGCAATGTGGTCACACAGTTTTTCAATATCACATTTACATTTAATCATTTAGCAGATGCTTTTATCCAAAGTGACTTACAAATGAGAACAATAGAAGCAATCAGATCAACAAGAGAACAACAACGGTATACAAGTGCTATGACAAGTCTCAGATAGTCTAGTATAGAACACGTAGCCAGGGTTTTTTTTTTTTTTTTTTTTTAAGAATATGATAGACAAGAAAAGAAAAGGTAAGTACTAGTATTAGTTGGTTAAGTGCAGGTGAAAAAGATGAGTCTTTAGATGTTTTATGAAAATGAGTAAAGACTCAGCTGTTCGAATTGAGATCGGGAGGTCATTCCACCAGCTGGGCACCGTCCAGAAAAAGGTCTGTGTGAGTGATTTTGAACCTCTTTGGGATGGCACCACAAGGTGTCGTTCACTTGCAGAGCGCAAACTTCTGGAGGGTGCATAAGATTGAACTAATGAGCTTAGGTATGTTGGTGCCGTGCCAGTGGTCGTCTTGTAGGCAAGCATCAGTACCTTGAATTTGATGCGAGCGGCTACTGGTAGCCAGTGTAACCTGATGAGGAGAGGAGTCACGTGAGCTGTTTTTGGCTCATTGAAGACAACCCTCGCTGCTGCATTCTGGATCAGTTGCAGAGGCTTGATAGTACATGCAGGAAGGCCCGCCAGGAGAGCATTACAATAGTCCAGTCTGGAGAGAACAAAAGCTTGGACAAGAAGTTGGGTGGCTTGCTCTGACAGGAAGGGTCTAATCTTCCTAATGTTGTATAAGGCAAATATCAGTTTTAATCGTGTAACTGTTAATAGATTTGAACAAAGAAATAAAGTGTTACTATTCACAAGCCGTATTGATTGCAAACACAAAAACAAGACGAGTAAAGAAAATGCGGTACTTATTAAAATAATCACCCTTTACTTAAATATATGAGCACAGAAAACCGCTGTTAACAGGTTAATATAACGTTTCCCATACTATGACTAGTATAATAATGTCAACTTACTCTGACAAACACGGCTCTCTTCAGGCCCTGTCCCAAATGGCACACTTCATGTGGACTTTCGGTCTCGTGGACTTAAATTGCGCGTGCTCGCCGAGTCTACGAGACTGTAGAACGTCCCATTCAGCATTTTAATGCTCTGAAGTGTGCTCAGCAGCACCCCCTTTGTACCCTGCATAGATGCAGACTTCACACACTTTAACTACCCAGGAATCCTTGCGAAATGCCAATCAGACAACGTATGGGAGGAGATTTCGCTCAAGATCAATTGATGACATGCCTGAGAAGAAAATATTTAAGTTCAGGTATCATTACTAGGTCTAGGCCTAGGTGTACATTTTAGCAGTTGTTACCTACAGTTTATACAAACATTATGGTCATCGACCAGTGGTTAATATCTCAAACATAATAATAGAGAGTTGAATAATACAAGCACATTATGATTCATTAAATAAATAGAACCGAATGTCAGTGCTTTACTGAGTCATATGTAAACCTAGTATTTATATTTAAACCTGTAAATTCATTTGAAACTCACGCACGTTTATTATGTGTTAAAATTGTAATCTTAGTTCAAATGGAACATACTGTAGGCAGCATATTCCCAGAACCTGCAGCTCCTGTCAAAAAACAACCAGACCGTTATTTCCGGCGTGACATTCGAGTCTGTCCCAAAAATACCTCTCAATGTGCCCTCGTGGACTCGCGCCAAGGGCCCTATAGGTCTGCACTACATGATGTCACCAAAGTGTGGACTCTGAGGAAGTCCTCAAGTCCGGAGTGTGCCATTTGGAACAGGGCTTCAGAGTAGCACTACATCTTCTTCTTGTGTGACAGGTGTCAACGTTAAGGCACAATACTGCCACCTGGGAGCTCAACCAGTTACGCAGTTAGTTACCAGTTAGTTGGCGCTGGAGTATTTACATGTGGTGTTATCATAAGAGAACTGTTCATTTTAAATATTGCGATATATCGTCACACACTAAATTAACACAATATTGATAATTGTTGTTTTGAATATCATGGTTATCGTCAATACCGGTATATCGCAACACCCCATTTGTAAGTTGTGGTGTTAGAACAAAATAAACCAAATGAGACAAAATAAAACTCAGAAAATCAAACTCAAAAGATCAAAGACCAGAACTCAAAAATGTATACTGGAGAACAGCGTCAGTCAAACAAGCCAGTGTTTGTTCTACCGGAAGTCAGGTGTTGCCTATCATAGCTATTCAGATTATATCCATGTTTGCCTAGCCTTGGCTATAGCCCACAACGCACATTGATTTGAGCAGTGTCTAATTCCAGTGGAGGAGATGGTGGGTGAGTTGAGATTATAGACTGTGCGTGATTATAGACCTCCCTGATGGTTGATGTAAGAAACAGCCACAGTGTTGTCCATGTGAAACCGCCACAGAACTAAAAGCACTGCCAGTGACTTCAGGTAGTGGATGTGCCAAAGCAGTTGAACCCCTGTCCAGGATTCTGAGGCTGCCTGCCAATTGCATGTAGCATGTGTGGTGACACAATGCCCATTTCGAGACTCGGCTGTGTAACTATTGCTGAAGTTGTCCCATATGGAGCAATCCGAGAGGTGCGACAGGGGCTGCGGATTCCATATGTCCCAGGAGCCTCTGAAATTATTTCAGTGGTACCACCATCTTGCCTTCAAAGGAACTCATGCAGTTCAGAGAAAAGAGATTATCTGCATGGAGGAGAGCTTGCTCTTTTCCCAGTTGACCCGAAAATTCCACTGGCTGAGGTTCTGAATCAAAAGGTCCCTGTTATTGAACAGCTGTTCTCGCGATTGACCCATGATGAGCTAGATTATTGAGGTTCCTGATGCCCAGTTCCAGTAGCGGGACAAAGAGGATGCCCAAGGTGATTGTTGACCAGCCTTCAGCGGATGGAGGATCATATCGGGGCAAGATGTTGTTGAATGGCCTCAGTCTGCTTCTGTACAAAGTCCTCAACAGTGTCAGCACACAGGCTAGCCAGGGAGATGGGAGCGTCAAGAAAGCATACTTTGTCAAAGTTTCTCATCTCGACTAGGCTAAGCCAGAGATGGGGCTCTTGGACCAACAAGGTCTACATTGCCTGCCTGAGGAACCATGTTGTGACTTTTGTTGCCCGGAGAGCGAAGTCAGTCCCCGTGTGCAGCTCCTGCATCAACATTGGGTCAGTACTATCCTTTGTAGGGTATCAGACCCGAATCAGACAATTTAAGATTCGATCAGAACATGGTTGAAACATGAGGAGGTGAATTCCAAGGATGAAGCCTAAGACACAGGATTTTCATAAATTAAATCCTCCAACCAGCCAGTCTGAAGCAAGCCTAACCAAGCAATTCTTTCACAAAACAGCTTTCAACATTAAACAAAAGAACACTTATTAACAATTCCAATGCAGAAAGGAGATTTTTGGGGCAAGTAAGTAAAATTAATAGTCAAAAACACAGTATATCATGACCATCACATGAGGAAAATCATTAGTAGAAACTGTGTTGGGTGGTTTCACCCAACCTAGAAGAAAAGAAACAGACTGAGATTCCTCAGGAGACTTTTTAACCTCTCTGGTCTTCACAGAACATGTCCTTACGTTCAGAATGGCACAGAGACTGCCTTTCCATGTATGCACCTAAATGACACTTAAAGGACTTATGAGCAACTAATAATTTCCATGCATAACTCCGTATTATGTATGTGTGTACTTTGAATAACTATTGAATAGTTTATAGGATTATAAACTATCATGTTGGGTATGTATGAGTGTGAAAATGTATGCTTTAAACGTTTCTATCAATCAATAGTTTGTCAAATGTATCATATTCTTGTTATAGAAATTATGTCCAAAATTATACTTTGCAAGAGCAGGAAAATTCGGAGCATGTGACTGATAAGATAACATTTGATTTATGTATTGGGCAGAGAAACATTGCAACACCCCAAGGTATAATTGGTCAGGGCACAATTTGGGGTACCCAGTTTAACGCAGTGTCTCTGAGTCTGACCTTGAGTGCCGTCTAAAACTTCAACCAGCCAACAACTCAGCAACTTCAGCCGAGCCAACGCCCAACCACGGGCTTCCCAAGACGTCACTTCAACGACTACTGAACTTCCAGCCAATCAGCAACCTCGGGAAACCCCCTTTTTGAAGACAACAAAGGGAACCCCTTTTACACAGGCAACACAAGTAACTTACCTCCAGATTCTGAGCTGAGCTCAATGGAGGAACTCAATGCGAGAGTTAATTAGGTGATTGATGGTTGTTCATGTCGATGTAATTTCACGTATTGCTATAAACTTGGGATTTCACATTTTCATTCTGTTTCATTCTTTCCTCACTTTCTCTTTTTCTGCAACATTTTGTGTGAATGTGTATGTTCATGTGTTAGATTAGTTTATGTGTCTAAGATTTATCCAATAAAGTTTGGTGCTCACAAGTTAATGTCTTAAACTGCTGATCTTGTTACTGTGCAAATTAATAGTGTTTTCACTATACTTTGAATATTAGTACCCATTGCCGAGTTGATGTTATACAGCTCATTCAAAGAATCGCTGGACGTTTCAGTGATCAGCCGTAAAACAGTAATTCTGTCCAAATTCCCTTTTAAATCTTGAATGATTCCCTTTGAGCTAAATTGACCTGTTTCCCTTACACCTTAATGCATTTGTTTTAGTGCCTTGGCTTGGTGGACTTGTAGGATAGCCATGGCATTCAGGGCAGCCAGAGCTGCCATCAGCTTACAAACTTTGGATGGAAGGCACGGACGATTCCTCCAGATGGCCACGTTTGGGGGTGCAAGTGCAGCTGGTGAACGTCAACGTACCCTCTAGCCACCCCGCCATCAAGGGTAGTGAGGATAGATGGGGACGACTAGTGACTAGTGATTAGGGCTTTCCATGATTTTGTCACCTCCTTATGCATCTCCAGGAAGAAAGGAACCAGGACAGAACATGAGGGTACACCTTAGGGTTTTTGTTTTTTTTTGGGGGGGGGGGGGGGGGGGGGGCTTCAAGATGGCGCAGTTCTGTGTGGCTAACCGCTTGTCTCTGCTGAGATTTTTGCTGATTTTTTTTGTTTTTATTACTAATCTCTCAAAATGTGTCACCGCTGCTGGTGTATGATCGCCTGACCCTTTTAACTATAGGCAAATTGGATTATATTTCTTCGATCTACGGCACTGATGAACCATCAGTTCTTTCATTGTCCTCAGACAACATTCTCTCTGCTTTCTATTCAGAAACTGTAGAAATTCTAGACACAGTTGCCCCTTACCGGCTTAAGTCTATTAAACCTAAACTGGACCCCTGGTTAAGTGACAACACAAGAGGGGATCCTACTGTATTAGTGCTCCTGGATTGAACGGCAGCATTTGATACAGTGGACCATTCAATTCTTCTTGCACGTCTTGAGCACTGTGTAGGCATTCAAGGCTCTGCACTTAAATGGTTCAGGTCATATTTAACAAATAGGAGTTTCGCTGTTACAATGGGAGATTGCTCATCATCGTCTGCTCACCTCTATTGCGGAGTGCCCCAAGGTTAAATTCTGGGCCCCACCCTGTTTTCTTTATTTATGTTGCCACTAGGGGCTATAATCAACAAGCATAATCTGTCATTTCATTGTTATGCAGATGATCTGCAGATTTACCTGCCTTTAAAATCAAATGACAGTGTCGCATTAAACAGCTTGCAAAATTGCATTAATCAAATTAAGCTGTGGCTTTCTCGTAATTTCCTTACTTTAAACGAAGATAAAACTGAATGCATTGTCTTCAATACAAGATGCATGTCAGTAAATTCAAATTTAAGTTTGGGAGCTTGGACTCTGTATGCCAAACAAACTGTCAGGAATTTGGGTGTGACTTTCGATTGCGGCATGAAATTTGATACACAGATTAGCAATGTGGTAAAAATGCAGCTTCTTCCAACTTTGTCTGTTGAGTAAAGTTAAGCCTTTTCTTACAAGGTACGATTTGGAAAAAGCTTTACATGCCTTTATTAGTTCAAGGCTTGATTATTGCAATGCTCTTTATGTTGGTCTGAGTCAAACATCTCTTTCCCGTTTGCAACTTGTACAAAATGCTGCTGCTCGCTTTTTAACCAGTACACCTAGAAGAGCACACATTACTCCGGTTCTAGCTACTCTCCACTGGTTTCCTTTTTAGGATTGATTTTAAGATTTTATTGTTTGTTTTTAAAGCTCTGAAAGGGCTAGCACCTGAGTACCTGTCTGAGCTTTTAACTCTGGGTGGACAAAATCGGCGGTTGCGGTCTTCTGATCAACGCACTTTACAGGTCCCAAAGTCGAAGCATAAACAGTGGGGTGATAGGGCCTTTGCTGTTGCTGGCCCTAAGCTTTGGAACAAGCTCCCCCCTGACATGCATACTGAAACAAACGTTGTACTTTTTAAAGCCAAACTTAAAACTTATTTGTTTAAATTGGCATTTGATAGCTGTGTTTTATGTTTTATAATTCTGTTTTCTTTTCCTTTACTTTTATTCGAATATTGTGTTTTGAATGATGTGTTATTTGTATCTGATGTGAAGCACTTTGGACACCTTGTGGCTGCTGTAAAGGGCTATAGAATTAAAGTTTGATTGATTGATTGATTGTTTGATTGATTGATTGATTGATATGTACAGGGGAATGGCTCAGCATGCAAATTCCACTCACCAATTCCATCGCCCTTGTCTCTTAAACTCAGAGGTAACTGGGGCTCCCAAGTAAGAACCCTTATGCTGGCAAGACATAGCTCATAGTGACCGACAGATAGGGAACTATACTAATTATGGTGCTTTCAGGAAATGCATGTGTGGTATTTTTCAGTAAATTTACGACACTCTGTGGGCAGCACAGTGGTTTGGTGGTTAGCACTGTTGTCTCACAGCAAGAAGGTCCCCGGTTCAAGGCCCGGCAAGGACAGGAGGCCTTTCTGTGTGGAGTTTGCATGTTCTCCCTGTGTCAGCAGGGGTTTATGCCAGGTGTTCCAGTTTCCAACCAAAGACATGCAGGTTAGGTTAATAGAACATTCTAAATTGTCCCCGGAAGTGTGTCTTAAGACTTGTGTATGGATTAACTTGTTCTCGCCATGAATATAGCCATAGATGTTGGATTGGCATTAAGAACGAAATAAACAAGCAAACACGACCTTCAATAGAAGTAAAATTACATAGACACAACATTACCAGGTTGTTTGACATTTCCTCATGCTCAAAAATCATTAACAAAACCACAAAAGTTCAAAGTTCATTTTTAAGTGATTAATCAGTTTAGCAATGTGTTGGGTCACCAATTTGTCTGATATAAATTACTTTACGTGAATATTCAAACCACTTTAAATGTGATGCAGTAGATCAGGGGTGGTGAACATCGGTCCTGGAGAGTCACAGCCCTGCAGAGTTTTGCTTCAACCCTAATCAAACACACTTTGAAATCAAACCATTAACACGGTTATTTTTAAAACCACAGCTTTTTCTACGCGGGTTTGGCTATTCGTCCACACGCAAACGAAGCACCAGGTCACTGAAACCGAACATTTTTGAAAACGCCTGCCAGGGTGAGGTAAGTGTTATCGAGTAGACGTTGGACGTTGGACGTTGGAGACAGCACTGTTATCTCCGCCTACTGGAAACTTTTTCAGGCTTCTGATTGGCCAACATTGCTTTACGGTTGAGATTATATCACCACCTGTTGGTTTGGCATGCTCTTGACAGTGCTTCTTGGCCTGCTTTTGTGTTTTCATGTGGACAGAGATTTTTTAAAAAATGGAAGAAGGAAAAACTTAAAAAAAAAATACCTGTACACGTGTGGACATGGCCTTAATTAGGGTTGGAGCTGAACTCTGCAGGGCTGCGGCTCTCCAGGACAGGAGTTCGCCACCCCTGCAATAGATTAACAATATTTTAAAAGTTTTTTTCTTCTTTTTTTTTTCTTTGCATAAAAAAATTTGATGCAGAAGCAACATGTTAACTCCTGCCAACCTTCTCTGAAAAATGTGTAATTTTCACTCAGAAATTGGTTGTACATTTCATAATTAATTATAAAGTAACACACTGATTTTCATTTATCTCCATCAACTGCCATTTTCTGAGCTTCTTTCAACAGAAAAAAAAAAGATGCGACTTTATTTGTATAGGCAAAAGAAGGCCTAGTCAAATGAACTGCACAACCAAGTGCATAGGGACAAGAAAAGGGATCTAAGGATCTTCAAATGTAGCCTGTGTATGTTTTGCTTCAACAACAATACATTTATGTTGTTTTACTTTCTTTCTTTTAGATTTGTTTATTCATTTATTTATTCTTCATTTATTCATTCTGGCTTGCAAGATACACTATGCAGTTTAGCTCTAACCCTAATCAAACACACCTGAGCATGCTAATTAGTGTCTTCAAGGTCATTAGAAAATCACAGGTGGGTGAGTTCAATCAAAGTTGGAGCTAAACTCTGCAGGAAAGAGGATCCCTGATATAGGCCTATTTGCTTTTCAGAGTTTCATTGAAATGCTCCTTTCAGCCAAGTCCACCTGATTCTGAAGTTGAGATTGAGATAAAGGTGCATTTCTGGAATTCAAGAGACAGATCGGGTGGACGAAAGTAGTGCTATCATTGTCTGCTGACTAGTTGAGAGACCTCGGGGGAAAATTGAGCTTCGCCAATGAATACTTTAGCACATCAAAACATTTTCAGCAGAGGTCAAAGTAATAATTTAGTATTTTTTATTTTTATATTTGTATATGTATATGTAGTCCCTTTTAGAGTGTTAAATTAGCTGTATTAACCTCAATTGAATGTTTTCTATTGTGTATTTAATAAATCTATTGATTTAAAGTCCCTTTGCATACTGTACATTTTTGACAATACAGACATTAGTTATGTGTTACTACATCCATTTCAGATTTATAATAACGGTTTTTCCCAAAGACTTATATTATATTAGCTGAAAAGTATTTATAGAAACAGATTTATTGTTGTATATTAATAGTATGGGCCCTGTGTGGGCATGGTTAGGGCTTCCTGGGGGCTAAGTGAAGGCTGCCCATGCAGCGCCAGTGCTAAAGTGCCAACATTTTGCCAGTGAGCAAAGTCTCAGAGGCCCTGTGCTGGCAGCCCATGGGGGGCCCTTAGGCTAGCCCTAAATAGGTCAGTAAATGGCCACCACGGGCTTGTTTGCAGGGTAAGCTACTGGGTCAGATGATATCATTTCTACAGCTATGGAGTGGTCAGAAGTTAAGATAGATGAAATAATTAACTGACAACATCTGGAAGAGCATTTTAAGATCAGTAAGCAGAAGCAGTTAATAAAACTTGGTTAATAGTTGGTAAATATAAGCAGTGCAGAAAGTGTTCTCATTTTAATCTAATGACAACAGAAAATCTGTAAGGGATTAAAAATGTTAAACTTTTTTTAGTTTTTAAATATATTTGTCAGTTGAAACAGAAGGCTAAAGTATGTGCTGTGAAGGTAAAGAGAATGTAGGCAAAGAAAGACAAAGTTGTTGGTTAATCAGTTGAAAGTAGGACCTCTGAGTTCTAATTGTCTGGTTTATCGTGGTCAGAGTAGGGGATGAAGTAGCGAAATAGTTAGGAATTTTGGAAGGGTTTTTCACTTTGGGAATGAGTTTTTAAAAAAGCATGATAATGTTTGTATTTGTGTGAAAAGATCATCACTAACACTAGGGTAAATAACTCAGAAGGAATATGTTTTACTGAAACTCATCTTGTTTACAAGTTTAGATGCAATATCAGCACTAATTTCACTGTTAAATTATTATGATAACTGCTAAAGATGTAGCATGAGCAGAGAGTGCTAGCCTTAAAGCCAATGCGACTCTTAATTGCGGTCTAAAACTTCCAAGAAAACTGGGAGTAATTATGCTGTATTTATATTTTATTTATAATAATATCTGTTATTAATTTAGGGGAGTTGAAATCTTGCACCCTTTCTTTTATTATTTTGAGAAACAACAGCTGAGTGGAAAATTATCATCTTTTCTCAGAATCTGAGAAAGAGTGTTTTTTTTTTTGTTTTGTTTTGACAATGTTCAATGACATGTGAAACTAGTAATTTTTGATAGATTTCTAGGACATCAATGGTTTTTAGTAATTGACATTGCTAATGGCCTTCGATCAATGCTACTAGCTGTTTTGGGATTTTAACGATGTAACCGCTATTTCACCAGTGTTTGCAAACATTTTTTTGGAAGATTTTGATTCAACACCTTAATGGTGTATTAGCCACATTTAGCTACTGTGAGATAACAGGACACATCTGAATTCTGGAACTATTCAAGAGCTGAGATTCTTTTTGAGGATGTAACGACAGGTGTAGTTGAATTAAAAGTTATACAGATGAGCTGCAGTGTTGAAGACTTTTCTTTAATTTATTAGGTTCAGGGCTCAGTGACAGAACTACTGAGGCTGGAATAGTTTTCAAGGATTTGATACGGGTAGCATTTGCACTAAATATATCAGATACAGCAGTAGAGATTTTGCATTGGTTACATGACATCTATGTCAACCCAAGAATGGAAAAGTCAAAATAACTTTGACTATGGGGCATTATTCACCTCAACCCACACTATGGGATTGTTGTGGATCAGTTTTGGTGTAACAGAACTTGTTGAATTTGTGCTGGTCAGATGAAGTCTGAGCATTAAAACATACACAACTAAGATTATTCAATAAACTCTGCTTCTTTTATCATCACTTTGTCTGCTGCTTCTACTCTTCACTGGATTTTTCCTCCGTCAGTTAGACTACTTTGATGTTGTTACCAGACAAAACTGATATTTTCTGTAGGGATTAATTATCTGGTATGAAGGTGTGATTTAACAATGTCAACCCAAGAATGGAAAAGTCAAAATAACTTACCTCAACCCATACTACGACTGTACAGAGCTAATGAAGATTTATTATTATTATTATTTATTTATTTTTTAAGGGTAGAGAACATTTAGACAATTTGGAACTCTGAATTCTAATTAGATTTTCCTGTGCTGTTCATCATTTGTGAACAATAGGGAATGCAAGGCAGGTCAAGCAGTAACTATAGACTAAAAGTCTTGCTCTCAGTTAATTTGGTTGCTCTAAATGTGAGTTGGCAAATGGCATAACAGCTGACATCAAATGCCTTTGGTGTTGTGCAGGATTTTGGAGCAGGTTGGCATAAAAGTGGTTTCCTCACTAAAAGGTGAGATGGATGAACCCTTGCTGACCAGGCATCTGTGGTTGAATGGCAGAAATCTTCACAGCTGAAGCATGTCATCTGCGCACTGAAACACATCACTCAAAGCTGACAGATAAAGCCAAGATGCAAATCTATGGATTTGACTGACTCAAAATTTTCAGATGGATTATAGACTCCGAACCTTCCCTCCTTTTTTGGTCACACAGATACACAGAGGTGTATTTCACAATCTATTGGTGCTGCTGTCTTAGTTGCTAAATACTGGTTTAAGACATAATTTCCAGATGGGCAATGTCTGACACTACTGATTCTGATGGCGGGAATACACGTAAATGGTCATGTATGTCAGGAAGTCTGTGGACTTCATTGAATTTTCATAGTACCAATGGTTAGAGAGTTTGACTCCTAACCCTAAGGTTGTGGGTTTGAGTCTCTGGCCGGCAATACCACGACTGAGGTGCCCTTGAGCAAGGCACTGAACCCCCAACTGCTCCCTGGGCGCCGCAGCATAAATGATACCCACTGCTCCGGGTGTGTGTTCACGGTGTGTGTGTGTGTGTGTGTGTGTGTGTGTGTTTATATGTTCACTGCTGTGTGTGCACTTTGGATGGGTTAATTGCAGAGCACAAATTCTGAGTATGGGTCACCATACTTGGCTGTATGTCGTCACGATGACAATCGTCATTTGAAACTGACGTAAATTTGTGCTAAAATAAACAGTTTATCATTGAGAGGTTTGAGCGTTATCATAGAGGGAACAGTTTGTGTAAACAGCATGGGCAAATGAAACTTCAGAGAACTTTAAAGAGACAGAACTTCGCAATCTTCAAACTTAAGATGGTTCTTCTGGAAGAACAGAACAGGCTACTGAGACACTTCAAGAGCGGACTACCGAGATGGCACATCGAGAACTGGCTACTGAGACTCTTTGTGGAAAGAGGCATCATGAGATACAAAAGAGTTATCAGTTATTTTATTATTATTGAAGTTTAGATGTCTTCAGAGCAGAGATACATGACTAGAAATATACTAAGTTAGTCAGACACTAACTGTTTTGAATTTTTTGCTTTAGTTTTTATCATACAGGGGTGTTTTTTAAGTCATTTATTTGTCATAAAAAATATAATTGTCATGCTCAAAGGTATGGTCAAATCGTGATGTGTATTCAATGATTTATCCATGGCTAGAATGACACGGTGATGTAATTTTGGTCAAACTTTAAGGGATTTTTTCTTCAGATCAATTCATAATGGAATTTGTATGCACATCTGATTTGATTTTGAATGGTGCACTCTAATTGAAAATTCTTTTTTCAAACTGATAAACCTGTCAGACAACTTGAGTAAATACTAGGGCACAGAAACACTGTTTGCTGAGATTTCCTCTGTCAACTTATTGTCTGATAGAAGACTGTTAATACAGTTTGGGGTATGTTGGGTACTAGACTGTTAACAGGTTTGGGTATTAGACTACTTTGATGTTGTTACCAGACAAAACTGATATTTTGTGATGGGATTAATTATCTGGTATGAAGGCGTGATCTAACAATGCTAAGCAGACATTTGTCAGCAAATAAGTAAGATTTATAGCAGATTAATGTAGGTGAAGTTGGAAAATGAAAAATGTAAAAGACATAATGATGGCCTGGTTACTTTAAAACCCCAAGATGCCCATACGGATGCATAGTGTGCTTCCTCACATGTTTGTGCTCTTCTAAATAAACCATTTGGCAACATTTCCATCTCCATTTCCATTCATGTTTTTTGAAACATGTTTTAAGCAAATGACTTAAAGAAAACATGCTGTGAATAAGAAAAAAAAAACAATGACAGTCTAAGAAGTGAACAGCAGTAGTACAAATGCAAATTGCATGAAGTGGCAAAGCTTTACTACATTGCTACATGAACTCCTAATGCGAATATTCACAATTTAAAGATAGCTTTGTGTCTTCTAGAGACAGATCCTCTCATCATGTCGGACCAGATGGTGTTTGTGTGCTTTCAGGGAGTTTTGACATGCAGCCTTCATGCATAAAATAACAAAATGCAAATGTGTGTTGAAATCGAGAAGTCTGTAAGATGGGAGAGAAATGACAAATTTAAAAATGGCAAGTGCAACACACAAGATGGAAACAACATGCAGTATGCCAGATAAAGGTTGGGAAAACTGTCATATAAACCACTTTTGTGGCACCCTTATTTTTTTGTATTTTTTTTTTTTAATTTTAATTTTTTATTTTATTATTCATTTATTCATTTGGAGCTTGACAGCTTCAGTTCCCATTCATTTAAAATGATTATTAGTGTTTCACTGAATAGCATTGACATTTTGATATCGTTAACCTCTAAACTGTAGTTACAAATTATCATTATTTTCAGTGAAAATGTGATCACTTGTTTTGTTGCTAAAAATGTTTAAGAAAATACTTAGAATTATTTATTTGTGTGTGTGTGTGTGTGTGTGTGTGTGTGTGTGTGTGTGTGTGTGTGTGTGTGTGTGTAAACAAATATTTTTCCAGTTCCAGACAGAGAGAAAAGTGGGAGGAGAACTAATCATGTGACTCTGACGTTGCTTGAACTAATATATTTCCCCCAGGAACAACATTTATTCAAACCTCCTCAAAAAAAAAAAGCAGATAGAATCACGAACCACCTGAAATGAACATGAGAGTTTTCTACAAGAGTCTGTTGTTTTTACTGGGTAAGTAAAACATACAATCTGTCTCATATGTTAGTTACCTACAGTCTGTTTTCATCTTCATCTTTCAGACAGAGAAACACTTAAGAAACACAGAGGAACCTAAATTATAATAGAATCTGTTGTTCTTGATTAACGTTATGTAAACACCCTAAAACAAAATAACTTAACTGGAGAAGCTTAATTATATAAGACACATACATGATTTTAGAGATTATACTCATTTTTACCTACTGTAAATAGAAATATTTTTAAAGAATAAATCCAACAAAGTATAGGTTTATGCTAATAAGAACAATCCATTTAAGTTGCTAAATACTGAGTACCATTCTGTGTTTCTCATTTCAAGGGTTTTTCTCAGTTCAGACGAAGACAGTAAGAGAAGGTGAGATTTGTGAATTAAACACAATTAAATTTTTTTTTATGACAGTTTTTTTTTTTTTTTTTGAGCTTGTGCTGCTGTGAAATATTTTCAGACACATGATGGAAACCTGTGAACTTAAATATCCAAGCAGGGTTATACATGATTGTAATAATTGTGATTGTAAATAAGGTTTTCTCTTGAATGTATTACAGTGAATGTAGCAGCATGGAGAACAGCTGATCAGTCAACAACATATAGACACTGGTTTGCTCAAAATGCTCTGGATGGGTTGGGGTCCACCTGCACTCATACAGATGAACAGAGTGACCCGTGGTGGAAGCTGGACCTGATGAAGACGTACAGCGTGAACAGAGTGACCATCACTAACAGACCTGACTGCTGTAGCGACAGGATTAACGGGGCAGAGATTCGGATTGGAAACAATTCTTCAGATCTCTTCAGCAACCCAGTGTGAGTGTTTCTGATATAGTCTTATATACAGATTCTGGGCAGTTGGTATCTTCATACATACATATGTGTGTGTGCTACAGGTGTTTAGACTATCTTACTAGTGGTATTTGCAGTTCATTGAGTGAATCAGATGCCGATTCAGTTCAGCTAAGGATTTGTCTTACTGATTCTAACTGGTCGCTCTCGTCTTTTTAAATAATTCATTAAGATGACTTATACAACTTATTTGTTCCTGAATCAGACTAGGCTTGTGTGTTTTCAACTAAAAAGAAGCAGATCATAAGAGTCATTTGTTTGTTGGTTGTACTATGTTTATTGCAATACCAAAGACTTTCGCACTATTGTTTCATGGTACACAGCTTTCTTTTTTATTTAAATATATTGAATGTGATATAATAATAATAATATATATATTATATAATATATATATATATATATATATATATATATATATATATATATATATATATATATATATATATATATATATATATATATATTATCACATTCAATAAAGACTGTGAACTCCTATTCAAAGAACAGGTACATTTTTATTTTTATTTCTTTATTTTTCTTTATTTATTTATTTATTTATTATTTTATTTTATTTTATTTTATTTTACTTTACTTTACTTTACTTTACTTTACTTTACTTTACTTTACTTTACTTTACTTTACTTTACTTTACTTTATTTTATTTTATTTTTTATTTGGCATGGCAATGATCGGTGGATGATTTTATGTTATATCTTTCTAATATGTCACATCTGTGTTTGTGCTCTGGAAATCACCAAAATATTCTATTTACAATGTGTTTTGGAAGCGCTGAGCAATGTAGCCAATCACAGACATCTGTTGATTTCCTGAACACCTGTGATTGGCCATTGCCTTCACTCGCCTCTAAACGCCAGATTTTTATTTATTTTTATTTTCTCTCTGTACACTTGTGAATCCTCTAACTGTAACATGATGTAGAGGTTTGATTATAAAGGAAGTTTGTGAGGCATTTTTAAAGCAAGAGCTATTTGTTCACTTTCTAGGCTAAATATAATCCTTTCAGAATTTGAATAGAAGTTTTGTATTTTTGTGTGCTGCTAACAGCCATATACCCTATAAATACGTTTTAATAGTTAATCAGAAATGTATTTAAAATTGATCAAAAAATGTAAGTTTTGCAGCACTGCAACAGTTATTTTACATTAATTAGATTAGATTAGATTAGATTAGATTAGATTAGATTAGATTACGCTATTTTATGATAAAACACAATATGACAATGTCCAGATGTCAGACAAAACAAGGTGTTTTATATATTTGTATTGAAAATAAACACTTCACTGTCATGACAAATAATTGCACATTTGCTTAGCTGCTTAATAATAATGATAACAATAATAAATAATAAAAAAAGTGTAAAACATTTGTTACATAAGTTAGAGGAAGTATCATATTATAAAATATACACTGTGTTGTAAAAGAAAGAGTTATTCATATTAAATACATTCAGTGAAGTGAAGATTCATACTTATAATGAGCAACAATCACAGGAACTCACTCTTTTGTCTTTCTCCAGATGTGCTGTAGTTTCTTCTATTCCAGCAGGACCTACCTACAGTTACTCGTGTCGTGGGATGAAGGGACGTTATGTTACTGTGAATATTCCTGGAGCTTCAAAGATTCTTACTCTCTGTGAAGTGGGAGTCTATGTTGTTGGTGCGGTTGGTGCAATGCAGAACTACATTTTAATATTATAAACAGTATTAGTTAGATGTCAGATAATTATATTAGCCTATATTTTAAGCTATTATTCTGGATAATTTATTTTTAGACTATAGATCACGGTTTTGTCACGGTTAAAACATTAGACAACCAAACAAAATATTTAGACTAATTTACTTGAGTTTCTGACAAAATGTTTTATTTAATGTTGTATATGTCTAAAATGTTATAAATGAGTCTACATATATCTATCTATCTATCTATCTATCTATCTATCTATATATATTACTTTTAATGAGTTCATTAGGCCTATGAAGAAAAAAAAAACAAAAAAAAAACATTTGAAATAAATGAATGAAGTCTTGTTTCGTCCAGAGTTTTTGAACAAATCTCTTGAAGGAATGATTCAGACATCAAATACAATTTAACAGTCACTGGTCGTCACCCACTGGAATTTCTCAATACTTTTGTTATTATTTAATGTTTGCAACACAGAAATGTATGCTGTAAAAAAAAAAAAAAAAAGATAAATGGTAACAAATGGTACATGACTGGCAGCTATGGTAACCAAACAAAAACTGTAAAATAAAAATAAAATATCTTAATTGAAATAAAGTGCAAAAATTTTCATTAAAGGTTTTACAGAAAAAAATATATATTTTACAATTTTTTCCTTGTTTCAGTTATGATATTTTACTTTAATTTTAAGGTTTTTGTTTGGCAACGATAGCTGCCATTCATTTACTAATTTTTTACGGGACTTTTTAACAGTGTAGCCTACTGTGTAAGTAGACTGTTTGTGAAGCTGTTTCAATCATAAAGCTTGTTGTGTGTCACATGACAAATCCCACCCCCCCGACTAATGCCCCCTCATAAACAATAAATGCATGACACAACTGGTCGGGAATATCTGTTTGGAGGCGCTACAGATATAGCCGCCATGTGAAAACTTTTTCCTTAAAAATGACTTTGTCAAGACTAGACGAGCTCAGACAGATCTGATAGAAATGCATTCCTAAAAAAACCTCCTCAAAAACATTCTAAGTGAATAAAATAAGCTGACCAAAACCATTTCTTGACACTATGACATCTTCCAGGTAATTTGGCAACAGGAAAATTCACCACACAGTCGTCAACCTATAAACTCTGGTTTGCTGAACAGGCCATTGACTTCAGTCCAGGTTTCATACAACCATCATCATCGTGTTCCTCAACCGATATTCAGACTAACCCATGGTGGAGAGTGGATCTGCGTTATATTTACAGAGTAAGTAGTGTTGTCATCACAAACAGACTAGACTGCTGTCCAGAACGAATAAACGGAACGGAGATTCGCATCGGAAACTCTTTGGAGAACAACGGCAACAACAATCCCATGTGAGACTCTCTTTCAGTGGTTTAATATCCATAAATAATCCCTATGAAGAAAGACTAGAAGACTGAATGATGTTTTCTCCGTCTATCTTTAGATGTGCTGTGATTTCTAGCATTCCGGCTGGTGTTTCCTCCACCTACACATGTAACAATATGGAGGGTCGATACGTGAATCTGTTCCTTCCTGGAGATTCAAAGTATCTTACTCTGTGTGAGGTGAAGGTCTATGGAGAAGGTGTGATCAAACAAGCAGATTTAGTGCTTTTTAGGAAACTAATAATGGCTTCACAATAGTTACAATTTGTCTGTTTAAGTTTAGTTGCATGGTCTCAGCTTTCAATAATTTACTGCATAAAACACATTTGTGTTTGACTATTGCGGGTAAACCTGTATTTAATGTCATCTAGGTATCTTTGTTTGTTTTACTTTGTGTAGTTTTGTTCATGATTTTGAGGATCCCTACACAAACTCTCACTGCATCTATTTAATCTTAAGTGACAGATGGATTCAAAGCAACAAACTGTGCAGATATTGTAGACTCGATGCATGTTATGTTTTTATAATTAGCATTTAGCATTTGCTTTTCCCTTCTATGTATGTTCACACTTGTGTGTACTTTTAGATCCATTTTCTCAAGAAGACTCTTGTGAAGATGAAACTGAAGTTTGAGTCTGTCTGAACCTCCAGCTCCTGTGACAGGTGAGAGGGCAACATACAGAAATCTGAAATTTGAACATTGATAGCAGTTTTAAAAGATCTACTCATTTCAGCTTCAGTCTGCTCTGGCGGAACGAGGGATTTCTGACATGAATAAAGAGATGATGATGATGTTGGGGGAACCTACACTCTCTTCAGAGCTTTAATGTTCTTCTTTTAAATGCTGGAATTTTCTCCATCCCTCAATGTTGATCACAATAAAGTTGTCTGTGAAAACTGAAACCAATGATTCCTGATTGCTGCTTTGAAGCCATTTGTATTGTATAAAGTGCAAGTAATTGACAATGTGGGGGCAATGCTATTTAAGTGAAACTTATTTATTTAAATTTTTTTATTAATGTTTTATGCAATACTTATATTAATGTAATTTTTTTTAGATTTTAATGTTTTTAAGTTTTATTTCAGTTAACATCATTATATTTTTTCAAGTGTTTTTTTTTTTTTTTTTTTTTTTTTTTTTTTTACTGCAGTTTACTCTTTCAATTTACTTCATTAAATTTTCTTATTTTTCAACTATTATAAAGTCATTAGTATTAAAAAAAAAAACAACACAAATCACAATATAAAAAGGCGCAGCCTCATGTAACTGTATAAAGTGTCAGAGGACAGCTAAGTTATGACATTTCTATCTATTAATTCACATATAATGTTGTTTGGAATGATAATATATGGAATGATAATATTAAATTTAATGTTTCTTACCACCAGATGTCAGCAGCAGCATCTTTACTGATGTTATGACAAACAAGCAAGTTTAAGAAAAGTTTTATCATGATAAAATATTACATGGTACAATGTAAAATATATGATCAGTCAACATGTTTTATCCATTACTTTAACTCATAAGTTACCAATTGCATTACATTTTAAGTTATATGATATTCAACTAGACAAGATAATAATAATAATAATAATAATAATAATATGTGTGTGTGTGTGTGTGTGTGTGTGTGTGTGTGTATATATATAGTGTTTTAACAATTATATTTATCTGCATACATTCTGGTTCAGGTGGTTGAACAGTTTGCAGCTTTGTTTGGTTAGAACAGTGATGTCTCAAAATGTCATTATCAGTCTTACAAGCTCAGATCTTGCATTCACAGAAGGAGTAAAATAAACACATTAAACAGAACATAAGTGTCTGAAAGAGTTACTATTTGTCAGAATTATATTATACCTTAAGGCAAGACACTACAGGCAAAAACAGGCTTTTCATGAAGCATTGTTTCAGACTAGTGGAAAGAAAACATCTAAAATACAGACGCTGTAAAAATTAATAAAGATTTTAACAGTTAAAAAAAAAAAACTGTCAAAATGCTGCAGTAAAAAAACCTATTAATTGGTTACGGTAAGTTCCTTTACTATATATGATGAAAATTTTATGATTAAATAAAAGTTTTTGGAAGTGAAAATGAACATATAATTTACATTCCCCGAATTCCCTGTTATATTTAGCATCTGATGTTTTTCATTGAAATAACTGTTTCTGCTTATTTATTTATTTTTTTTTTTCTGATCAGTAATGTTCGTTAGGGTTGGATGTTGCATGATTAAATACATGTTTATTACATTGTTTTAGTTTCATGTGTTTCCATGATGGTGTCTAATATTTGTGTGAATGACATTGTGCACCTTGTATACTAATATTTCCTTTCTCAGTTTATGGGAAATCTGCTTGTGATGGGCTTAGGTTGGTATATTAACATTATTTTTATTATTATTATTATTATTATTATTATTATTATTAAAATTTGTTAAATCTTTAAAACCTAAAATGTTGCTACCATGTTTTTAATGGTAATATTCTGGCAACCACAGTTGCCATTTTTTACAATACATTTTGATGATTATTATTATTGTTAATTATTATTATTTACAGTGCATTTAACTGTTTATTTTATTGCACTTTATTTGTTCTGTAGATTTCTACTTCAATAAATATCTTTAAAGGCTTTGAGTTTGTTTCTCTACTTCGGCAGCACTTACATACACCAGACTTTACAGCTTTATTTTCATCCGTTTTCTGAAGAATTGTAAAGAGGGGTTTGTTCATATGTCAGTTACACTGATTTTATTCCTAAAAACATGGTGAAAGTTTTTGTTTTTTTGTTTGTTTTTTGCTTTCCTGATATCAGTGTTTTCTGATATGAAGTGACACAAATAGATATTTAAAATGCCCTCTGTAAAAACTTTCACTCCTGTCAGAAAAATGAAAAGTTTTTTTTAACCTAATTTTATGCAGTGTCTAGATTTGTGAAAATTACAGAAATTAGTGCATAATCAGACAATACCTAATTTTTATATTTGTATATTTTGGGAACATTGTAATAGAGATAGTGTTTGCAATTCTTATTGTAATCATTTAACAGGGTAATATTGTGATACTATCAATTCATTCATTCCCCCTTATTCAGCTGGGGTGTCTCAAATCAAAGACAATCAAAATGAGTTTGCACAAAGAACAGAAACATTCATGAATTTGGCGCATGCTTTTATATAAAAAAAAAAAAAAAAAAAAAAAAAACACTTACATTAAAGTCAAGCTATACATTTGATCATTTTATAAAACTAAACTGTGCTCTGCAAAGAAAGCTTTTACTGAGAGTAACAGGAGCTGCTGAAACAGTTCTACTCAGCCGTCATTGAGTCTGTCCTGTGCACTTCAATAACTGTCTGGTTTGGTTCAGCTACAAAATCAGACATCAGAAGACTACAGAGAACGGTTCGGACTGCCGAAAGGATTATTGGTACTCCCCTGCCCACCCTTCAAGAACTGTACACATCCAGAGTGAGGAAAAGGGCTCAGAAAATCACTCTGGATCCCTCACACCCAAGTTACCCCATCTTTGAACTCTTGCCATCTGGCCGGCGCTTCAGAGCCGCAAATACCAGGACAGTCAGGCACAAGAACAGTTTCTTCCCCCAGGCAATCTACCTCATGAAACAGTTAAATGTTCCCCACTTATACAATAAAAATGTGCAATATCCTTATATTTATTTGTTACCCCTTCATCCTAGTACATCCCTGCATCTTACTCAATCCAATTTCACAATTATTTATATAAATATTTTTTTTAAAGTTTTTTATGTGTGTAGTGTTTTTATTTTTTGTTTTTTTTGCTTTGTTTTGTTGTCTTTTGTGTACTGGAAGCTTATGTCACTAAAACAAATTCCTTGTATGTGCAAGCATACTTGGCAATAAAGCTCTTTCTGATTCTGATTCTGATTCTGGGATTATTTCCGGGGAGTTTTTATTTTATTTTATTTATTTATTTATTTGTTTTTTTTTTACCGTAATCCTTTTTAACAATAAAAACCCGTTTCACTTAGATAATCCGTCCAAGCCTGTTTATTGTTTGTGTCAAAAACAATTGGGAGAATGTGGTTGTGCTCAAATATATCATATGCTCCGGCAGGGTGCCGAGTTAAAATGAACCCATCGGTCACGGCTGAGCCTGATATCCTCCCATCCATCAGTGAACACCAGAGTCATGAGGAGCACGAGGAAAACCTCCTTTGTTTTCCTGAAATCATATGAAGGACAGATGATTAGAGCTGCACAGATCACTGAAATATTTAATAAGCTATGGACACCAGCTGTAACTTAAGCAACAGTTCTGTGGCCAAACACACCAATGTCACCATGCAAAGCTTGTTTGCTCAGTGCATTCTGTTTATTATTATTATTTTATTTTTCCCCAAAGACTTTGAGGAGATTAACCATCATCTTTATAACTTTTTATTAGCATGCAACATATTTGAAATGTTGAACTCTGTGATCATGATCCATATTCACTGACATTTTACAAGGACATGTTTGTAAGGCTTGATTTAATTATGTTCTGAGCCAGTTTTGTTAAAGACTGAACAGGCTTCATGTTGATGAAACATCAAATATATTTAGAATTATTTTAACATTTATTTAACTTAATTTGTGAAGTTTTTAATTTTTGAACTTTAATTAATGTTTTAAATGGTTTTGATCACCACAACCATAAAGATGATCTAACTCAAATTTGATAAAGAACAGATTGAAGCTTTTGAACAACAAGTATGTTCAGCAAAAGTTGCACATTATTGTCAAAATAACAAAACATACGTTTACCACGTCATTATTCAGATCCAGTAAGCTATATTCTAAATTCATTATAACAAAGTCACTGAAGAGTGTCCAATTACCTGTTTAGTTTATGAAAAAAATAAAATAAATTGCAATCCAAGTTTATTTTATTTTATTTTATTTTATTTTATTTTTCACATCTCACTTCGCTCTGGTCAGATATTTTGTGCTGCATTAAAAGCATAAAATGTGTGAAACTGTATGAAGTGTTTCTTCTCATGCAAACAGTTTGTTTGAAATCAGCATTCGCTGCAATGTAGCATATAATGACTCAAACATGATTTCTGCTTAGGTCAAATGAAAGACAACTATTTTATCACTAACTCTAACTAAAGCTTTTACTTAAAAAGAAAGCTTAGCGTGACATGAAGAATGAAATGAAATAGCAGATCCTTCAGTATATGAACTTAAGGATTTTCATATTAAACTGCATTTGTACTGTATGCAGATTAACTTTGTGCCGTTCTTGAGCTTCTGTGAGTCTGAGCTGAAAATCAGAAAGTGTCTGAGATGCTCACTGAACTGATCTTTATTGGCTTGAAGAAAGGTGGGTGTGAACATTCATCACAAACACATTTGTTGCCTTTAAGATAAATTCAGTGCCTTTTTTTGTACATCTTTGAGATTCTGTTCTTTGGAAATTCACATTTAGACTTCACTGTATCACAATAAAAATGAGAATGATTCACAGTCACCTGTTATAAACAGTCATTTGACTCACCTATAGCTGAGACTTCAGAGCAGATGAAGAAAAGTGTTGCCACTGACTGTTTTTTCATTCGAATCAGGTTCAATTAATGATGTTTTTTAAAAGCAATGAAAGTCATAATGAAAATTATGCCGGTTTTATGTTTTCACTAAACTAAGTATTTATAATGTAACCATGTAAACAGGTAAGGCTTATGAGTTAAGAAGAGAAATGTGCATGCAATGCAATTGTGTGACAAATCAACTCAACTCAGTTCAACTGTCATTCTTCCACATACACAGTATACAGAATAATGAAATGTTGTTTCTGATGGACCAAGGTGCAAAGACACTGACAAAACAAGTATACAAAAAGTATACACACGTGTTCATGACAACAAGAATTAGAAAAAAAGAGCACATTAAATATAACGAGCAATAAACATGACGAGCACAATAAATATAACAAGGCAGAAGTCTTAAATGAGGTAGAAATGTGAAATTGTAGGAATGTAAGAAATGATAGAAGTGTAAGAATAAAGTGCTTAAATCACAAATACATCTTAACAAGATCTTGGATGGATGATATATTTTGATATGAGCTGTGTGCAATGATGATGATAACAAACACGACATAAAACAATATTTCTGAACAGAAGAAAAATAAAAAATAAAATGTGAGGTGGTAAATTTGTCTGCTGTTCTTTGATTCTGCTCTCAGACCAGCAAATACAGGCACAAATGCATTTGCTATTTAAAGAACATGGTGCAGGGGTGCAAAATGATAACTGAAACTAGCAAAAACACTTGCGTCGCGCTTGGCGCTGCATTGCACTGGGTATATGATTGGGCCCTTCAAGTCTGCATGACTGAGGCAGGCCTAACACCATGTCCTAACTACACGTGATGTGACAACATGCAATAAACGTGTTTTTTTCCATGTTGATTGGAGTTTTTGTCCTAACCAGCATACCGTGACAATCATGATTTTTTTAGAAGATTATTGTATGTTAATTGTTTTTTTGTTTGTTTGTTTTTTTGCATTGATTGTAGGGTGGATATTATCTTTGCAGTGGCATCACCAATGTCTTGTTCCTGGTTTACTTGAGTTTGTATGTGTTTTGGGTCACAGCTGTGTTGTTGAACCCGTGCTAAAAGAACGCTATCCTTTTTGTGAGAATGTTCCACCTTTAAAGGCTTTGAGTGTTTGAGAGTGTTTTTATTTCATCTTAAACTAGCCACTGTTAAACTTCTTTTTGATTCTTGTTTTACTTTTTTCCCCCAAATCAGTTTAATGTATGTATTGTATAATGTCTTCAATCTCATTTTGTTAAAAAAAAAAAATCATGTGAAAATCGAATAGTGAAATCAAAATCGTGAATCGTTACATCCCTACTAAGAAATCATAAATCGGTTAGGTCCTGATAAGACCAAATGCGTTTCTTAGGTCTGAAAACGCGAGGCACACTACACTGCTTTTTTTGTGTGACTTTTAAAAAAAGAGTGCTCTAAAATCTCTGTTTAAGTAAAGTGTCATATTAGTAAAAACCTTACAAAATACGACAGACACCAAAAGTTCCCCTTCAGGAACTCGAGCTGTGTCGATACACTTTGGGAACGCATTCAGCGTGACCACGCTCTGAATCACATGTGTAATCAGTCCAATGGATGGCCGAGATGTCATGGACGGGGTGAAGTAGTGACCAGGAAGCTTAAAAGCATGTGCGTTGGCAGCTTCAGTCATTCAGAACACACAATCTTTACGTTGTTTGCTTGGGAGCAAAGCATGGTGAGTGTGCAGCACCTCTCGTTGCGGATGCTTCGCTCCCGGAGGTCTCTCTTCGATGAGGGAGCCCTCACCAGCGTTCCTCGCAGCTCGGACCCAACTTCTGCAGAATGGCAGCAGCAGTTATGGCAATCTTGTGGATTACAGTAACATGGTTACTGTACTTTTACTGTAATGAAATCATGGTTAAATATCACTGTTGACGTCAACAGAAATAAATCAAAAGATAATGAGCTGAGGAAGTGCTATGACTGTCAGGTGGTCTATGGTACGACTTTCTGACACCGCGCTTCCACAGAAGAAAAATGAGACCTAAGAGAGAGTTTCAGTGTGTTATAGTGGATGAGGTGGACTCACTAATGTTGGACAATGGTCTTGAAGTGGTCTACTTGAGCACTGAGGTTCCGCTGATGGAATCTCTTAATGGAATATTGGCAAAGATCTGGTTTGTCATAAACCAGCCTGGAGAGATTTTAGGACCCATTCAGCTATTCTCTCGGGTTCTGTCTGAAATCATTACTGAAAATAAAAACATTGATCAACTGAGTCTTGTGCAGAATGCTGTAGATGAAGCAAAACAACTAGATAATGCAAGTGCTGCCCAAACAGAGGCATTTCTAAACATGTTTGAGAGAAAATTTCCTGAGTATTTCTTTAAACTTTACCAGGAAGGGCCTAATGGGAATTTACAGAAACTGAATGAGATCAGTCCCACAGGTACAGATAGTGTACTATGAGAAGGACTCTCTAGCAGAGGTGGGTAGAGTACACAAAAATGGTACTCAAGTAAAAGTAAAAGTACTAGTCTGAATAGTTACTTCAGTAAGAGTAAAAAATATCGGATAAAAAAACTACTCAGGTAGTTAGTTACTAGTTACTCTGGATCATATACTGAATATCTATAGTCTATTTTTATTTAGATATAAACTTTTGACACTGAGAAGAGTGAAAACTCCTCACATGACGCCTAAGTTACCGAACATCTGAACATCATGAGCCAAATGCACATTGACACATCTTCTTCTGTCTGTTCTGCAAATGTAAAATGTATATTTCTGCAAGCGTAAATATTGTGGAAATATCAATATTAATTGTGTCTAGGCAAAGGCATTCCTCCTGGAACAGAGCTAATGTAAGAGTTAAAAATTCAACAGTTTTATTTTTGTGTTAGAAATGCCCCATGTTAAAGTTCCTGTTGTGATGAGGACTTTTATTCTGATGGGGGCAAAAGGCGGAAGAGGAAAAAAGGAGAGGAGTAGGTGAATAGAGAATAAAGTTGGGAAAAAGAGCTCGTCAGTATTCAAGGGTTTTATTTCTCTAAACATTCAGTTAAAGCCCCGAAAACACCCACAAATGCTCAAGCAAGCGTTACACTGGTGGCAGCGGTGGTTTCGTCGGATATTCGAGTTTCTTTTTTTATATATGCTTTGTTTTTCGCCGGCGCCTTGCACGAGCACGGTGTGGACATCTGTGTGATACCAGCGGGACTCCGTAAAGTTCGGTGTGCCATTAATAAACTAAAGAGATGTCAAACGAGGAAGCCCAAGCGCCGCTGGAGAACAGTGCTCATACCTCGCGGCCGCGCCGTGCACAAACTTCCCCAAAAGACATTCCTTTACCGCCGCCATTTCGCAACGACGGCACTGAGTCCTTTCAGCTGTGGGCTCGTCGTTATGAGGTGATTCAAGAGGCTCGCTATAAAGATAGCGGTGTTGATTTGGATGCAGTGTTAGCAGCAGAGTTGCCAACTAGACTGCCACCTGAACTGTTCATTGTTTGGGACAATTTTCCATCTGAAATTCAGCACTCGTTTAAAGCAGCGAAAAAAGAATTACAAGAGGCGTTTGGCCAGAAGGATGTCATAGCATCGTTTCAAACATTTCCAAATTCACGCCATAAATTGCCTAATGAACCAATGGAAGTGTATGCAGCAGACATATGTAGACTGGTCAAAGAAGCTTTTCCTGATTTCGAACAGAATGCATTTGAATACACGAAACTATCACGATTTCTGGCGGGTTTAGATCAAGAACTCCAGATCAAGTGCCATGAGAGGGGAGTGAAAACGTTCAAAGACGCCTTCCAAGTCGCTACTCAAGCTGAACGGGCACGTACAGCAGTCAAATTAGTACAGCCAGTTTCATCTACAGTAAGAGAGAATTCGATAGCACAGACAGTGAATGTTATTTCTGACTCTGACACTCTTTTTTTTAAGCAAGCCGTTGTTGATCTTACAAACACGGTCAAGGATTTAAGTAAGGATGTCTCAGCATTGAAACTTCAGCTGCATGATCATCGCAGCCGATCTCATCAAACCCCATCACCACATCGTCATAGTTCAACGAGGCATGTTAGTCCAACAAGATATGCCACGGAATGGAGTGCATCGTATGATCGGTTATCAACCAAACATCCTGAGACACGTCCTCCATCACCTGGCATCTACAGAAGATCTCCCAGCCGTCGCAGAGACCTTTACAGACAACAGGACGACACATACCAGCATAATGACAGAGTGGACTTATCACCGCATCGCAGGGAGAGGTTCGAGGATTACTATTCTCCAAAATACTCCACTGCAGCCAGCACTGACCACTACGTGGATTACAGACAGGGACAACGTTGTGACACCATGGCTTCCAACAACTCGTCATTACAGCGACGCAGTCAAAGCCCTCATCACAGGCGTGTCACCTTTGACGACTACCAGGACCATCATTACAGACCTCAGCAGCACAGCCTGGATCATCAGAGTGGTTCATGTGATGTCTACCTGGATCGTCGCACCTATCGTCAGGGAAACTTCCGTTAGCTGATGCGGCGGGGCACACATCAGCTATTTCATCACCAGCCCCAAGTGACACCGAGCAGATGACAGACACCAGACATCCAGAGAATGGATGTTTTCCTGTTGCGGACATGACAGACACTAGTACAGCACACATCAGTGGTATTGTTGAAGGTACTGACATGCACATCATGATAGACACTGGGTCTAGTATTTCATTCATTAATGAAACTACCGGTATGGCAATCCCTTATTTGTGTAAAAGACCACTAAAGAGTACATTCATTCTGTCAAAATCTGTAACTGGTCAGAATGTAGATACTCTGGGAACTGTGACTGTTAACCTCAGATTAGGTACATTGACATTACAGCATGACATGCACGCCATCAGAAATGTGAATCAGGGTATCATACTTGGTTGGGATTTTCTCCAGAAGCACCAAGTGGTCTTGAATGTGGGTAAAAGTATGTGTTGCCTATATGACCAAACTTTACCACTGTTAAGCAAATCTCAACTTACCCCTGTACATTGTACAGCTCAAATTACTGTGACAACTACCATTCCGGCCCAATGTGAGATGCACTGTATAGCACAACCTATCCCCTCTGCTGTTCATGCAGGTTTAGCCAATGGATACTGTGGGTTGTTTGAGCCATATCTATTTAAGTTGGATGGTATTGCAGTTGCACGAAGCCTTACAAGGGCTGAAAACGGTCAAACTGTAGTGCGGCTCATAAATCTAACTAACAGCCCTTTTGAACTGCAACCAGGTATGCAACTGGGGGAGTTCACTCCAATAAGCTCAGATGATGTTGTTGAGCACTCTGATGTTGTATGTAATGTGTCTACCCCTTCTACACAGGTATCACCTCTTCAATATGAAGTTCAAAAGGGGGGGCTCTCTCTGATTCTCAGGTGAAAGAACTGCATTCACTGTTATATGAGTTTTGTGATGTCTTCAGTAAGAACCCTACAGACTTTGGTAGAACAAACATAGTCACGCACAAAATCAATACTAACAATGCAATTCCCATACAGAAACGTGCATATCGCACTTCACCTCAGATGCAGGAGGTGATTCAGGCACATGTGGATGACATGGTGGCAAAAGGCATTGTGGAAGCCAGTCATAGCCCTTGGGCTGCGCCTATCATTATGGTCCGGAAAAAAGATGGCACCTGGCTGGCTTTTGCGTAGATTATAGGGGCCTTAATTCTGTCACCATTAAGGATGCCCATCCATTGCCTAGAATGGATGACACCTTGGATGCACTAAGACGTTCATCTATATTCAGTACTATGGATCTTTCATCCGGATATTGGCAAGTGCAGCTTCATGAGGCAGATAAACCAAAAAACAGCTTTCACCACGGGTCGCTCTTTGTATCAGTTTACAGTGATGCCGATGGGCTTTGTCAATGCTCCACCCACTTTTCAACACTTGATGCAGTTAGTGCTGCATGGCCTGTCCTGGAAAACATGTCTTGTATATTTAGACGATATTATTGTCTATAGCAAGAGTTTCAGTGAGCATATACAGCACTTGAGAGAGGTTTTCCAGCGTTTAAAGGCAGCAAACCTGAAGCTAAAACCTGCTAAATGCTCTTTTGCTCAACCACAAGTGACATTTTTGGGCCATGTGGTATCATCTGCGGGTCTTCAGCCAGATGGGAAAAATATTCTGACGGTCAAGGGTTGGCCCATTCCAGGAAGTCCTACAAAAGTTCGAGCCTTCTTAGGTTTGTGCTCATATTACAGGCGTTTCATTCACTCCTTTGCTCAAATTTCAGAGCCACTGCATGCTCTAACTCAGAAAGGGAAGTTGTTTGTTTGGACTGAGACAGAACAGAAAGCTTTCAATTCCCTGCGACATGCACTGACCAACGCTCCAATTCTTTCTTACCCAGACTTTTCAAAAGAGTTTTTACTCTTCACAGATGCTTCTAACACAGCCATTGGGTGTGTTCTATCTCAGTTGAATGCTGACAACAAAGAAAGGGTCATTGCTTATGGTAGTCATGTTTTGACGTCTACAGAGAAACGATGGTCCACCTATGACAGGGAGTTGTGGGCTATCGTTTGGTCCATTCGCCATTTCTGTCAGTACCTCATGGGGCACTCTTTTCGGATCATCACAGATCATAAGCCTTTGCTTAGTCTTAGGCGAATGGTTTTGGATGGTGATCCAACGGGTCGCAGAGCAAGGTGGGCTCTAGAGATTGAACTCTATGACTGGACTATTGAGTACCGGCATGGTCATAAACATGCCAACGCAGATGCCATGTCTCGTAGACCTGACAAAGAGAGATTGCTAATAATTCTGAGATCAAGTCTGTCCATTTAGTGACCACTTCAATGCAGACTGAGGTCACCGAACCATATTCTACTCCTGTGCAGCCTGCTTCTTCTGATAAATGTTCTGGGTTTGAACCTTCAAATTCTGCTTTCCCTACCTGTTCCAGCGTTGCATGCCTGGGTATGGGTAGTGAAGATATACAGCAGGCTCAGACAGCTGATCCTGTCCTGTCGCTGAATGGGTATCAAGTAAGAAGAGACCTACATATGCAACTCTGAAAGGAACTGCTAGCGAGCTGAGGTATTTCTGGAAAGAGTTCCCAAGGCTTAGTTTTGTGGATTCTGTTCTTTGCCGTAAAGTTAGACCCCAACCAGGTGATCAGATCTTGCAGTTTGTAGTTCCCCCTGCGCTGCAGCCAGTAGTGTTTGAGAATTTGCATGGTCACTCACTTTCTGGACATTTTCAGCGCACAGAAGACATTGCAGCGTGCTCTGGTGAGATGTTTTTGGCCCCACATGTTCTAAGGACATTACACAATGGTGTGCTCAATGTCAAGCCTGTGAATCAAGGAGACCGCCAACGCCTCATCAGCAGGCACCAATGCAAAACATAATTGTAAGCATGCCTTTTGAGAAAATTGCTGCTGATCTAACGGAGTTGTCTGTTACTCAAAAAGGGAACCGTTATGTTCTTGCTGTAATGGACTACTTTACAAAATATCTCAATCTCTATGCAGTTGCTGATCAACGTGCAACAACCATCGCTAAGTGTTTGTTCGAAGATTATGTGGGCCAGCATGGCGTGCCCCAGAGTTTGCATACTGACCAAGGGCGGCAGTTTGACTCTGACTTGGTGAAAGAATTGTGCTCCCTACTTGGGATTCATAAAACAAGGACATCCCCATATCATGCTATGTCGGACAGTATGGTGGAAACGTGCCAATAGATCTATAAAAGATCAGCTTACAAAGTACCTGTATACCAAAGGGGGAGAATGGGGATGACCACTTAAAACAGGTTGAATTTGCTTACAATACAAGTGTTCATTCATCGACCAAACATACACCCTTTTTCTTGGCACATGGCCGAGAAGCTCGCCTTCCTGCTGATTTTCTTCTGGGTGTTCCCATAGCACCTTCTAGAGCTACCCCAGGAACCCCAAATGAATATGCGCATTCTATGCTTGGCCGATTACGTTCTGCTTTCACCACTGTTGCAGACAAATCCAGTCAGCTGGAGCACAGCAAAAGCATTACTATGACCGCCATATCCGCCATACAGCTTATCAGCCTGATGATCTCGTATGGGTTGATCTTCCAGCTATGTCAAGACACAAACTCTCTCCAAAATGGACTGGACCATATAGGGTCTTGAGCAGATTGGATTCATCCACAGGTGACATTGGAGTTACATATAAAGTGTTAGATCTGCTTGATCCTAGGTCAAAGCCTAAAGTGATTCACTATAATCGGCTAAAACCTTACCGCTCTGTGTGGGTCCCCTGAACCACGTCCAGTTCTGATATCCCCTCAAAGTGGGACGCACTCCGCTTACAGCGCTATCAGGGTCCAGACCTTATGTTCTTCAAGATTCATCATTGCCCAAGTCTGTAAGACCCATTCAA
This sequence comes from Cyprinus carpio, assembly GCF_018340385.1. Lineage (NCBI taxonomy): Eukaryota > Metazoa > Chordata > Actinopteri > Cypriniformes > Cyprinidae > Cyprinus > Cyprinus carpio. Next base: position 4,328,184 of record NC_056603.1, read on the forward strand.
CATGTGCAAGAGAGGGATGGTACATTACCTTCTGTTCAGAATGAACTGTCTGAGGGGTCTAGAGCTAAATTGCCAGTAGAAATCTCTGGTAAAAAACCAGCAGAGGGCATGACAACAAGGTCAGGACGTTCTGTGCATCCTCCAATACGTTATAGGGAATTATAATGTCTTTATTTATCTCTATAGTGTTTTTCTCCTTCCCATTTGCTAATACATTCATGGCATTTTGAAGGGTATGGTAGAAAACACAGTGGAAGAATGTCAAGTGAGGTTAGAAACATAACCCTTTTTTTTTGTACCTGAATGTGTTTTGTGTTGGATTTACAAAGGTCTGGAAAGCTTACGTTGTTACAAATATATGATTTTGTTGTGGTTTTTCAGGAAACGAGGATGTTTCTTTTCATAAGGGGGAAGTAGTGTAAGAGTTAAAAATTCAACAGTTTTATTTTTGTGTTAGAAATGCCCCATGTTAAAGTCCCTGTTGTGATGAGGACTTTTATTCTGATGGGGGCAAAAGGTGGAAGAGGAAAAAAGGAGAGGAGTAGGTGAATAGAGAATAAAGTTGGGAAAAAGAGCTCGTCAGTATTCAAGGGTTTTATTCCTCTAAACATTCAGTTAAAGCCCCGAAAACACCCACAAACGCTCAAGCAAGCGTTACACTAATGTGGATTTGGAGGGTATTTATTTCATACTCCGTGACAGCTTATTTAATGTAAAAATAATATTTTGTTTAATGTATAAGCAGGGGAGTCATGCACTCATTATTTTTGAGGGGACACGAGTGTGTGTGTGTGTGTGTGTGGGGGGGGGGGGGGGGGGGTTGTCATGTGACAGACAGCAGCTACAACAGCATATTGGCAAATTATTATTAAGCATTATTTTTTCATTTTTATTAGAAACATTCCCAGATGCATGAACTATATCATAAAAGATCTTGATTCTCACCTTCATAGATTATGTTAGACAATATGCGATGGTCAAAATAGCCTAATAAAGTAATCTATTAACTATGCATAAAAACTTGTCTGTTTACTTACTTAAGATCACTGAAACTGTTAACACTGTGAAATCAATATCTTATTTACAGATTCATACACACATCTGTACTTTGTTGTTTCTGACGAGAGAATTTGCCAGAAAGAGGTATTCAGTCAGCGAGCGAGTGAAGGAAGCACCAGCATTTTAGCGATGACTCATCGGACGCCTTTGATTGGCCATTGCATTCACAAGCTCAACAGAATCTTGTGTGATTGGTTATAATGCGCAGTGCTGTAAAATGCGTCTTTCTCTGGCTCAGCGCTAGTCAGTGAACGCAGATCTGAATTTAGCAGCTGATGATATGACTCGCTGAACGTTCTCACGCTGGTGTGACTGTATCAAATATAGAAAATATTAATCGGCTATTTTTTGTTTTTTGGAAGCTGCATTCAACTTGGCTCCCCTCTGTTATAAGTTACATGTACAACAAACTAATGTCTTAGTGGTATCGTGTACTGTAATCAAGTGTAGCCTAATTTATACCTGTCGACCTATAGACAGCACACGCAGTGTTCATCTAATAAAGATCTTCATCGCTAGCAAACAATAGCCTCTGCAGATTTGCTTTCAATTCAGTGCAGATCCAAAGGCATGTCTTCAACGCTTTTGATGTTCGTAAACTTTCGGTTACAACTCTAAATGAGAACAGCTTCAGACGGCTCAGCACGCATGGCAGGGAACTGAACGAATCATTCAAATTGATTCACAAACCAATTCACTGGATTGCCAACTGGTTTGATTAAGCCTTTGAACAGAATTGACTCAAAAGAATGAATCATTCGCACATGGGCATTTCTCATTGCCCAGAGAAAAGTAGAATACACTGCCGTTTGGAATACACTTAAGCATTTATAATTTTTATTGCATTAAGATAAAGTAACGAGAGGAGCGTCACCCACAGTAACGAAGTAAAGGTACAGATTTTCCCCAAAAAATTTACTTAATTAAGAGTAAAATTACCCATCTTTAAATATACTCCAAAAGTATAAGTTACCCAAAAAATGTACTCAAGTAAATGTAACGAAGTAAATGTAACTCGTTATACCCACCTCTGCTCTCTAGTTAAGTCACTGGGTAAAATTATCAAAAAGTGTTTGCCAGTCTGAATCAAAGGAACACAATGAATCTCGTATCCCGGGCCTTTCAAGACCTTATAAATGAAAAAGTACAAACCACCAAAAATGCTCTTCTAGCCACCAAAATGACTCTGGGCCATGAATATGTCCTTCATGGAGATGGAGTCTATCCTATTGATTATGAAAGCTCTGGTGTTGCGCAGAACGACATGAAATAGGGGGAAGGACTTCAACAGTTTCTGGAGATGAAACACTAAACTAAATTATCCAACATGAGTCTAATAACAAACTTCATGTCTAATGTGGGTTTATTTAAGAGATACTCAAACAAGATCTATGGGATCACGGGAACTCTGGATGACCAAACAGAGCTTGACATGCTGAAGAAGCTCTACAATGGCATTGAGACCTGTAAGATCCCCTTATTTAGATGAAGGAAATTTTATGAGCTGGAGGGTTTGGTAAGACCTGAAGAGGACGAGTGGATCAGAACCATCTGTAATGTTGTTCAGGATCAAGTGTCCCCCACAGACTATCGAGCTCCACAAGCAGCTCTCGCCATCTGTGAAACAATCAAACATGCAGAAATATTTTACAGAGCCCTTGCAAACACCATTTCATTAGACAAACTAAAACGTTATGCGAATAACAACATGGATAACGCTAAAATAACAGATTCAACAGTCCAAGCAGGGGACGTCATCATTGCAACTAATCTAGCAGGTCGAGGGACAGACCTAAAGGTTTGTGAAAGAGTAAATGAGGCAGAAGATATGTTTGTTGTTTAGAAAGAACGCAGAACACTAGAAGTTAAAAATCCCTAAAGGGAACGAGTAGATACCTCAGTATCACTCTGATTCAGACGAGAACGCTGCCTCATCTGGATCACATCCCTTAGGTTCTGCTTACCTCCTTGTGACCCACAATTCCTCTTACCCCTGCACGCAGGTGAGGGAGGAGCGCGAGTCGCAACACTAGCCTTCTGTGCCCATCTGTTATCCTCAGATCGAGACAGGCCAGGACCCCTATGTTGTTCGGGCTCAGACCTGGACCTTCCTGGAACGAAGGATCTGAAAGCAGCGGAGTGCGCCTTCGTCTCCCTTGTCTTCTCGATTACCATCTCAACGGAAATACCGAAAAGTTCAGAAGGCGAAACCTGAGCATCGAGAAGAAAGCCTTTTCTTTCTTCCTGATGTCTGCCAGGTTCATCCACAGAAGTCTCTCCGCTACCACCATGGCCGCCATAGTCCTGCGCATGGCAGAGGCAGCCTGCTTGGTAGCCTGGAGAGAGATCTGTGGTGCGGCGCAGTTCGGCTACCTGATCAGGAAAAAGGCCTTCGCCTCTATCCAGGTCTCTTAGCAGATCAGTCTGATATGCTTGAAGCACCACCATCGTGTGTAATAAAGCCACAGCCTGACCTGCTGCTGCGTATGCCTTGCCATTAAATCGAGATGTATTTCTTGAAGGGGCTTAGATGGCAAGGAGGGAGATTAAGAGAGGATGTCCCCCCCCTGCAGAAAGAAAGCTCTTTCTACAGGGGGCATCCTCTCATAGCATTTTTCGCGCATCGCCTCAATGTCAGCAAAATTCTTATGCCGAAACCGATGGATGCGAGAAGAAAACGGCCTCTTTCATTTCCTTTTGATCTCTGTATGGAGATCAGGCAGAAATAGAAGTCTCTCCTGAGCTGGAGGGCTATGGTCGGAAAGATAACGCTTATCGAGGCGGCCTCACGGCGTCACCTTGTTAGCATACATTCATGGCAAGTCCAACCTTGCCGTGGCGCGATCCATAACCTCCAACAGCTCTACATACGCAGGGCAGGAGAATTGAGAAGGCTCAGCCTCAGCTTCTTCACCATCCTCAAATATCTCCTGCTTTTCCTGGGTCCTGAACCGTGGGAAGCAGATGGATGCCTTTTTTTTCTCGGAAAGAGAGACAAACGAGAGCCGAGCTTTTTCCTTGAAAAAACACTCACAATGCACACAGATTGCCTCCTCAAAGACATCGCATGTGTGCTCTTTACCCAAACAAATGACGCAAAGATCGTGTGTATCATCGGGTGTCAAATAACGCCGACATGGATGCACACATTGTCTAAACGCTTGCTAGTAGTTGCCATGATAGACAGAGAAAGAGCGCTCTTACCGGTTCTTTCAGATGCACGCTTCAAACAAAACAGTCAGTTTTGAAGACGAAGAAGAGAATGATGTGTTCTCCCAGTGCCTGTTTATAGTCGCGCCGGTAGTGACGTCAGAGGCTGTCGCCGGCCAACTCATTGGTGTTTTTTCAATGTATGCTTCAGACATGGGTCACGACGAGGTGTTCCCCATAGCGACCCCTAGAGGACGCAGTTCGAATTTCCCTTGAAAGGGAATCACAGTTCTGAAACTCATGAGGAAATGATAAGTGCTCTGACAGGCCCTTCTGTTAGAAGGGACGCCTTACTGAGAGCATTAAGATGTACACCAAAGCTTTGGAGGGTGGTGCATCTGGAGAGATTATTCCTCTCCACAATAGCGCACTGGCCACTTTTAGAAAGAAAGACACTGGATATATTGCTTAAGCATTGGCTGACCTTGAAAAGGCTTACAAAGCAATAGATTCCTGTAAGTCACATCTGACACAGATTCTGACTTACATTAAATTATCAAGTCAAGAACCAAGAGCAGAAGGTAGTACTTTACTCACCACTTAGTTCCAAATGAAGTGTGTGGTTGTAGATCTACTCCAGATGAATATTCAAGATGCTGTAATGAAGTTGAAGAGAGCTGAAATCTGAGGAGGAAATGTGAGTTTGTCTGAAAAACTTAAATTATTTCTTGCAGAACACTTTGTTTTCATTCCTCCAAGAATTCTGAAAGAGCTTCTAATGGAATTAATGCATATTAAGTCATTGGGTCTTGACACCATTTTCTCTTTGGACACCATGTTTTCTTTCAGTGGGTTTTTGTCAAAGATCCTAAAACGGTTTGAAATGTGACACTTCTCTCAGATATTGAAACAAACAAGTTAGCTCTTAGTGGTTAACATTACATTACAGTTGTGTCTCTAATGTGTATATGTTTATGTATAATTATGTATATTTCAATTGTTATTCTGAGGACTTTATATGCGGACACATTTAACACTTGTAATGTCATTCTGAAAATTATAATTTATAGATAAAATTGCAAATCACGAAAGATGTTACAAATGTTGCCTACACACAGTACATTTTCATAAAGATCACACTGTACTATGATTAGAGATAAAAATAGAAATATATTTTGCTGTGTTTATATAACTTTTTATGGCTGATCATCTACATGTATGTTCTATGTAAGTGCACATTTCTACAAGTGAAAAATTAGGACATCTTAAAGGGACAGTTCACCCACAAATGGGAGTTAATTTACTCTCATTTAATTTTAAACCTGCATGATACGTGTACCATAAAGGTCAAAAGATCAAGAATGTGAATGCAGACACATCTTATTACACAAGATCAATTTTACACGTCGTTAGTGTTGTGGAAGGTGTTAAAGCGCAATTCATATACCAACACAATTATATAATATTTTTTTAATGAGAGCAGAAATTGTATACCAAAAGGAGACATGTCCCAGCCAGTGCAAATTGATTTATTCACTGTGAGAGAACTTCTTCTTCTGGTGAAATGTCATCTGATTCACATATGAACACAATAATGCATCTGGCACACACTTTCATCCAGTGACTTACAGTGAGTTCAAGTTATGCATTTTATTATTAAAACTACCTTGAACACTTTTAGTCATAACCAGAACTATTTCCGGCAGTGGCATGGGTGGTTTTGAGGATCACAGCAGTGGTAAACCCCTCAGGGAACCAACCCTCAGGTACCAGCGGTATCCTTTGGTGCTCCTCCCGACGATCGGATGTCAATCGCTACATTGGAGGGAGAGCTCTCTGAGGAACACTCGGATGAGCTGCCGCCTTCCGGGGTGGTGGCAATGCCTGAATCAGATCCAGAGATGACAGTTATACTTTCCCGGGCCGCCAAGAAGGTAGGGCTCGAGTGGAAAAAATCACCACACCCGAGCCTTCAAGGTTGGACGATTGGTTTCTCGGGGTGGCTCGCACTGGTTCTCAGCACCATGCCTTGTTGTCTTTCTTCCCAGAAGTGCATGAGGAGCTCACCAGGTTGTGGATGGCACGTTTTTCTGCCAGAAACCAGCCTGATGGTTCCCCCTCCCTCACCATCCTCGACAGTGGTGCAACAAGGGGGTATACGGGGGTCCCCCCTGGGAAGCGGTCAGTTGCAATGCAGTTGTGTCCTAATACCACCTCCACCCAGCAGGGCGAACCGTGCCTCCCCTCCCAGGTCTGTAGGTACTTGTCTGGCCTGTCCAGCGATGCTTATATGGCCTGTGGAGAAGATGCTTCCGCCTTATATGCTACGGCGTTACTGCAGGTGCACCAAGCCAAGGCACTGAATGATCTGCAAGAGGGTCCGCACCACAGACCTTTTCTGCGGTTTGTGTTCGAAGGACAGGCATATCAGTACATCGTCCTGCCCTTACATTTACATTTACATTTAATCATTTAGCAGACACTTTTATCCAAGGCAACTTACAAATGAGAACAACAGAAGCAATCAGACCAATGAGAGAACAACAACAGTATACAAGTGCCATGACAAGTCTCAGTTAGTGTAGCACAGAACTCGTAGCAAGTTTTTTTTTTTTTTTTTTTTTTTTTTTCAAGAATAGGATAGACAAGAAAAGAGTCTTTAGATGTTTTTTGAAAATGAGTAAAGACTCGGATGTTCAAATTGAGATTGGGAGGTCATTCCACCAGCCCGGCACAGTCCAGGAAAAGGTCCATGAGAGTGATTTTTGAACCTCATTGGGATGGCACCACAAGGCGACTTTCACTTGCAGAATGCAAGCTTCTATAGGGCGCATAAGTTTGAACTAGTGAGTTTAGGTATATTGGTGCCGTACCAGTGGTCGTCTTGTAGGCAAGCATCAGTACCTTGAATTTGATGCGAGCGTCTACTGGTAGCCAGTGTAATCTGATGAGGAGAGGAGGAACGTGAGCTTTTTTTGGCTCATTGAAGACAACCCTCGCTGCTGCATTCTGGATTATTTGTAGAGGCTTGATAGTACATGCAGGAAGGCCCACCAGGAGAGCATTACAATAGTCCAGTCTGAAGAGAACAAGAGCTTGGACAAGAAGTTGGGTGGCTTACTCTGAAAGGAAGGGTCTAATCTTCCTAATGTTGTATAAGGCAAATCTGCAGGACCGGGTCGTTGTAGCAATATGATCTGTGAAGTGTAACTGATGATCCATCACAACTCATAGGTTTCTGGCTGTCCTGGAAGGAGTTATGGTTAACAAACCCAGCTGTATAGAGTAGTTTTGATTTAACGATGGGTTAGCTGGAACCATCAGCAGTTCTGTCTTAGTAAGGTTGAGCTGAAGGTGATGGTCATTCATCCAGCTTAAAATGTCACTCAGACAGGTTGCAATGTGAGCAGCTACCGTCGGATCATCTGGTTGGAATGAGAAGTAGAGTGTCATCAGCATAGCAGTGATAGGAAAAGCTATGCTTCTGAATGACAGATCCTAATGATGTCATGTAGATGGAGAAGAGAAGTGGTCCAAGTACTGAGCCTTGAGGAACCCCAGTAGCAAGAAGTTGTGACTTAGAAACTCCACTCCTCCAAGACACCCTAAAGGATATATCTAAGAGGTAGGACTGGAACCACAGGAGTGCGGTTCCAGAGATGCCCATCTTTCTGAGGGTGGACAGTAGAATCTGGTGATTAACTGTGTCAAAGGCAGCAGACAGATCCAGCAAGATGAGTACTGAGGATTTGGAAGCTGCTCTTGCCAGTCCCAGGGCTTCAGTAACCGAGAGCAGGGCGGTCTCAGTTGAGTGGCTGCTTTTCCCCTTCAGGCTGTCCCTGTCCCCCCGTGTCTTCATGAAAGTCACGGAGGTGGTTCTTGTTCCCCTCAGAGCAGGGTGTTCGCATCCTCAACTATTTTGATGATTGGGTTGTGCGAGCTCAGGGACCTGGTGCTCCGGCACCTCAGTCTGTTGGGTCTTCGGGGTCAACTGGGAAAAGAGCAAACTCTCCCCGATGCAGAGGGTCTTTTTCTCGGTATGGAGTTGGATTCGTTTAACCCTCTGAAGTCGATTAACGCGTATACGCGTTTTGGGGTATTTTCTACTGATAACCCCGAAAATAACTTAAATTACACTTTCAGTTTTGATCGTACAGATAAGAGCAATACATCAATCGAATCTGTAAAGGGTCTACTTTTTTTTGTATACAGACATAATAACAACAAAACTTTGTGCACTTATAAAATAAAGATAACACACAAGGAGTGATTTTTTGAACCTTTGTCTGCGCTGATCTTCATTTACAAATGCGTCATTAAAATGAACTGTAACTCAGTGAATACTCTACACAGAGACATGAGAGAGATATCTATAGAGAGCCTGGCATGTCTACTTTTAAACTAAACAAGTGCTCCCGAAAACAAATATTCTGTGATAAAGTAATCCATATGAAAACAACGCGATGTCCGTTTTTCACGTCTCCCTTCATTATCTTATAATGCGACCACGCCCCCGCGCTGAACACGCTTTTGAGATTCTAATGTTTCACTGAAGCGCGCAGCTTGAATACGCCCACACAACAAAAGACAACGCAGCAAGATTGTTCTTCAAGTTTTTTTTTATTTTACTGTTTGCTTCGCGATGACAGGAATAAGACATAATTCACCCCAAAAAGATGTGATGTGGTTGAGGATTTGAGATTTGGATTTCCTCAGAAAAAAAGAATGAGAGCACTTTATCCAGCAGAGATCATAAACATGAGTAAGTCTCTTATTTATTTATATACTTGTACTAGTTTTCACATAACGTGTAAACATTTTACTAGTTAGACTTTTTCCAAAGAATTTTTCCAAACTATAATACCTGACTAAATGTATAATCAAGTGAAATATTATGAAGTTTCAATAGCAATATACACTACTATACCATTCAAAAGCTTGATGTAAATAATATAAATGTACCAATAAATGTAACTGTAATAAATGTAATAAACAATGCTGTTCTTTCAATTTATCCCCCCTAAAAAAACTGAAAAAAATATTCTTAGCTCTTTTCAACATTATTAATAATAACAATAATAATAATGATAATAATAACAATAATTTTTTTTGTAGAAAATAAGATTGTTAAAAGGATTTCTGAAGGATTGTGTGACTAGAGTAATGATGCAAAAAATTCAGTTTGAAAGTCAGCTTTGATTGTTCCTAATAAACTGTTTATCTGCACTCGCAAGTGAATATTAAATTATTTTGTGGGATAATTAAATATATTCTAAATAAACTACAAAGATAAAATTATATACATTTATTTTGTTCTCACATTCTTTCTTGTAACTCATCCCTCTCAGTGACACAGCTGACTGAATGGCTCATTATGCAGCTCATTATGCAGGCCTTTGTCTTCTCAGGTGTGAATTCATGATAGTTGACGCCTAATCGCATATGACTTTTACCAACAAAAAGTGTCTTAGAAAATTTAAATCAATATATTGTTTTCTGTGAGTGAGTAAACAAGATCATTTTCACATCATTTAGAAAGAGAAAATCTAGGCTACAAGCTCCATTTCTCAAAAGTCCCGGGAACCAATGTTCTGTATGTGTTTTATTGCCTTATTCAAGTGATTTAACATTTTTAGTTTTTCACTAACCACGCATAACATTTTTTTTTCTCAAAAACACAATCATGTACATACATGCTGCTCATATATTATTATAGCCCAGTTTGTGCTGATTACAGTGAGATTAGACTTTAGCCATTTAGATAATGAAAAGAAACTGAAAAAAAGCACAAATGTCAGGGCATGACAAAACTTCTCCAGGCCCCAAAAATACCCTTAGACTCCAGAGGGTTAAAGGGTTAGTTCACCCAAATATTAAAATTCTGTCATTAATGACTCACCCTCATGTCGTTCCAAACCCGTAAGACCTCCGTTCATCTTCGGAACACAGTTTAAGATATTTTAGATTTAGTCCGAGAGCTTTCTGTCCCTCCATTGAAAATGTATGTACGGTATACTGTCCACGTCCAGAAACGTAATAAAAACATCATCAAAGTAGTCCATGTGACATCAGAGGGTCCGTTAGGATTTATTGAAGCATTGAAAATACATTTTGGTCCAAAAATAACAAAAAATACGACTTTATTCATCATTGTCTTCTCTTCTGGGTCTGTTGTGAACGCGACTGTTGTGACTGTTGACGTACGACGCTGCTGACATGTTCTCTGCCGCGCCCAATAACAAAGAAAACACGTCAGCAGTGTCATACGTCAGCGGCGTCACTACAGTGTTGTGAACGCGCTCACAACAGACCCGGAAGAGAAGAAAAAGCAGAATAAAGTAGTAATTTTTGTTATTTTTGGACCGAAATGTATTTTCGATGCTTCTATAAATTCCAACGGACCCTCTGATGTCACATGGACTACTTTGATGATGTTTTTATTACCTTTCTGGACGTGGACAGTATACCGTACATACATTTTCAATGGAGGGACAGAAAGCTCTCGGACTAAATCTACGGAGGTCTTACGGGTTTGGACCGACATGAGGGTGAGTCATTAATGACATAATTTTCATTTTTGGCTGAACTAACCCTTTAAGGAGAGTAAACAACACCTATCTCCTTGCTCATTTACGACCCTCCCTCTCCTCTCCCCTCCCTGCCTCTGACTCTCACTGTTCTCCCCCAAAAGCAAGAATATCCATATGCCATGTTATATCTTGTGAATATGTTGTTTCTTCCCCATTCATGTTTGGTATCATTTTAAAGGTCTTTGTGCGATTGGTAAAATGGTCTCAATTTCACAGTAGTCACTTGTATTATAAGAAATATTGAAAATTTTGTAGAATTGTGTTCTGCTGAGGAAGGGGTGTGTCTATCTATCTCCAAGCCAGGTGTGACCCTGGGGCCACGAGAACCTAACAAACCAAGAGGTCTTTATGTTTTTAAAACTGATTTGAATATTTCTTTGTTTCTGGTCTGAGTATATAAGAGAAGTGACAAAAATATTACTTTGGGAATCTGTAGTCAGAAAAACCCCCATGTAGTGGGTGAGAGTCTCTGGAGCTCTGCACCAGTACTCTTGCTGCTGTGTGTCTCTCTGCTGTCAGGTATGATTCAAAAATTTAATTGTGTTAAACACATTGTGCCCATAGAGCACCCTCTATAGTTGTTTGTGCTACTACATGTGCACATTGGCTAGTTAAGTTTATTCTCTAAAACACCTGAGTGCTTTGCTATGCATTTTAGACCATGTGTCTTAAATTAGGATAACTGTTACATGTGTGATTATATTGTGTGTGTGACTATATTACATTTGTTTGTCTCCTGTGTGGATCGCTTGGGCATTCCCCATATGGCTGCAGTGTCTATGTGCAGGAGCAGGGTTGCCATGCGGTTACCATGTGATTCACAATTGCACTATCCTTTCTAAATTGGCTTCTAATTGTTTCATAATGTAATTGGCATGATATAATTTTACCTGACTGATAATAAGATGTTATATTTGATTTATTCTGAACTCTTCTGAAATCATTATGGCTAGTAAACTGTGAGGAGGCTTTTGTTGGAATGACATTTCCCGAACAGGCACTAAGTGCTGCCAATCACAACACAGAATGGCCCAGCTAACCAATCACTTCGTATTACAGAAGGCCAGCCTTCATTTGATACAGGAACTATTCCAGCCGTTCATGCCAGACTGGGGAGAGAGGTGTTGTAATAATGTAAAATATGTGAAAAATTATGTGTTTTTCAAAAAACCTAGTATAAGAGCATGTTCTAGTACACCCCCAAAACAAAATCAAGACCTTGTAAAAGAGAATAATAGGACCCCTTTAAAACACTACAGCAGGGCCCATTTGAGCCCTTGCACTCAGTCGAGCTAAAGTTTCTTTCATTGAAATTTCTGCTCCTGCTTGCATTGGCCTCCATCAAGATGGAATTATGACATCAACATGTACTGCATGAAATACTGTTAAGTCTGTATATAGGGTTGCCACTCGTCAAAAAAGTAACAAAAAAGTATATTGCACTGTTTATAATACTGAAAAATGAAAAAAAAAAAAAGCTGTTTGGTTACCCACATTCTTCAAAGTATCTTCTTTTGTGTTCAACAGAAGAAAGAACTTTAAGCAGGTTTAGAACAGCCTGGGTAAATTCTGATTTATATAATTTTTATTTTTGGGTGAACCATACATTTAAAGTGACAGACACATCTGTGCTTCAAGGTATAGGCCTATTGTTTTATTAAAATCGGGATAGTCTGTTAATATAATATTCCATACATTATCAGAGCATGGTAGACATAATTATTATATTTTTAGACATTATTACACAGATAAATTAATAGATTCTAATTAATGTTAGAACCTATTTATTAATTTAGCATTTATATTAATCATAAATATATACAAAATGTCATATACATTTTTTACAAATTACTATTTAGTATTTAGATAAAAATGGGACGAATAAATGTAGACCTAATTTGAGCAAATGAATAATAATAATAAAAAATGTATCCCATGTAGGTAGCAGCTGCAGAACTGTCAAGAAAAAAAGACTAATAATAATTAATAATTATAAATAATCAAATTTAAAATAACAATATTAATATGTTCTGTTGGAAGTTTGAAGAATAAGAATGCTTGAGCATTATTTTTTATTTACATTTTTCTTTTCTTTCTTTTGGGGGGGGGGGGGGGGTCGTGAATGGGTGTCCCTTATTTTGCCTCTCTGAAGGTGGCAACCCTAGTAACCGGGGTTAGCATCACTAATCGTGGAGACTGTTGTGAAAAGAGGATTGAGGGTATTCAGATCCGTATCGGCAACAGCCTGGACAATAACTGCAACAATAATCCGCTGTAAGTGTTGTCTCTATCTCTTAATACTTAAATAAATTATTAGAAAATCAGTAAATATGATAAAACACAGCTTTTGAAATTGGAGCTCCATTTCTCAAAACTAAAGATTAGGTTTATGAGTGAATGGTTTCACTAAGTGGGCCAATTTTGTTGTCTTAATTTTAAAAATCTGTAATACAAATTTTCCTTTGACAGAAATATATTTAATATGCCCCCTTTTCTGCACATTTTCACAGTGCAGCAATTGTTGGGCCCATCCCTGTTGGAGATACAAAATCATTTGCATTTGTGTTTTGCATTAATTAATTTTTTATTTAATTATTTTTAATTTTTTTTTTTTTTTGCCAGAGTAAGTGAAGTGAAATGACGTTACACCACAGTTACTGATCCCCCAAATTACTGTTTTCTGAGCAATACTAATATTGCACATTTTTCATTGTTTTCATTTCACTTATGTACCTTGATCCTTCCTCCAACTGGGTGGACCTTGTATTTACACTCCACACACCCACCTTTCTTTATCTCTGCTTTCTACATTAATAAATGACTACAGCATTACGTGTAGTTTTGCAGTTTTCTGAATCAAAAAAAAAATGAAGAGGACATATAGTGATATGAAACGTACTCATGTAGCTAATATGTGAGGTTAACAGCATCCAAAACCAATTTTAAATCGTATGTTCTGCCCTTCCTGCACACACCTGACTTTAATTACAATAATAATGAATGTTTTATTTCTTAATACCATTTTGGTCTGATCATTACTAAAATATTATTTATTATTCATTACTAAAACATTATTTAGTGGTGAACTAATAAAAACAAATAAATGTAGGACTAAATCTGGTAAAATGTTTTACATTGCTTTTTGTATTGTCGTAAAACACTAATGAAAACAAGTAAATATATTTATATATAAATATATAGGCCTACTATAAAATTAAAAGACATTTATTTTAAATGTATAGCAATGAAGTAATGTACAGTAATGAAGGCAGCAACATACGATAGATAGGATCATCTTTCATAGATCAGCTATTAAAGATCTTTCATTGTGAAAAAGTTATATAATGCGAAAAGCTCCATAGCAGCACAAAGCACTTATGCGCATCCTGTGCGCAGAATAATGCTGTTGAAGCAACACTGAGTCACAGCGTGCAGCGCTCCACATAGAAAAGTACAAAGCACAAGGAAAGAGATATGCATAGTTTACGATAGTTTATTCAACTTTTTCTTTTAACAGATTTAAATCTCAGTTATTGTGCTCTCTTGAAGAGAGTTTCATCGTTTTGACAGTAGTAACCGAATGCGACACGCAGTTTGAGTGATGAATGGAGGATGACAGACAGCCGCAGCGGAGAGCAGAGTCAACTTGACTTAAAGGGTTAGTTCACCCAAAAATATACATACATACAGGTCCTTCTCAAAAAATTAGCATATTGTGATAAAAGTTCATTATTTTCCATAATGTAATGATAAAAATTAAACTTTCATATATTTTAGATTCATTGCACACCAACTGAAATATATTTCAGGTATTTTATTGTTTTAATACTGATGATTTTGGCATACAGCTCATGAAAACCCAAAATTCCTATCTCAAAAAATTAGCATATTTCATCCGACCAAAAAAAGAAAAGTGTTTTTAATACAAAAAAGTCAACCTTCAAATAATTATGTTCAGTTATGCACTTAATACTTGGTCGGGAATCCTTTTGCAGAAATGACTGCTTCAATGCGGCGTGGCATGGAGGCAATCAGCCTGTGGCACTGCTGAGGTGTTATGGAGGCCCAGGATGCTTCGATAGCGGCCTTAAGCTCATCCAGAGTGTTGGGTCTTGCGTCTCTCAACTTTCTCTTCACAATATCCCACAGATTCTCTATGGGGTTCAGGTCAGGAGAGTTGGCAGGCCAATTGAGCACAGTAATACCATGGTCAGTAAACCATTTACCAGTGGTTTTGGCACTGTGAGCAGGTGCCAGGTCGTGCTGAAAACGAAATCTTCATCTCCATAAAGCTTTTCAGCAGATGGAAGCATGAAGTGCTCCAAAATCTCCTGATAGCTAGCTGCATTGACCCTGCCCTTGATAAAACACAGTGGACCAACACCAGCAGCTGACATGGCACCCCAGACCATCACTGACTGTGGGTACTTGACACTGGACTTCAGGCATTTTGGCATTTCCTTCTCCCCAGTCTTCCTCCAGACTCTGGCACCTTGATTTCCGAATGACATGCAAAATTTGCTTTCATCCGAAAAAAGGACTTTGGACCACTGAGCAACAGTCCAGTGCTGCTTCTCTGTAGCCCAGGTCAGGCGCTTCTGCCGCTGTTTCTGGTTCAAAAGCACACGCCTGTGCACGGTGGCTCTGGATGTTTCTACTCCAGACTCAGTCCACTGCTTCCGCAGGTCCCCCAAGGTCTGGAATCGGTCCTTCTCCACAATCTTCCTCAGGGTCCGGTCACCTCTTCTCGTTGTGCAGCGTTTTTTGCCACACTTTTTTCCTTCCCACAGACTTCCCACTGAGGTGCCTTGATACAGCACTCTGGGAACAGCCTATTCGTTCAGAAATTTCTTTCTGTGTCTTACCCTCTCGCTTGAGGGTGTCAATGATGGCCTTCTGGACAGCAGTCAGGTCAGCAGTCTTACCCGTGATTGCGGTTTTGAGTAATGAACCAGGCTGGGAGTTTTTAAAAGCCTCAGGAATCTTTTGCAGGTGTTTAGAGTTAATTAGTTGATTCAGATGATTAGGTTAATAGCTCGTTTAGAGAACCTTTTCATGATATGCTAATTTTTTGAGATAGGAATTTTGGGTTTTCATGAGCTGTATGCCAAAATCATCAGTATTTAAAACAATAAAAGACCTGAAATATTTCAGTTGGTGTGCAATAAATCTAAAATATATGAAAGTTTAATTTTTATCATTACATTATGGAAAATAATGAACTTTTATCACAATATGCTAATTTTTTGAGAAGGACCTGTACATTCTCCCAGGGACTGAGTCTGGAGCAGTTACCACACAAACACCTGTTATAAAATTACAACATGATAAGCATTTTTATAATACTTTGCAACGGAAGATTTAGTTTCCGCTAAAATTACATTATGTTTTTATGTACTATTCCAGCATTTACATGCAAGATAAACGTACATACATTTGTTAAATACATGTTGTACTTTTTAGAAATATTGGAAATACAAAAACTTACCAGTGCGAGACGACTTCGATATGCACTTCAAAAGTTTAGTTTTCACTTTCTCCTGTAAGTATGTGAGGTTCCCTTTCAAGGGAACTTCGAACTGCGTCCTCTAGGGGTCGCTATGGGGAACACCTCGTCGTGACCCGTGTCTGAAGCATACAAATGAAAAAACACCAACGAGTTGGCCGGCGACAGCCTCTGACGTCACTACCGGTGCGACTATAAAACAGGCACCGGGAAACACGTCTTTCATCTTCTTCGTCTTCACTGACTGTTTTGTTTGAAGCGTGCATCTGAAAGAACCGGTAAGAGCGCTCTTTTCTCTGTCTATCATGGCGACTACTAGCAAGCGTTTAGACAATGTATGCATCCGTGTCGGCGTTATTTGACACCTGATGACACACACGATCTTTACGTGATTTGTTTGGGTAAAGAGCACGCACGCGATGTCTTTGAGGAGGCAATCTGCGTGCATTGCGAGCGTTTTTTCAAGAAAAAAGCTTCGCTCTCGTTCGTCTCTCTTTCCGAAAAAAAGGCAGCCATCTGCTTCCCGCGGTTCAGGACCCGCCGTTGCTGAGGCACGGAGGAGAATGAGCTCGTGAGAATTTCAGGTAGATCTGTCTGAATGGTTTAAAGAGGGACTTTCCCTTTCGCGCTCATAATGGCGGCGGACGAGAGAGCCTCGGGAGGATGATGTTATATCTTTAACACTTTCTGATACTGAGGTTAGTGCTCTGCTGGGTTTTTACCCAGGAAAAGCAGGGGATATTTGAGGATGGTGAAGAAGCTGAGGCTGAGCCTTCTCAGTTCTCCTGCCCTGCGTATGTAGAGCTGTTGGAGTTTATGGATCGCACCTCGATGAGCGTTATCTTTCCGACCATAGCCCTCCAGCTCAGGTGAGCCTTCCATTTCTGCCTGATCTCCATACAGAGATCGAAAGGAAATGAAAGAGGCCGTTTTCTTCTCGCATCCATCGGTTTCAGCATAAGAGTTTTGCCGACATCGAGGCGATGCGCGGGAAAACGGCTATGAGAGGATGCCCCCTGCAGAAAGAGCTTTCATTCTGCGGGGGAGACATCCTCTCTTAATCTCCCTCCTTGCTATCTAAGCCCCTTCAAGCAATGCATCTGGCTTAAATGGCAAGGCATACGCAGCAGCAGGTCAGGCTGTGGCTTTATTACAAAATAAATGCTTCAAGCATATCAGACTGATCTGCTGAAAGACCTGGATAGAGGCGAAGGCCTTTTTCCTGATCAGGTAGTCGAGCTGCGCCGCACCACAGGCCTCTCTCCGGGCTACCAAGCAGGCCGCCTCTGCCAAGCGCAGGACTATGGCAGCCATGGTGGTGGCGGAGAGACATCTGTGGATGAACCTGTCAGACATCGGGAAGAAAGAAAAGGCTTTCTTCTCGATGCTCAGGTTTCGCCTTCTGAACTTTTCGGTATTTCCGTTGAGACGGTGATTGAGAAGTTTCGGGGAGACGAAGGCGCACTCCGCTGCTTTCAGATCCTTCGTTCCACGAAGGTCCAGGTCTGAGCCCGAACAACATAGGGGTCCTGGCCTGTCTCGATCTGAGGATCAAAGACGGGCACAGAAGGCTAGTGTCGCGACTCACGCTCCTCCCCCACCTGCGGGCAGGGTTAAGAGGAATTGTGGGTCACAAGGGGGTAAGCAGAACCTAAGGGATGTGATCCAGACGAGGCAGCGTTCTCGTCTGAGTCAGAGTGATACTGAGGTATCTACTCGTTCCCTTTAGGGATTTTTTAACTTCTGCTTTTATCCTCCCCTTCCTAATTCCCCTGTAACCACCAGCTCTCCACCTGATCGAGGTTAGGTGGAAACTTCTAACGCATAACAGTCTCCTATGCTGGACCTATAATGTTTTTGGCTGGTTCTATGTTCATAGCAACCACCTTACTGATGGTCCGGACTAAAAGGAGGCGCCCCTTGAGCGGGGCTTCCAGCGCAGGAGGGTGGGAGTATAAAAATAACCCTTTCTGTATATACTTATGTGTAAATTGCTGGTGGTTATGTGTCTACTAATAAGCTCTGTGAGTTTCCTTTGCAGTGCTCAGTTACAGTGTTTACTAAACACTCGTCAGCACCAGCTATCCGGCTTCATGTTCTGGTATTAGGTGGCTGAGATCACAGGTTTCTGCGGGAGCCTCCTTGATCATCAGGCCTGACACAGCACTGCAGGGAATTTCATGGATGTCCGGCCAGGTCACCCTGAGGGGTCTCCTGGCCGCTTAGGTGCTGTCGCATCCAGCGGGAAGTGAAGGTGGCAGTTACAGAAGTCTTCTTGTATATGCTGCCTCAGGTGATGCTCCCCTCGCTAGAGGTTTATAAAATTCGAGCTTGGCTCTCCCGTGCGGTTCAGTGCCTCTGCGATGCTTAGGAACCTTTAGGTACACACGCTAAGCTCTGTGTACTTTCTGAAAGCCACATGGTGGTCAGTGTGCACGTGAACACTTTGCGCACTTTCTAAAAAATCCACGTATTGGTAAGTGTGCACGCAAGACTCTGCGCACTTTCTGAAATCCTGTATGGTAAGGGTTACGCGCTCCGCCTCGTTCCCTTTCTTGAGATGATTAGACCTTGGTTCCTTGGGCTCCATTCAGCCAGTGTGTATTTGTTTATACACCTCAAGCATCGCTTCCCTCAACATGAAGGGCTATTCGGGCGATTCTCGTGGTAGTTTAGCAGCGCTCCCCTTTTCCAAGAAGGGTCGCCTATGAGCGTGCTTCTCTGTATTCAGGAGTTCTCCTCTCATATGAGACTGAGTTCACTGTTTTTCCCAGAGCGCTCCAGCAGTATTTCCACAGATCGAGTTGATGACTCTCAAACATAATTTTTTGAGATGCACCATTCCATCTATGAGCTGCTCTATCAGAGTGCCACGAGAGCCCTTCCTTAGAACAGTATTTGAAAATCCATGCAATGGTAAGTGTGCACGTGACGTCTTTGCACACTTTCTGAAATCCACACTGTGGTCAGTTCGCACGCTAGTACTCTGCGTTCTTTCTAAAATCCTATATGGTGAGGGCTTCGCGCGGTTGCTTCGTGCCCTTTCTTGAGCTGGTAAAAGCCCCGTTCATCTTGGGCGCCACTCCACCCATGTATCCTCGGATACCTATCTAAACAGGGTGTTGCTACTGGAGATCTGTTGAGACAGCTCCTTCAGCAAGCTTTTGCGGAAGCAAGCTGTAGCCCCTGTGTGACAGGCTAGACTTAGTATAAAATGCTAGGTTCCTAGCTGTATCCCTTTAAAGGAATCTTTCTGATTCCAAGCCTTTATCGCTACCACCGGGCCGAGGCCCTAACAATTAAGTTGGGTATGTAGCTTAGGCCTTTGGCCGTAAGGGGTATTGTCACAGACAGCCGTCTAAACGTCCCGGGGGCAACTCCCATTTAAATGGTAGAGTTGGTACTTAGTGTTCGCCATGATTCTGGCTTGCACTCCCTTCAGCATGGCGGCGTGGGTATACTGTTCCCCATAGCGACCCCTAGAGGTAGCAGTTCGAAGTTCCCTTGAAAGGGAACGTCTCAGGTTACGAATGTAACCATGGTTCCCTGAGTAGGGAACGAGACACTGCGTCCTCTAGCTCCCTGCCATGCTTCGGACGCAAGCTTCAGACGAAGAAGATGAAAGACGTGTTTCCCGGTGCCTGTTTTTTATAGTCGCACCGGTAGTGACGTCAGAGGCTGTCGCCGGCCAACTCGTTGGTGTTTTTTCATTTTGTATGCTTCAGACACGGGTCACGACGAGGTGTTCCCCATAGCGACCCCTAGAGGACGCAGTGTCTCGTTCCCTACTCAGGGAACCATGGTTACATTCGTAACCTGAGACGGTCTACTCTAAAGGTTCAAACTGATAAGGTGCTGGACCTGCACTGTCAGTATGATCACAGTGCGATTCAGGGGATTCTGGTGGGGAGACGTCCTCCACTTCCAGACAGCTCTCAGAACTAGGGTTGCCACCTTCAGAGAGGCAAAATAAGGGACACCCATTCACGACCCCACCCCCCCCCCCCCCCCCGCCAAAAAAAAAAAAAAAAAATTAAAACAAATAAATAAATAAAAAAATTAAAAATAATGCTCAAGCATTCTTATTCTTCAAATTTCCTACAGGACATATTAATATTGTTATTTTTTTTTTTTTTATTTTTTATTTTTTTTTTTTTTTTTTTGTTTTTTTTTTTTGAGTTTTGTGGATCTGCTACCTGCATGGGATACATTTTTTATTAATTATTCATTTGCTCAAATTAGGGCTACATTTATTCGTCCCATTTTTATCTAAATACTAAATAGCAATTTGTAAAAAAATGTATATGACATTTTGTATATATTTATGATTAATATAAATGCTAAATTAATAAATAGGGTCTAACATTAATTAGAATCTATTAATTTATCTGTCTAATAATGTCTAAAAATATAATAATTATGTCTACCATGCTCTGATAATGTATGGAATATTATATTAACAGACTATCCCAATTTTAATAAAACAATAGGCCTATACCTTAAAGCACAGTTGTGTATGTCACTTTAAATGTATGGTTCACCCAAAAATAAAAATTATATAAATCATAATTTACCCAGGCTGTTCTAAACCTGCTTAAAGTTCTTTCTTCTGTTGAACACAAAAGAAGATACTTTGAAGAATGTGGGTAACCAAACAGCTTCTTCTTTTTTTTTTTCATTTTTGGGTGAACTATCCCTTTAAGTCAGACAGTCCAACGTGAGCAACTGAAATGCTTCTCTGCAAACTGCATGTTCATCATTAGTTACAGGATAGACACACTGATAACTTTCCTATTCATCCCTACGTCTGGAGAGTCTTGTGTTCAAAGAGCGGATGTGAGTGAGCTCTAGATGTTTTAAACCGTGCTGGTTTGGCGCATGAAAGGGCTTTAACGGCACGCGTTCTGGAACCTCGTATGAAATTGATGTCATTATAATTGCTATTCGTATTATAAACAGTGCAATATACTTTTTTGTTTATTCAACTATATGTTGGCATTTGTAAAATACGGGACAAATCGCGTCCCGTATTGATTTGATACGGGACGCATCATTTTACCTTTAAATACGGGACGACCCTACTCAGAACCGCTGTAACTGCTGCACTCTCACTATCCATTTCACCTGTGTGTGTGTGTGTGTGTGTGTGTGTGTGTGTGTGTGTGTGTGTGTGTGTGTGTGTGTGTGTGTTTGCAGTGTGTGTGTGTGTATCTGCGCTCAGTGAAGCCCACTTTTTTATGCAAAACCCTTTCCAGACTCTACCCTTCCAGCTTTTCACAGTTTCACACCTGATTCAACTCATCAGCTCATTAGTAGAAACCGCAAGACCTGAAATTGGTGTGTCAGATATAGGGATACATACAAAATGTGAGGTGCTACGGGTGCTTGCAGGACCGATTTGAAAACCACTGGTCTAAAGTACACGGCGCTGGAGCACTTAGGGCGTGTCCAAATCCACTTTTGCTAGTTTGACATCGGGAAAAACGGGTTTAAGCGTGGTCTAAAAAAATGCATGGTCTAAAAGGGTTGTCCCTATTTTCTTAATGAGTAATGGGCGTGTTTTGGACATAAGTGCAATAAACCAATCAGAGTCTCATGACCCATTCCCTTTAAGAGCCAGTTGCGCACGTGCCATGGCTGATATGCTATTTACACAGTGGAATTTGCAAGTGTAAAAACAGTATAGTCTCCAGAGAGGAAATGGAGCTGCTTGTGCACGCGCAAATATGTAGCCTAATTCTGATACATGCAATTACTATCCATTATGACATGTAGGCATTTTTATATTTATGTATCCTACACAATAATAATCTTTTACACTGTAATACTTTAATTTTAATATTCAGCATGCTTGTGTGCTGCTGTGCATCCCTGTGTGTGTAATAAGCAGAGTGTACGGGTGCCGTGGACCTGCCTATACTAACGCACTCTTAAAATAACAAAAAATTTAAAATAAAATAAAAAATACTGTGTCATTTACTTTAGACCAGGTTTTATTTGGATTTTTGCAGTTTGTATTTTGGTTGGTTTATTTTAGTTGTGTGAAAATGGTGATGTTGAAAACTTCTCATTTTCAGACCAGCACGCTCATGAGCGCACAAATGGGCGCAAATGCATTTGCTACAGTATTTAAACAACGTGGTGCAGGACGTGAAAATGATAACTGCGTCGGGCTGAAACTAGCAAAAAACACTTGCGTCACGCCTGGCACCACACTGTGCCGGGTGTATGATAGAGCCCCAAGTGTCTCAGGCCAAAACATGCATAAAACATTTTACAAAAGCATTTTACAAACCCAATGCAAATGTTTTGTTGAAAGTTAAATACATTTAATACAATTAAACAATTAAAATACCATTAAATAAGAAGTACCTGTATAATGTGTTTTTAATTAGCCTATTATTATCAATTAATTTAATGTGGTTTCAATTTGATACTTGCTCCAACCCACTCTTTGAGTTTTGAAGCTTCATGGCCATCACTACCATGCAACGCCATGTAGACGTGCAACAAATTTTTCAGATGGCGTGACTGCAGTAGCTGCGGCTGGGCGATATATGACCATGTCGTGGTGATGATATGAAGTGCAATATATATCCTTATAGCACATTACTACTTAAAATTATTGACACGTTGATAAAGAAATGGGCATGAATGAGGAATAAATAGAAGGATGCGCATGGTGATGAAATGAGTGAAGCACAATAGACACAGAAAGCCTCGCCTCACTTGAATGGTCAAATACAGACAGTCATCTTAAAATTCAACAGTCGCTATTGTTTGGAGTCAGGAGAAACATTTAGCTGCAAATCCGGTGACGTGTCAGTATACTGGATTTGTGCATTTTGTCATTAAAGGGTCAGTTCACCCAAGAATGAAAAATGCCATTAATCACGTACCCCCGTGTCATTACAAAATGTAAACCTCAGTTTGTCTTCGGAACACAATTTAAGATATTTTGGATGAAAACCTGAAGGCTTGAGACTGTCCCAAAGACTGCCAAGTAAATAACAGTGTCAAGGTCCAGAAAAGGTATGAAATTTTTCGTCAGTATACTCCATCTGCCATCAGACGTGCAATCAAGGTTATACAAAGTGACGGGAACACTTTTTGTAAGCGAAGAAAACAAATAATGACTTTATTCGCTTACAAAAAAATGGTTTTAAGTCAGTTATTTCTATCTTTTGCTGTAGTGTGTCAGTAGGAAATATCAGTTTACATTTCCAAACATCCATTTTGCCATTAATTAATTAAACTCAGATTTGCGGCAATACCACTACACATTAATCTACTTGAAAAATGATTTCAAAAGAGATCAAAATGAGTCAAATATAACAATTTATTATCAGTCAGGTAAATATGTATTATGCCAATTACATAGTCAATTCAAAGATATCAAATCAATACAAGACATCAAATTCTCAAAGATAAATATAAGAGTAAAGAATGCATACCTGCTTCATGAAAATACATTGTATAGCGTGTGTGGACACTCCATACAATGGGCTTTCTGGCTACAGAATCGCCCTGTATTGTTTGTCACTTCCCTTACAAACCCAAAATAAGAAAAACAAAGAAGTCTTCAAATCAGTTGTAAAAACATAAAATACCTTTTGGTTTGTTAGGTTCTCATGACCCTAGGTTTGCACCTGGCTGGAGATAGAAAAACATTCTCACAGACCCCTAAAGGGGACACACCCCTTCCTCAGCAGAACACAATTCTACAAAAGTTTTCAATATTTCTCATAATACAAGTGACTACTGTGGAATTGAGACCATTTTACCAATCGCACAAAGAGCTTTAAAATGACACCAAACATGAAGTGGAAAAAAACAACATATTCACAAGATATAACACTGCATATGGATATTCTTGCTCTTAGGGGAGAAGAGTGAGAGTCAGAGGCAGTGAGGGGAGAGGAGAGGGAGGAAGGGGGTCGTAAATGAGCAAGGAGATATGTGTTGTTTGCTCTCTTTGAAGATTTTCTTCTCCAGATCAGTTTTATTGTTTTATGGTTTTGCGTGCGGCATGGCATCTGTTTTGTGTGACTTCCTGAGTTTAATGGTTCACAAGGAAATCATTTCATAAGGAAATAATTCCACTCCTTTTAGTCCTTACCTGGTCCCTTGGAGCAGACTCTGAGCGCTTGACAAGGGCCATAATTAAACGATTTCCTTATGATGTTCATTTCTGCCAAAGTCTTTGCAGAGTGGGCATCACTAGTTGATGCATGCAGGAGCAGAGGGGTCATCTGAAAAAGAACAACATTAAGCACATCAATGACATGCCCAGTCCCTTGAGCGTAGGCGTCCTGTGTCGCTGCAGTCTTTTTGGTCAGTTGTGTTTCCACCTGTACTCTCTGTGGTGATACTCAGTCTGTAGGATTACTTGATGTATCAGGTCCGTTGAGTTGATCAAGCATGAGTTGAAAGTGTCCTTCTATCAAGACATATAAACAACTTCTGAATGAACATGCAATAACTGTACACTGATGACTTTGGTGATGTTGTAGAATGATAAAAGGGGTTCTAAAATAAACAAAAATACACAAAAGAACAATCATGTCAAAAGTGCGAGTGGTAAATAAGGTCTCCATTTTTAAGAGTCAAATATTCAGTAAACAGTTCTCATTTGAAAGCCAAATTGTTTATTACCACTAAGTATTTGGCCTGGATGAATAAAAGGGAAGTAGCAAAATCAATATAACCGATATTTTTACCAGTGGTATTCATAATTAAACATATGGCACATAATTAAACACAGAAATACACAATTTCATAATTACCATCATAAAATTGCCTGCATTAATTGTTTTAATAGCAAAGCATTAATGCAGACCTAAGGTTTCAGTTAGGTCAATCAGAGAAATAAATGAACAGAAAGAGAGATTTAAAATCTGTAGTTCAGCTATTTTCCAATCATTCTGCATTTGATGTGCAGGTCAGTCACAATTGATAATGCAGGTTTAATTAGAAATTATCAGATCTTATTTATTTAGATACATTTGTGTGGTCATTAGACGTGTTGGAAACTATGGGCCCCCTTTTCCTGTATACAGTATCAGCAGATCAACAGTTATGTTGTAATGTTGTTGTTGTTTTTGTTGTTTGTTTTGTTTTTAAACATGCAGGTTAATAATAATAATAATAATAAAAAAGATTGTGTGAAATCAAAATACTAGAAAAGGAAGTCAAGTCATGTGAGCCAACTACTAATAACAGTCAAGCAACACACCACCATACCAGAAAAACAAAGACCAGGTTAGAAACTTTTTGGTCTTAAAATATTAAAATGCATTAAAATGTAAAATGTTTATAAAAATAAAAAGAGATTTACATTTGGGCATTATTTATAATACTAGCATTTAAAACATTGATTTATTTGACTTATGCTATTCAAAGAAAGAAAGAAAGAAAGAAAAGAGAGAAAATATATATTATTAAGGTGTGTTTAAGATGCTGTTTGGGTACCTGCATTTTGTGCATCATTAGCAACATTTTCTTGATGAACCATAAGTAAATACAGTAAATAAGTTAGATTTACTGTTTTTGAAAATTAAATCAAGCAGGACCTTTTTTCAAAGAATTTTAACTTCTAAATTAAAACTGTTATTCTGTGCTTTCCTTTTTAAGGTACACTCTATGGAAAGTCAGTAAAATAGGGACCAGTGTACTGTGTTAATATGAAGGAATTTTCCATATCGATTTTTCACAGGTGTTTACCCAAATTTGGAATAATGCATTACATTATATTGTTTTATGATTGATGGAAATGTTACATCCCAGGTCTAGGGTCTAGGAGAATAACATAAATAAAGGTATTACACCGGACTGTGTGTTCTTTCTTTCTTTCTTTCTTTCTTTCTTTCTTTCTTTCTTTCTTCTTCTTATTTATTTTTATTAGTTAAGCTCAATGGCAATAACCTGCATACAAATATGAAGCAAATGGGCTTCAGGGTTGGGCCAAGGCCAAAATAATAAACAAAACCTGAATCTACCTTTTTCCCGAAAAAGCGTACTACTCTAAAAAGAAAAGTCTAAACAAAAATACAGAGACTCATCTTATTAACCAAAAAAAAAAAAAAAAAAACCTTAGAAACCGAATATTAAGAAAAGTGGCAACCAACCCCTAGCTTCTGTGCTGTGTGTTGAAATGAAGTGATATGTACAGTACAGTAAAAAAAAAAAAAAAAAAAAAAAAACTCCGAATTCGCTCAACCACGTTAAAAGAAAACCAATGTGCTGAAAACTTTACAAAAAAAAAAAAAAAAAAAACACTGGGTGGGTAAAGTGAATAGAAAATATAAAGATAAAAACAGATTTCACAATAATTACAATAAAGTCACTATACAATCACAATTTCAACCAGCAACAACATCAGCAAGTGATTTTGAATATAATGTGATCATAATTTTAAATATAATTTTCTAATAAGTCTATAACACTTTCATTTCCAGTTTTCAAACGCAAAATTAATTATATACAGAAAACAAGCAAAGAACATTTATAATTCGCGAGAGTGCAGAATTCAGTCAGTGAATGCGTGCACTGAACAAAACTCAGGCATTTCAGTGATGACTCATCTGAACCAAGTGTTTTGCACAAGTACTGAAAAGTGATGCCAAAAACTTTTGATCCCCACCCAGGTGGCTGGTACCCTTATAGGTCATAAACCCACCCTTTCCATGTAGTCTGATGGGACGTGAGACAAACGAAACAATCGAATAACACTTCATTTTTTTTTTTTTTTTTTCATCATTTTAGTTAGATTTTATCATGCTGATGTATGTTCAAGTGTTTTTTTTTTCCTAGTAAGTTTGCTTTCGATCTTGTGATTGGGTGTGCTGGAGTTTGGCCGGGACTTTGATACCGCAGCTCCACCTCATGATCATTACTGCGCAGGCTCGAGCTTTAAATGAATCACTGCTATGCAGACTCTGGCTCCAAATGATGCAATTTTCACAAGATTACAGCAGCCATACTGAGATGTTTTGGCTTCAGTTTTCTATAGTAGAAGGAAGTGGAGACTTCGTCCATCTTTTTTTAGTCTATGATCTGAACACCTCTGATTGGCCATTGCATTCATATGCTCAATAAAATCGTGTGTGATTGGTTATAAACACTGTAAAAAAAAATGCTTAAACAAGAAATAAGATCCAGCAAAAGCTGATCTACATTTAATGCCATAATCAACACTTTTCTTTCATTGTCATGTTCAGTTATTTGTGACAGTCATAATAGATCAATAATAGTTATAATTATTAATTAATTATTAATATTATTGTAATAATAATAGATTGTAATAGTTCAACTGTCCCAGGGCATTTTTGTCCAGTTTGGTGTCATTTTTGGACTATTTAGGTCCATGCACACTGAGTCTGAAATTCTTGTTTGAGATTTTTGCATATTAAAAAATTAATACGACCTCGTTTTGTGTCAATCACGTTTATTCACTGCCTCTGAAACTTTCATGTGTCATAAAAAAAAAAATCGGATTAAATTTTCTGCATTTTTTGCATCTGTAGCATGCATTTTGAGAAGTGTATTGACAATGGAGAGCCACTGTACAAGCGATTAATTTCGTCTCACAGCACAAAGCACTGTATGACAAACAAAATGTGAAATCAACTGGATCACAAAAATTGGTGGTCTTTTTTTTAATATGTAGCACCATTATCACTAAGAAAGCATCAAAATAATATTTTTAATAAGAGAGAGGACAGTAAAATCATCGACACTGCTTGAAGACTCCATTTTGTATTGTTTTTGTGAATTTTTGTGTTTGTGGGGGTGGGGGGGGGGGGGGGGGGGGGGGTGGATGGTACTCTCTTTCTGGGATTGCAAACATATTGTCAGTGAATGCAAATTTTATCAGGGAAATTAACACAAAACCTTTCCCATCACCATGTTCTTTAGGGACTAACCTGAAGAAAAAATATCATTTGGCTAGAGATCATATACTGTAGATCTAATTGTTACAGAGCTTAATTTTAAACAAATACTAAATACAGGAATGTAAATTAACTTGTTACCCATGTTTAAATCAACTTTCTTATTATTCTATTATTTTCAGATCTAGAGAGTCACCTTCGTTGATTTCTTTTAGTAAGCAGTTGTCTTCATTTTCATTGATTCATCTTGTCTTCTCTACATTTGTTCATTGTGCATTAAGGAAGAGTTTTCCCAAACCAGCTTTAAGATAACTCAGAGCATCTTTATTCACTTCTTCAGTTTCAGCATTTCTCCTCATTTCCTCAAGCTCTCGGACCACAGCTTATTTTCCCAGCCTCCCTCACTCTGGGGATGAAGAAATCGAGATGCTGAAGAGTGAAGGCAGAGTCTGGTTTTAATGCGATCTGAGACAGATGCTTGATGTTATTGTAAGCATCAGACAGAAGAATGGACTTTTGGTCATCAAGCACCTGCAGGTCCATGTCAAGATGATCCATTATAACTGAAAACCTCTTGTACTGTTCTTGAGCTTTTTCATACTGCTTTTTTAAAATTGTCAAAATCAAGAATCATACTCATGTTTTTGGATGACATATTTCTTGTTTTCTTTGACGTGTTTGCTGTGGTGACACTTCCCTGTGCATACGGTGCAGAAGCCATCTTTCATGACTTCACATTTGCTGGGATTTGAAGTCCACCAGCAGTCAAACTCATGACAGTTTTCCTCACAGACAGTGCAAGTCGTCGCCTTCCTGTGCTTCCATGACTTGCTTTCAATGGGAACCTTAATTTTAACTGGCTTTTTGATTTTAATACTAAAGTTTTTATGCCCGTCAATATTTTCCCTGTTTACTCTCATTGCCTCTTGAATCTGACATTTTTCAGCTTTTTTCAGCTCTTTTTCTTGAACTCGCAACTGTAAGTTGCTGATGTATGCTTCAAATCGAAATGCGCTCGACCAGGACATCTGAAGTCAACTCTAAACTTCTGTCTGTTCTTTTCATCCAGAGACCGAAGGAAATGCTTCATGCCATCTATGCTGTCTTCCCAGGCGTCTCTTTGAGCCCGAATCTGACGTTCTTTAGTCTGACGGGCATCAGCCTGCCGATTGTTGAATAAGAAATAAACAGGTTGGCCTCTTTTGTCTCGTCTGCAGGGGATTTTAGCTTTATTAATGGCGCTGATGACATTTTTGGGTGCCATACCATCGGAGTGTGTGATTAAAAACACAATGTTGTCCACAATGTCTTTTCCAAACAAAGACAGAACTGAACTGATAATGTAATGCTGTCTGTCTGAGAGACGATTCTTAGACGCTTGAGTCACAAAACACACCGCGTCAACTTCGCAAATTCCATCATTGCTCTGAAACAGAGTGGCTAAATTCTCAGCAACTTCCAGATCTTTGTCCAGTCCTCTAGTGTCTCCGTAACCTGGAGTATCAATGATGGTAAGAGACATGGGACTCATTACAGGAAAGACCTCATACACTGTGATTTCAGAGGTTTGGGATTCTGATTGATCTCCTTCTTCTTCTTCTGTGATTTCATACCATTCTTCATCCTCAAACTTTACATTCAGTAAGTAGTTGACCATAGTGTTTATGAGAGTCGTCTTACCAGCGCCGGTCTCTCCCACCAGCAGAACAATTTTATTTGGTTTACTAGTGTCTTTTATCCCATAAGTCCATTTTCTGACTTTCTCATTTTCATCAAGCACTTTTCTCACTGTGTCTAGACGAAATCGTTTTGGAGGCCCTCGATCAGTTAGAGTTGATCTGCTTAGTGAAAGGCCTTGCTGTCTAAAATATGAAGGGAAATATTTGTCAGAATATTTGTGTTGCAAGAATCTACTACTTCTACTAAAGTCACTGAAGCCATCTAAATGCAGTTTACATTTAAAAAACTGTCTTATGGTCAGATGTTTTATATAATTTAAAGTCCAAAGTATACTTTGGTTGTGATGCAAACACTTGATACAGCACACATTAGCATATTTTTTTTATTAAACCACATAACTACTTTTTATGCTCAGCTCGCACATGCATCTTGATGGTTTTGTACGGTGGCCGAGAGCTCAACGCGCTGCAACTTAAGAAAACACATGCAAATTTAAAAAACACCAGCAAATGAAGAAAACATCTTCATCAGTTTGACAACACAAGTGTTGCAAATCCTCACAACACATGCAAATTAAGAAACGCGCTGCAAATCCTCACAACACATGCAAATTAAGAAACGCGCTGCAAATCCTCACAACACATGCAAATTAAGAAACGCGCTGCAAATCCTCACAACACATGCACATTAAGAAACACGCTGCAAATCCTCACAATACATGCAAATTAAGAAACCATTAATGAAGCACTGCAAAAAAAAATTCAATAACCTTGGAATTATATTTAGTTGAGGATATTAAAGTTAGCCATCTTATACAGTAACGTTTCACAGTTAATCGTGCAATTATTCAGCTTATTTAGGCTAATAATATCCAAAAGACAAAGAAATCATGCAATCAGGGTGTTTAAAAAAAAAACAAAAAAACTCACCTTTCAGTTCACCAACAGCTCCACTGACCAGTAGCCACTGCACAATAAGCAAATCCCAGCCGGGTCCAACACTTTTTTGGGTCCCCTTGAAACATTTCCATTGTGGTCAGTGCTATTTGCAGCGCGTTTCTTAATTTGCATGTGTTGTGAGGATTTGCAGTGCATTTCATAATGTGCATGTGTTGTGAGGATTTGCATCGCGTTTCTTAATGTGCATGTGTTGTGAGGATTTGCAGCGCGTTTCTTAATGTGCATGTGTTGTGAGGATTTGCAGCGCGTTTCTTGTTTTGCATGTGTTGTGAGGATTTGCAGCGCATTTCTTAATTTGCATGTGTTGTGAGGATTTGCAGCGCATTTCTTAATTTGCATGTGTTGTGAGGATTTGCAGCGCATTTCTTAATTTGCATGTGTTGTGAGGATTTGCAACACTTGTGTTGTCAAACTGATGAAGATGTTTTCTTCATTTGCTGGTGTTTTTTTTCAATTTGCATGTGTTTTCTTAAGTTGCAGCGTGTTGAGCTTTCTCGGCCACCGTAGTTTTGCCCTAATTAGCTATTCCACAAGCTGGCGTCACAAAACCAGGCAGTTAAAAACACAACAACATAAACAAAAAAGATGCAGCGCAGTTGAATGGAAAAATGGAAAAGAGCACAGCATCTGAAAACTTGAACTTTAAGCCAGTTTGGAACTTGAACACATCTTTCACGTGTGAGTCGTGGTGAGTCTAGAGTCTACCATTGTTTTGTTTTTTTGTTTTTTTTTTGTAAATTGAAATTTTTGTAAATTGAAATGAAGTGAATCTTCAAAATGCCCAGAGTTGACCTTAAGTATAGTAATTTACCTTCCTGTTAAAAAAAGCACATGAATTTCAAAACTCACCTGAAACTCATGGTGTTCGCTGGAATGAATGTGTCCACCTTACATCAGACCTTCAGCATCACTCTCTAGTCTGCCTACAACAAAACAATTTATTGATTTGTGTAAAACACTGATGTGTGTGTGTGTGTGTGTGTGTGTGTGTATCAGAAAATTGCACTTCAACATCTTTTCACTATCCTAGTGACAAGCTAAAGCTACACTTTTTTTTCTTAAAGTAAAGGAATGAAGGAACTCTACTTTGAGGAAGTAGGAGTTAGGCATAGTTAAAGTTAGATCTAGTGTTGCTTAAATAACTTTGTTACTCACAAAAAATGATATGTGGCATAGCGGTATAAATTATAGACCTTATTATTTTTATATTGTATTTTTATATTATTTTTAGATGTATCTTGTCCTTTGTAAAGTTCTGCAGACACAATAACGTCTTAGTTATGTGCATAACCCTCGTTTCCTGATGGAGAGAATGGAGACGTTATGTCGTGACAACATTATGGGGATTCACATACCTGAGCCACTCCCCGTGCATATGGGTATATAAATAGGTGACAGGTGCATCCACTCTTCAGGTTTTATGCTGAGGAGCCAAACTTGTCCTTGGCCGCCAGCGATGGTTCGAGGTTGTGGCAAGGGGACATAACATCAGGAAACAAGGGTTATGTACGTAACCAAGATGTTCCCTATCTGTCGGTCACTACGAATTATGTCTTGACGACATTATGGGGCCTTGGAAAGTGCCACAACCTGAACCCCCGTCTCAACCCTATGGCGTAGCAAATGTTGGCAAGCGACCACATTTCAGACAAATGCTACACAAAGTTGTAGCCTTCCCACCACCCCATCGCAAATTTGCTGATGTTGATACCCATGGGGACCACAAGAGAGTACTTCCCTGCTGGAGATAGCCAAGCCGCTGTTCCTTTCCCCACATAAATTTCTTAACAGAAGGGAAAGATTTGCTTCAAGATTTGCTTTTCGAAAGATTTGCTTCAAGTCTTTCCTATTTATTGTTTACAACTTAGGCAAAAACGATGGGGTAGTGAGCCTTCTGGAGAGGGGCGCTACGAAGGCCACACCCTACCCGTAGGGAGGTAACATTTGGAAATTCTCATATGGACTGACCCAGGCCTGGGACAGTTCTACATATGGAATGGGTATCAGGGGCAGGTCCTACCTGGGAGTAGGGATGGAAGCACTGCCAATTGAGAGAACACTCTGTCAAAGGGAAGACACAGGTTTACCAAGAGGGAAATGTCTGCCAGAGAGGCACCGTGTGCCAGCGCAGAGGAGGAGGCAACACTCCGTGTGGAGTGAGCCCTCATCCCCAGGTGGTACCGCACACCTTGGGATTGGTATGCCAGTCCACTATCCAGTGGGCCAACCTCTGCTTGGAGACAGCCTTCCCTTTCTGCTGACGTCCGTAGCAGACAAAGAGCTGCTCAGAGCTTCTAAAGCTCTGGGTGCGGTCCAAGTATATGCTCTGACGAGACACAGCAACACAAGGGCTGGATCTGCCTCTTAGAGAGCAGTGCTTGCAGGTTCACGATGCGATGGCAGCCACATACACTTTCAAGGTGGAGGGTGAGAGCCTACACTCCAACATTTCTCATGGTTCAAATCATACTTATATGACCACCATCAATTTGTAGCAGTGAATGAAGAGGTGTAACATCGAGGCTGAGGCGGCATTAGAATCCATCCGCAGAAGTTTATGAGGAGAAGATATCAATGACAGAATCGTTAAACCAGAGAGTCAGTACTGTGAAAGCAGTCCAATCTTTCAACATACACAAGGGGAATCCACAATGCAGAGATGAGTAGGCAGGCAAAAGGTCCAAACACAATCATCAGTCCAAATCAGGCTAACAGTCCAAATGGGCAATCCAATAAACGTAAAACAGGAAATCAGGCAGAATCATACACAGAACAGGCAGGCAGAATAACAATGGAAATGCTCGGTAAGGCAGGTAAACTGTCAATACTTCGCAATAAGCAAACACACAGACTCTTGTTAAATACTGTTCAAACAGGAAATGAATGTAGAAGCAGAGGGAGCGGTACACAGTCAGTACTCAGGCAAGGGCTCCCACTGCTGGTGAGGCGTTACAGAACCCCCTCCTCTAGGAGTGCCTACTGGCACTCGACGCGGACGTCCCCGTGGTCGTGGCGCTGGTCGATCGGGTCTGGCTCGATGAAAGTCCTCCATGAGAGAGGGATCCAGGATGTCACAGGCAGCTACCCACGATCTCTCCTCAGGTCTATAGCCCTCCCAGTCCACCATATATTGGAGCTGACCCCCTCTCCGTCTTGAGTCCAGTAAATCATTCACCTTGTAAGCTGGAGATCCATCAACATCCAGTGGCAGTGGTGGTTCTCAAGTCTTATTGTCGGGGTCAGCATCCGGGTGGACCGGTTTGAGTAGCAAAACATGAAAGGATGAAGAGATATGATAATTAGCAGGAATCTCTAATTGGTATGTGACTTCATTTATTCTTCTTAGAATCTTGAAAGGACCAACATACCTGGGGCTGAGCTTCCTGCTTGGTAGCTGCAATTTGTGGTCCCTCGTAGAGAGCCAGACCAGCTGTCCTGGTTGGTAGGGAGGATGTGGACGACGTCGCTTTTTGGCCTGGAGTTTCTGCCCTCTCACAGCTCGCTGAAGACGTATGTGTGCACTGTACCACACCCTCTCACTACGCCAGCTCCAATCATCCACAGCAGGGACCGATGAGGGTTTGCCAGACCATGGAAACAAAGGGGGTTGATACCCAAGGACGGACTGGAAGGGAGTCAGACCTGTGGATGTGTGAGTCAATGAATTTTGTGCGTATTTAGCCCATGGAAGGAATTCAGACCATCTGTGTTGTTCTCGGTTGCAGTATGAAAGAGATATCTGCCTAGCTCTTGGTTTAATTGTTCGACTTGTCCATTTGCCTTGGGGTGGTATCCTGATGTGAGGCTGACATTGATGTCAAGATGCTTGCAGAAAGCTTTCCAAACTTGGGATGTAAACTGGGTTCCTCTGTTGCTGACAATATCATCTGGTATTCCATAAATTCAAAAGACTTGATGAAACAGTGCTTGTGCAGTCTCAATGGCTGTGGAAAGTCCTTTTAAGGGGACCAAACAACAGGATTTTGAGAAACGGTCAATGATAACCAGAACAGCAGTGAAGCCGTTGGACAAAGGCAGTTCTGTGACAAAGTCAATAGAGAGATGGGACCAGGGACGTTGTGGGATGGGCAGTGGTTGGAGGAGCCCTGAAGGTAACTCCTTAGGGGTGTTAGATTGGGCACAGACTTGACAGGCTTTGACATAGGTCATGACATCCTTAAGCAATGAGGACCACAAGAATTAATTTTGCAGTAAGCAAAGTGTGCAGGGTATTCCTGGATGGCCAGAGCTAACAGAAGCGAGGACCCATTGCATTATTCTGTGTCGTAAATGTTTGTGGAAAATATTGTTTATCTGGTGGGCAATTGACAGGTGCTGGTTCTTGGAGTTTTTCCCTTTGTATTTCCTCCATTATGTCCTAGGTGATGGGGCGATGACAACAGACAAGGGGAGTATGCATTCTGGTGTGAGGTTTTCTATGGGAAGATCATACTGCCTGGAGAGAGCATCTGCCTTATTATTCTTACTGCCAGGGCGATATGTCACCGTAAACTCGAATCGGGTGAAGAAAAGGGACCAGCGAACTTGGCGTGGGTTTAGTTGTTTAGCACTTTTGATATATTCTAGATTTTTGTGGTCGGTGATTACCTGAAAAGGGTGGACTGCCCCCTCTAGCCAGTGTCTCCATTGCTCAATGGCTGCTTTCATGGACAAAAGTTCTTTATTCCCAACATCATTGTTTCTTTCAGCTGCAGTTAACTTTCTTGAGAAGAATGCACAGGGATACAGTTTACCAGGTTGGCCATGGCGTTGGGAGAGCACGGCCCCGATTCAGCAGTCTGAAGCATCCACCTCCACCACAAATGGAAGATTGGGGTCAGAATGTTAAGGGATGGGGGCTGTGGTAAACCTGACCTTCAGGGTATTGTATGCTTGGCTGGCCTCCTCGGTCCACTTCAGTTTCGAAGACTTTCCTTTCAAGAGAGATGTCGATCATAGAAGCGATCATACTGTAATTCCTGATAAAGCGTCTATAAAAATTTGCAAACCCCAGAAACCTTTGAAGCTCCTTTATGGTGGATGGTTGTGGCCATTCTGTGACTGCCTTGACCTTGAATTCATCCATTTTTACTCCTTGGTGATTGATATGGTAACCCAGGAATGAAGTCTGTCTGATATGAAACTCACATTTTTCTGCCTTGACGTACAGTTGGTTTGCTAGTAGTCGAGTGAGGACGGTCCTGACATGATTGATATGTTCATCTTCAGAATTTGAGTAAATCAAGATATTGTCAATGTAGGCTATTACGTACTGGTTCAGAAGGTCTTGGAAAATCTCTTTGCTGAAAGACTGGAAAACAGCTGGAGCATTGGCAAGCACATATGGCATAACCTGATATTCATAGTGCCCCGTAGTGGTGAGAAAGAGAGTTTTTCCATTCATCGCCCTTGTTGATTCTGATCAGGTTATATGCACTCCGAGATCGAGTTTGGTGTAAATAGTTGCCTCACAGAGTGGCTCTGGGGCTGAAGGAACCAGTGGGAGGGGGTATCTGAACTTCACAGTGACATTGTTAAGTCCTTGATAATCAATACAAGGCCTTAATCCTCCATTTTTCTATTCAACGAAGAAAAAACCTGCTGCAGCTGGAGACGTGGAGGTTCCAGATGAATCCTGATCTTAAAGCCTCTTCAGTATATTCTTCCATGGCTTGGGTTTCTTTTCTGGACAGATTGTAAATCCTACTCTTGGAGGCATTGCATTGGGGAGTAGATCAATGGTACAGTCCCCAAGAACGATGAGGGTGGTAATTGTGTGGCCTTGGTTTTACTAAAGACTTCTGCCAGATCGTCATTATGATGTTAACTGCCTTGTTAATTTCGGAGCTTTCTATGCTAGTAGTGTAACATGGCTGGGGAACTAGGGAAAAGCAATGACTCTCACAGAAAGTGGACCACTTAATCAACTCACCCTGATGCCAGGAA
This sequence comes from Cyprinus carpio, assembly GCF_018340385.1. Lineage (NCBI taxonomy): Eukaryota > Metazoa > Chordata > Actinopteri > Cypriniformes > Cyprinidae > Cyprinus > Cyprinus carpio. The sequence goes on from NC_056603.1 coordinate 4,364,965, forward strand.
ATGATGGGGTCATGAATGGATAGCCATGGGAATCCAAGGATCACTTCATGTTTGGGTGAGTCAATGAAATACAGTGAGATTAATACTTGGTGAAATAAACCAACTTGGATTGTTACTGGCTTGGTCTGATGACATATCCCCTTTCCAACTGAGGTTTCGTTGACAGCTTTGATCTTGATGGGCGGATTGCATGGTTGGGTAGGAATATTATATTTTTTGATGAGATCTTTGTGAATGAGGTTCAGTGCAGCTAGAGTTCTTACTAGAACCAGGAAGTATGACCATATTAGCCCGGTTCTGTAAACACTGCATTGGCTACTTATTAAACATTGTATAGTTTTTAAAATCTTGCTTATTACTTATAAAGCCCTGAATGGTTTAGCACCAATATTCAGATCTGTTAAAGGATTTTTAGACTGCATTAATTAGGTCAACCGGGAACCAGGAACACTTCCCATAACACCCAATATACTTGCTACATCGTTAGCAGAATGACATCTATGCTAATATTAGTCTGTTTCTCTCTTATTCTTCTGAGGTCACTGTAGCCACCAGATCCAGTCTGTATCCAGATCAGATGGTCACTGCAGTCACCCGGATCCAGTACGTATACAGACCAGATGGTGGATCAGCACCTAGAAAGGACCTCTACAGCCCTGAAAGACAGCAGAGACCAGGACAACTAGATGAGCCCCAGATACAGATCCCCTGTAAAGATCTTGTCTCAGATGACCCCCGGGACAAGACCACAGTTACCAGTTGAGTCCTCTGCACAATGTGACTTTGCGCAGCCTGGAACTAAACTGCTGGTTTTGTCTGGCCAGAGGAGAACTGGCCCCCTGCCTGAGCCTGGTTTCTCCCAGTTTTTTTTTTCTTCATTCTGTCACCAATGGAGTTTTGGTTCCTTGCCACTGTCACCTCTGGCTTTTATAGTTGGGGACACTTCATTTCCAGCAATATCATTGACTTGAAGGCAAATGATTGCAAATATACTATTTAAACTGAACTGAGCTGGATGATGGCATCACTGAATTAAATGATGAACTGCCTTTAACTGAAAAATTAGTGTTTACTATTGTCATTTTGCATTATTAACACATTACTTTCCTAATTAATGTTGTTCAGTTGCTTTGACACAATCTGTACTGGAAATAAAGCACTACTCTAATTGTGCATCTTCGGGGGTTTTCTCGGCGAGAAGAACACTAGTTTGCGAACAGACTCCATTTCAGAGCATAGGCTTGCCTGGTTGAGGGAGCTCTAGCCTCAGTGATCGTGTTAACCACCGCAGGTGACAGATCAGCTAAGTCTGCCACGTCCCATCCAGTAGCCACACGTGGAGGTTCCAAAGGTCTGGACGCGTGTGCCAAATGGTGTTGTGCCCCTAAAAGAGGAGGTCTTGTCTCAGGGGGATGCGCCTGGGAGGGGCTGTTGCACGGAGCATGAGTTCCGGAAACCAGGTCCTGGAGATCCAGAAAAGCACAGCTAGTAAGACCTGCTCCTCGTCCCCCCTGACCTTGCACAGTGTGTGTGCGAGAAGGCTCATTGGAGGAAACGCATACTTGTGAGAGCCCGAGGCCAGCTGTGTGCCAGTGCATCCGTGCAGAGGGGGGCCTCGGTCAGGGAGTAATACAGCTGGCAGTGGGAGGACTCACAGGAACCAAACAGGTCCACCTGGGCTTCCCCAAATCGACTCCAGATCAGCTGGTTTGTCTCGGGACGGAGTTGCCATTCTCCGTGGAACGTGAGCTGTTGTGAGAGTGCACTGCTGCACAATTGAGCTCCCCTGGAATGTGGATGGTGCGCAGTGACTTGAGCCACGTCTGACTCCAGAGGAGGAGATGGCGGGCGAGCTGTGACATGCAACGTGATCGTAAACCTCGTCGCATGTAACATGCGATGTACAAATCCTCCCTACCGATGTACAAAGCCGCCGCAGTGTTGTCCATGTGGACCAACACGTGCTTGTCTTGCAGCAGTGGCCAGAACTGCCACAGGGCCAGATGCACTGCCAACAGCTCTAGGCAATTGATGTGCCAAAGCAGTCGGGGCCCTGTCCAGAGCCTCGAAGCTGCCTGCCCATTACATGTAGTGCCCCAGCCCATACGAGAGGCATCCGTCGTGACAACGACATGCCGGGACACTTGTCCTAAGGGCACCCTGGCCCATAGAAAAGCAAGGTCCACAAAAAAAAAAAAAAAAAAAAAAAAAAAACAGAGAAGCAAGGTCTGACCAGGGGCTGAATAGGTGGAGACACGTCAGCGTGATGGTCACTTGATGTGTACCTCGGGACTCAGGAGTGTAGCCAGTGCTGAAGTGGTCTCATATGAAGCAATCCGAGTGGCACGATTGAAACTGTGGATTCCATATGCCCCAGGAGCCTCTGAAAGTGTTTCAGTGGTACAACCGTCCTGCCTCTGAAGGAACCCAGGCAGTCCAGCAATGACTGGGCATGGTAGTTGCTGAGTCGTACTGTCATACTCTCCGAGTCTAACTCCACACTGAGAAAAGAGATTCTCTGCACCGAGGAGAGCTTGCTCTTTTCCCACTTGACCCGAAAACCCCAACTGGCTAAGGTGCGAAAGCAGCAGGTCCCTGTGATCGCACAACTGTTCTTGAGTCCACTTCCTATAACGGGGCAAGGGCACCCTCCACAACCTTCGTAAAGACGTGGGGGACAGGGACAGGGGGGCCCTGTACTGCCATGCCTGACCCTCAAACGCAAACCGTAAAGACGGCCTATGTCCAGGGAGAATCGAGACATGAAAGTAAGAATCCTTCAGTTTGATGGCTGCAAACCAATCCTGGGGCTGAAATGTATCTGATGATGCGCTTCTGCATCAACATCTTGAATGGAAGCTTGTGAAGGGCCTGATTCAAAACTCGCAGATCCAGGATTGGCCGGAGGCCACCAACTTTCTTGGGTACGATGAAGTAAAGGCTGTAAAACCCCTGCTTCATCTCGGCTGGAGGGACCGGCATGACTGAATCCTTTATCAGGAGAATAGCAATCTCCTCGCATAAGACAGGTGCGTCTCAGACTGCCACCGAAGTCTCGAGAACGCAGCTGAACCTGGGAGGTCACCTGGCAAACTAAATCGCATAGCCGAGTCAGATTGTGCGAATGAGCCAATGGGATGGGTTGGGCATTGCAAACCACGCCCCCAAACTCCATACAAGTGGCACCAAAGGGACAATCGACACATCCACAGTGGTGCAGTGGAGGGGAATCAAGCTGGATATGCCCGAAGGCATCGTGTTCTGGTGAACAGAACTCCCCGAGTCCCCAGAGGGACTGGTCAGAGCTGCGTGGACAGGCAATGCGTCTCCTAACCGCAACTTCTTGGCCGCTGGCAAAGGGGGGCATTATGGGCGAGAGTGAGGAAGTGGCGTGTCACTCACTGTCAGCCCACGGGCCTTAAAACCTGAAGGAAAAGGAAATTTCTCTTTCTCTGAGAAAATGGGTACCGCTGGCCCATGAGCCAGTGGCAGAACAGAAACAAACAAAACTGAAGATTCTACACCCGGCCCTCCTCCACGGTTAAGGAGCGGCGCTGTCTTCTTAGAAAGAGCAGCTTCCCACATCTCCGGGTTGCCCATGTCAGGGCCGCTTCATCGACTTCTTCAATGATTTAGTGGCCGGCTGGCACACAGGGGGTGCCGCACTCCTGTGAGAGGCTTGACGCGTTGGCGCTGATGTTGTTTCAGCACGGGGCAGAGCGGCTCTGGAGGATGTAGGAGGGCACCCACGGCGACGAGCAGGCTGAGGCTTGACCCACCGTGGAGCGGTGGCTGGTGCCTCATGCCGGGGCAGGATGTGCTGGATGGCCTTGGTGCGCTTCTCTACTGCCGAGAACAAGAATAAAAGGTCCGTGGGGGCGTGCCCGACAGAGAAGCTCTTATGGTAACCCTTAGATCTCCCAGAGCGCCAGCCGGCAGTCCTCTGCTTGAGCCAGAGAGACCGGGACAGGTGGCGGCAGAGGGTGCCGCTCTTTTTACAAAAAAGAGGCGAGATCACAGTGAGGCCATGTTCATATGCTTGCAATGAATGCATGAGTCATCCACGAACGCAGCCTCAGCGTGTTGGATGCCCAGACACTGAAGACAACAATCGTGTCCGTCCTCAGAAGACAGGTAAGGACTGCAACCAAGAGGACACAGATGGTACGGCATCTTTAAAAAGACGCAAACCATCCATGTTTAGGAAATATGCTCTTTTAGATTGAAGTGCCCAGGGGAATCGCTGACAGCAGGGACACCGCTGTTCACACCGTACCGCCAACCAAGAACATCTATCCGTTGTCAGTAAAAGAACGGCTTTTTGGATAAACAATGGGAACCATGGTCTCCCAGGCCAATTTGGTGCCACTCGAAGCACCTTGTAGTGTCCTCTCCATATTGTGTGGAGATTTGGCAGAATTAGGGGAGTTGGAGAAAAGGCATAAAGTAGTAGATCTGGCCAAGTGTGTGCTAGTGCATCCTGAACTAATGGGCTGGACTTTTTTGTCCATGATAACCACAGAGGACAGTGTATTGACTCCTCTGAGGCAAAGAGATCCACATTTGCTCTGCCAAATCGATGCCAAATCATCTGAACTACATCCGGATTGAGTTTCCACTCTCCCGGTAAAGGTCTTTGATGGGACAAGAAATCTTCAACCACATTCGAAACTCCCGGTACATACATCGCTCTGATGCTTGCCAATCGAGGGAAAGCCCATATCAGAAGGTCCCATGTCAACTTCAGCAAGCGTCTGGACCTGGTGCTGCCCTGATGATTGATATGATATACCACTGAAGTATTTTCTGTCCTTATGAGAACATGATGATTCAGTAATGCCGGTCCAAAGTGGTCCAGAGCTAGCTGCACCACTTTCAAATCCAAAACATTTATGTTTCTCGATGTTTGATCAGAATTCCAGTTTCCCCTGATTGCTATGTGTTGCCACACTGCCCCCCACCCAGTCAGTGGGTGCACCAGGATGTTGTCCACTTTCTGAGGTGATGGTGAGGCTTTCATCAACTTTGAGTCCAGTACTATACCTATGAACTTCACCAACTAACATGGAACTAACTGGCTCTTGTTGAAGTTCACTTTGAGGCTCAGTTGTGTCACATGAGATATCAGAAGACTGGTCTGTTCTATTGCTTGCTCCCAAGATGGTGCACACAGGAGCCAATTGTCCAGATAGGGGAGCAACTGTACCACCTGAGCTTGAATTGGAGATAACGCTGGTGATATACACCTCGTGAACACTTGTGGGGACAGAGCCAGGCCAAATGGCTAAACACGGAACTGTTAGACCTGACCCTGAAATGCAAAGTGGAGACATTGTCTGTGTTGTGGTGTGATTAGCACGTGAAAGTAGGCATCCTTCAGATCTATCGTAGTGAACCATTGCTGTGGGTTGATTGCTTGAAAGACATCCAATGTGCATAGCATGTGAAATAGCAAAACCTTCAGGAACTGATTCAGTTATTGAAGGTTGATAATAGGTTGAACACCACTATCTTTTTTTGGAATTATATAGTAGATTGAATAAAATCCACTTAGCCGTGCTGACCATTCTACTGGCTCTATAGCTTCCTTTCCTAGGAGCTCTATTATTTGTTGTGCCAATATCATTGCATCGTTGGGGTCTCTGACAGTGGTCATCTTGACCCCATTGAAAGAAGGAGCCCACCGTCAGAATTGCAGCTTTTACCCATGAGATAACTTTGCTATGACCCATGGGTCTAGGGTGTTTTTTTTTTTCCAAAAATTGAGCTGCTGGTGTGAAAAACGTCGGACGGCTGGGTCGGATATTTCATGCCTGGTGCTCCCCCCCTAGACATCTGATTAAACTGTTGACCTGCAGCTGTATTTTATGCCTGGATGAGAAGTGCATCTGTGATTCTGCACTGAGGCAGTGGACAGCGAGCATTAGGTCTCAATGCTTCCTCAGGCAAAAGTATAAAATTGGCAATAAATGGATCCACTTCAGGCATCTGCCCCAGGCCATAAGATTCTGCCTCCTGCATTGCTGCCAAAGCCCTGCTTGCACTGGTATGATGAGTAAATGTCTTCTCAATGTAATCTTTGAAAGGAGGAATACTAAGAACAGAAGGTCTTGCTGCACCTCTGAAAAAAGCACTTGAAGGAGCTGCTACTGTCGGGGCAGTGTCCAGGTCTAAACGTGTCAGCGCCACCTGCAGTACTTGTCTAACAACATCCTGATCAATTTCTACTCCTTCCCCTGATCCATGTGCTGTAATGTGAGATTCATCTCGAGAGGTCTGAGAGTGGATTTCAGATAAAAAATCATCTTTCCCTTCACAGAACTGACTTTGAGATGCTGCCATAGACATAGCATCTTCCTCAAAAAAAGGGCAACTCCATACTAGAATTTTCCGTTTCCGGCGGTGGTGCTTCATGTAGTGATGTCTCACGTGGTTGCAGATTAATTAATAAAGACTTAATCTGGGCTAATTCTGATGTCAAGGCATCTACTCTTTTGACTAAGACATTCTCTTTACATATATTACTAGCAGAAGCACTCACTGTTTCTACCCTTTTACACTTTGACGACCCTTTACACTGCTTTAGTAGTGTTTCTGAAGTCAAGAGTCCCTCTACTACAGGTAGCCTGGAAGTCCTTTGATCCCACGACATGGTGCGATAAGTCATACAGGCATCCTGAATGAGGCCCTGCTTCAAATGTTCTATGCCCAAGCAAGATGGGCAGCAGTCATGTCTATCATAGTCTTGTTGAAGAGCCCTACACACAGTGCATGTCAGGCTAAGTCGTTCCATGCTGCCACAACAGTATTACTAATGCCCGAGCGAAAGCACTCTGGGTGCTACATATACTAATGAAACAATAGTGGTGTTTGTTTATTTATTTTTTTTAACAGGACCTAATGCTGATATTACCTGGTGTAATAGAAATATCAGATGTGATACAAAAACTATACAGAGCGAAAACACTCGTAATAGTATAACTCCACTAGACAGAGGTTATTGTCAGAGCAGCCCATCATATGGGGCACAACATCTTCATAAACACAATGCAATGAATGATGTCAGTGAATCACCCGGTCTGTAATAAAGATAATGTTCATTGTAAAAGAGCAAAAGCACTCACCAACCTGCTATATCAACATAGTTAATCCTAACTAGACTTTACACTGAGCAAAAAACACTCTCAATCATACGTCCACAAACTTACCTTCCGCGTCTGAATAAACAGACAAATATCGTACTTCCGATGATAAACTTGATCCGCCGCAACCCCTGGAGGACGCTTTTTGCGCAGCTCCAATAAAATATTTGTTACGAGGTTGTTAAAGACAGAATCGATGGTATTTGATTTAAAGTTTCTCCAGTTTTGCACGTATGCGATAAGATTATAGAGACAGTTTGCCGGATGTCACGGGATTAAATAGGGGAGATCTCCATGACATTCTGGGTCACGTGATGACTTTGTTGTTATTAGACTCGACCTGTGCATGAGCAAGAGAGATAATATTCATTGTGAAGCACTGCCTCTGGCGGTCAGTAAGAACGAAATAGAACAGCACTCTTCATCCACTCTAAAATCAATTCAAATTCCACCAACAAGTGTTTGTATTTATCTTCCATTACTGGGCACCTCTGATTTGCATGCTCTTTTTCTTGTAGTTCACAGAAAGCAGCTCACTCCTTATCAAAATTTAATGGTCATTTCATTTTACAGGCTGACTGACTATCAATTGCTTATCGTTGTTCTTTTTTTATTTTTAATTACTTGCAATTAATACAAGTATAAGAATAAAAAATATATGTGATTCCAGATAGATTGAATTGAATTGAATTGAAATTTATTTGACAAATTTATAAAACTGTACGAAATATAAGTATTCCATACACTTTAGAAAAACTGTCGAGGATAAAAACACAATAAAGCCCTTGGCTTATTTCCATTGCAGCCCTCAATGTTAACATAAAGGTTATGTATACGTGCAGAACAGACAAAGCAACAGTTTCTCCTAATCATATTATAAAATCAAATTAATATCAACATAGTAGAGATAATTCACCAATTAAACAAATACAAATCACAACTGACAATAAAAACACCACTGATTGACACAATTGACAATAAAATCGCCACAAAAACACACTAACTACCCTCACCAAACAGCCATCTTTTTACCAATCTTTTAAAACTCAAAAAATCTTTTACTCCCTTTACTGAAACTGGTAATTTATTCCATGCTATAGCACTAGTATATAAAAATGTATTTTTCCCCACCAAACTCTTAAATTTACGTGGACAAATATTAAAATCTCTACGCCTAGTTCCTCTTCAGGAACTCGAGCTGCGTCGAGCGCTTTGGGGAACGCGTCTAGCGTGAGCGACTCTGAATATCGTGTGAAATCAGTCCAATGGAAGAGCGTGACGTCACGGGCGGGGTGACGTAAGCGACCAGGAAGCTATATAAAAGCACATGCCGCGCAGCTGGCATCAGCTTCGCGTCTTCAGCAAGCGCTCTGTGTGTGCATGTCATTTTGTCTTGTGAGTCTTATTTACTGTTGTCTGTCCAGTAGAGCTCCAAGCAATGTCCAAGTGCAAGGCGAAATCCAAAACATTCTAAAGGCGAATCCGGATCGCGTTTCAGACTGTGTGTCCCTCCCTGGCCCGCGCTACATAACGAGCGGGGATACACACAGTCTGTGCGTGGTCTGCCTGGGTTCGAAGCACGCCGAGTCGGCTCTCGAGGGGGCCGACTGTCCGCATTGTGAGAGGATGTCGGTGCGGCTGCTTCGTTCCCGGAGGGCTCTCTTTGAGGAGGGAGCCTTCGCCAGCGTTCCCCGCGGTGCTGGCCCCGCTTCTGCCGAGGCAGAACGGCAGCTGCACTCGTGGGGTTCGCAAGTGGATCTGACAGAGGGAATGGAGACGGGCGAGTCCCTATCTCCTTCCACTTCTGCCAGATCCGGCGCCCAATCTCTTGAGTCGGAAGCACGCTCTGCGGTTCCTTCCACCCAGGGAGAGGGATCGACACTCCGCCTCTCTTCCTCCGAGGAGGTCGATGTGGAGTCTGTCGACAGGGATTCGCCACCCCATTCGCCTAGGTATGAGGAGCTCTTGGAGGTGTGGTGACTCGTGCGGTGGCCAAGTTTGAGTCTTGACGGGCCCGCCGAGAAAACAACCGAACCGCAGTAAAGCAAGCTCGACGAACGCTTTCTGCGGGCGAGTCAGCCACCTCCTTGCCGGGGACTTCCTTTTTTTTTCCCGATCTACATGAAGAGATCGCTAGATCGTGGAAGAGGCCATTCTCAGCCCGCCTGTATATCCCCTCTTCAGATTACTACGGCAATGTAGTGGGGATTACAGAGCGCGGCTACAGAGCGATGCCCCGGGTGGAACAGACGCTCGCGAGCTATCTGTCCCCCGGTACGGCATCGTCTCTGAAGGCCCCGGCATTGCCCTCCAAGCCGCTCAGAACAACATCGGCTTTGGTGGGCAAAGGGTATGCGGCAGCAGGTCAGGCTGGTGCCGTGTCTGCACACCATGGCGGTGTTACAGGCGTACCAGGCTGAACTGCTGAAGGAGCTTGATGAGGGAGAGGAGATCAAGTCCGATGACATCACTGAGCTCAGAAGGACCGCTGATCTCTCCCTCCGCGCCACCAAGGAGACCGCCCGAGCGATTGGGCGGTCCATGGCAGCTATGGTGGCTGCGGAGAGGCATTTGTGGCTGACCCTGTCTGAAATGAAAGAGCGGGACAGGGTCTGCCTTATGGACGCCCCGATCCAGCCTTCTGGCCTGTTTGGCGACGCAGTCAACACTGTCGTCGACAGGTTTCAGGAGGCTCGCAAACAGGCGGCGGCGTTCCATAAATTCCTCCCTCGTCGCTCCCCTCGGCTCCATCTGGGCGGGAGATGCCCCAGCCGCACCCTAGCTCCTCATACCAAGAGGCTCAAAAGCAGAGCGTCGTCTCTCGTGCTCCCCCGCAAAGGGAACGGGAGCCTCAGCGAGGCTCTCGGCCGAGGTCTTCGAGGCCCAAACAAGATCTGAGGGCAGTCATTGATGCTAAGAAGGCCTCGGCCAAGAAGCCCTGACGCCAGAGAGCCAGGGCGTCAGAGGGCAGCCTCTGCTGGGGTAGAGCGGTGCACACCGCATTAAACGGTGCCCGTCTCGCCTCAGCGCCCTCTGGGGGGCCGGTCTGCCAACCCTGCCAGTGTTCCAGGGCGCAGCGGTCCCCAGCGAGCTTCATTCTCAGTATCTTCCGCCCGTGCGCGTAGCGGGGCTGAGACGCTCGCCACCCCTGCGGGGGCCTCTTACACCAGAGGTCAGTCTCGAGAGACTGATTCCCTTAGTAGATTATTTGCCAGCGTGGAAACTACTGCCAAATGTATCTCAATGGGTCCTGCACACGGTAGAGAAAGGTTACCGTATTCAGTTCGGCTCTGCACCACCGATGTTCAACGGGGTTACTCCGACGATAGTCGGCCCCGAGCAGGGGTCTGGTTATGGAACAAGAAGTGAAAGCCCTATTAGAGAAGGAGGCCATCGAGGTGGTCCCTCCTCAAGACAGGGAATCCGGATTTTACAGCCGGTATTTTCATAGTTCCAAAGAAGGATGGGGGATTGCGTCCAAACATAGACCTGCGGGTCTTAAATCGATCAGTTATGAGACTGAAGTTCAAGATGCTCACGATCAAGCATGTTGTAGCGCAGATCAGGTCCGAGGACTGGTTTGTCACAATAGATCTCAAAGATGCATACTTCCACATATTCATCCTTCCACAACACAGGAAGTTTCTGAGGTTTGCTTTCGGGGGCGAAGCTTACCAATATCGAGTACTTCCCTTTGGCCTCGCACTCTCACCCCGCACGTTCACGAAATGTGTAGATGCGGCTCTGGTCCCCCTGCGCATGCAGGGCATCCGCATTCTCAACTACATCGACGATTGGTTGATTTTAGCTCAGTCAGAGCAGGCTGCGGCTCGGCATCGAGATGTCGTTCTCGCCCACATGGGGGAGCTGGGTTTGAGACTGAATGTCAAGAAGAGTGTACATTCTCCAGTTCAGAGAACCACCTATCTAGGCGTAGTATGGGATTCGACCACGATGCAGGCACGATTGTCCCCTGCTCGTATCGAGTCGATCCTCATCTCAGTCGAGAGAGTCAAAGAAGGCCAGTCACTCACTGTCAAACAATTTCAGAGATTGTTGGGTCTAATGGCAGCTGCGTCCAACGTGATACCTTTTGGCCTGCTGTACATGAGACCCCTACAGTGGTGGCTCAAGACCAAGGGATTTTCCCCGAGGGGCAATCCACTTCGAACTATCAAGGTCACGCGGCGCTGCCTCCGTGCCTTAGACATGTGGAAGAAACCTTGGTTCTTGAATCAGGGCCCAGTGCTGGGAGCTCCTGGTCGCCGTGCAACACTAGCGACGGATGCTTCCCTCACTGGTTGGGGTGCGGTCATGAGTGGCCCACCCTGCCCGCGGTCTGTGGAGCGGTCGCCATCTGACATGGCATATCAATTGTCTAGAAATGCTAGCAGTTTATCGTGCACTGAAGCACTTCCTCCCAGACCTAAGGGATCACCATGTGTTGGTGCGCACCGACAACACATCGGTGGTCTCTTACATCAACCACCAGGGAGGTCTGCGTTCGCGCCCCTTGTACAAGCTGGCGCACCAGATCCTTGTGTGGTCCCAGGGCAAACTCCTCTCACTCAGAGCAGTATATATTCCTGGGAAACTGAATGTGGGAGCAGACATACTGTCGAGGCAGGGGCCGAGGCCCGGGGAATGGAAGCTTCACCCCGAGGTGGTGGAGCAGATATGGAGAATTTTTGGCAGAGCTCAAGTAGACCTCTTTGCAACTCAGGAGACAGCACAATGTCCCCTTTGGTTCTCTCTAGTTCATCCAGCTCCCCTGGGACTGGACGCTATGGTACAGACCTGGCCGAGGCTTCGTCTGTACGCATTTCCCCTATTGCTCTGCTCCCGGGAGTTCTGGCGAGAGTACGCCGGGACGGGCTCCGTCTATTGTTAGTAGCCCCGTTCTGGCCGGGCCGAGTATGGTTCGCAGATCTGGTCTCGCTCCTCGACGGCTCTCCTTGGGAGATACCGATCAGGACAGACCTACTCTCACAGGCGCAGGGCACGATAATTCACCCTCGCCCGGAGCTGTGGAAGCTGTGGGTGTGGCCCCTGAGGGGGCGCAGTTGATAGCATCTGGTCTCTCAACCGAGGTTGTTGAGACCCTCCTCCAATCCAGAGCTCCCTCAACGAGGAAACTGTACGCCCTGAGGTGGAAACTCTTCACCTCATGGTGCAGAAACCGCCAGCTAGACCCAGTAAACTGCCCAGTCGGTACAGTTCTGGAGTTCCTACAGGCCAGGTTCTCTGCAGGGTTGACCCACTCCACGTTGAAGGTCTACGTGGCGGCCATTGCGGCCTACCCCGCCCTTCTCGCTGGTCAGTCTTTGGGAAGACACCCATTAGTTACACGTTTCCTCCGCGGTGCGCTGAGGCTGAGACCTCCAGTACGGTCCCGTATTCCCCCGTGGGACTTTGGTTGTGGTGCTAGAGGCCTTGTGCAGACCTCCATTTGAGCCTATTCAAGATATTTCAGACAGACATCTGACACTCAAAACCGCCTTTCTGTTGGCCATTACCTCTCTGAGGAGAGTAGGAGATTTGCAGGCCCTCTCAGTGGCCCCTACATATCTGGACTTTGCACCTGGCATGACCAAAGCGTTCATATACCCTCGAGCGGGATATGTTCCTAAGGTCCCCTCTGTCACACCACAACCTGTAGTGCTGCAGGCTTTCTGTCCTCCTCCCTTTCGGGAGCCTGACCAAGAGAAGCTAAACTGTATGTGTCCAGTTCGAGCACTGGACGCATACGTCCACAGAGCTGCCCTGTGGAGAAAAACAGACCAATTGCTTGTATGCTATGGTCCCCCCAAGAGGGGTTCTCCTGCTTCTAAGCAGTCTATTAGTCGTTGGATAGTCGAGGCTATCAACGCCACCTATGAGTCCTCTGGTCGTCCCCCGCTGTTGGGAGCCAAGGCTCACTCCACAACACGGGGTATGGCGGCCTCCAAGGCCTTTTTGGCAGGTGTATCCATGCTGGACATCTGCAACGCTGCGGGGTGGTCCACGCCCTCTACATTTGCAAAATTTTACGGCCTAGACATGCCGGTCACTCCAGGCGCATCCGTCCTCTCGTCCTAAGCTGTGCTCTTCGGATACACACTAGGCAGGGGTTTGGGAGTCTGGCAGCGTTGGTACTCGTTCCTCAAAGCGCTCGACGCAGCTCGAGTTCCTGAAGAGGAACGTCTCTAGTCTCTAGGTTACGTATGTAACCCTAGTTCCTCGAGGGAACGAGACGCTGCGTCTCGGAGCCATACCCCCCGGCACCCCTGCCGGCGCTTGCTGGTACTCGAAGCTGATGCCAGCTGCGCGGCATGTGCTTTTATAGCTTCCTGGTCGCTTACGTCACCCCGCCCGTGACGTCACGCTCTTCCATTGGACTGATTTCACACGATATTCAGAGTCGCTCACGCTAGACGCGTTCCCCAAAGCGCTCGACGCAGCGTCTCGTTCCCTCGAGGAACTAGGGTTACATACGTAACCTAGAGACGTTTTATAGGAATGCTGTTTACTCACCTTAAAAAAGTAGTTTTCTAAATAACTTGGAACCACATTATTGACAATTCTATATGTCATACCCATTTTTTAAAATAACACCTTTTTTTTCCACAGTCAATAAACCCAAATCCTTAAAACTCTCGCTATGCAAATGCGATCGAGAATGAAAAAAAAAAATTATACTTATTTAATTTGTTTTTAGTCTTTTGTTTTTTTTTGTTAATGTGTTTGGAAATACTACTTTTAAAATTGTAGGAAGTTATTTGTTTTGTTTATTTTGAGATTTAATTGTTAACCAAGAGGTTTTCGTTTACTGACCAGATAGAGAGAAACATGTCCAGCTAAACGGTATAATTCAGTGGTAACAAATGAATGTAAGATTGTTCTAGTTAAAGTCAAATTTTGTTTGTTCTAGTTAAAGTCGCCATTTATAAAGCAACCCAAACAGCTGTGCAATAATGAATGAAGTGAAAAATAAATCCCTCTAGCAATTTTATTTTATTTTTATTTTTTCAGGCTATTGAAACTTATTAAACTAAGTCAAATGGACAGAGTGTAAACTGAACTTTGATCTTATTCTACATAGACAAAATATATTACAATGTGTTTACTGGTACGTCTCAAGATGCTTTACAAACAAAATTCACAAGTGGAGATGGAGTGAATGTTTTTTTGTTTGAGTAGTCAACATTGGCAGCTAGCATTTTGTTAATTCATAAAACGTATCATAAATGATCATCGACTGGATTTTAAGTGTCCCAGTGCCACTTCAAAAAATCTATATAAATTGAAAGATTTTAAGTGTCATATATTGACCAGGGAATTAAAAAAGCATAAACATTCCTTTGGGAATAAATGGATTTGAATGATCAGCTGAACAAGGAAAATTATAATTTGTCAACAAATCAAGCCTATACAGCACAGCAGTACATAACAGGGAGGAGTGGCAAATGCTGCTGATATACTTAAACAATTATATTTATTAAGTGATGTTATCTATAAAGTATCTAAATAGAGAGGAGGGACAGTTCATGATCTAAAACACAAAATGTGTAAAGTGTGTTTTTATTTACTCTTGCTATATTAGGCAATCTGTTCATAATCATTGTTGTACTGACAACCAGAAAATTGATCATAAACAGAAAAGCTCATATTTGTAAATCAAAAGCAGTCTCATCAAATTCAATCTACCAAATTACTTCAACGCCACACATGTTAAGGGTAAAAACAGAGATTATTCCACTGCCCATAAAATAGGACTAAGAGCAAACTTTCTCTCTTACCTCCTCAGGGAAAATGCTCCTGGAAAAGTGAATAACCCAGAAAATGTGAGATATTTTCAGTCACAGAACCAACAATGACTACCTTGATTTTTTAAAAATCTACACACATTTTTTTAAATCTTCAGAAATATATTATTTAAATAATGGTATTAGAATATGCTCAATGAGCATGCAATCATATTCTTCCTTAGTGCTTTCACCCAAGTTAAGGAAACGTTTTAATATTTGACGAAAACAACCTTTGCACTCATCAGTATGATTTGCATGGATTTTGAGAATTATCTTGCAGATAAGATTACACAGAAATCATGAGTATACATTTTTTTTTTTTTTTCTGATTCTGACTTCAACTTATATTCACTCAACTAAAGTAATTTCAGTGCTGTGCAAGTTTTATTTTTTATTTTTGGCAAAATAATTGAATTGCATATTTAGATATACTGTCTTATGTTGTCAGTCATTACTTGAACATGGAGGTATACTCAAATAATTTTCCAAGCCCAGTATAAACACAGCTGCATCATGAATTAATGAATATTATTGTTACTTAATATGTTTTGATCAAACTTCTCCTTATGTTAATTAGTGCTACAGCTCCTTCTGTCCTATTACTCTTAAAATCGTAACAGGACAGATAGGCTAGATGTTAAAACTCATTCACCCATATAATCATAAAGAGAATCATAAAAATAAAAAAAAAATGCAAAGGATCATAGGTTCATTTTGAAAGATATTATACTGCTTTAGAACAGCTTTGAATGCTTTCACTTTTACACATGGGTCCAAAGTTAAACCTCAACAACAGCTAAATGTAAGCAAAGGGAAGTTATAAGAAACTATAAAACAATACATATTTACACTGAACTGTAAGAATGATTCAGACTCTCACTGATGGAAGTGACAAGAGTAAAACAGATCAAATCAAACCATCTACTAAAGAAAACAGAAACGTCCTCCATGTGCAATATATAGAAACAAAATCATGGGAATGCAATTTGTGAAAATATAAATGGATGTTCACCTGCCATTGACCAGTGTTAGATCACTGTTCACCTGATACAAAGTCATCTTAAAGAGTGAGATACTACTTAATTGTTGCAAATTAGTAAATAAGTTAGTTCCTTTTCTCTATGGAATGGTGTAATTCTCTACTTTAGACCTAAGAGGCTCATGCTGTGTATTACTAGTAGTAGTAGTATGTCTTGTTTTGTCAAAATCATTACTTGAACAGCTTGTTCTTTTTCTGTAGGTGACAAATACTTTTTCTAAGCACAATATAAATGCAGCTGCATCATGGATGAGTGAATTTATTTTTACTTTGAGGGAGTCAGGCAAGATGGCGCCAGTGTATGTGGCGTGCTGTCTTACGCTCTGCAATTTTTTATTTGTTTTATTCGTGATTATGTCTCTTTGTGTGATAAACTCCTCTGCCCTGTTAACATATGACCGGCAAATGCTTTTTGATATTAAATCATCAGTGGAGGGAGCACGCTTTTGCATGCAGAAAGGATTCTGCACCAATTACCTTCCACCTGGATGCTCGCTCTCGTTTCACCTTTGCCGACCGCTGTGCGCTTCTATCGCCAATGACGCAGGAGACACAAAGTGGCTTTGTGGTAAAGCTTAACTCCTCCATGGTGAACTACTCTCATTTTACTAAGCAATTATTCAAGTGGGAAGAGAAATGGTCTTACATTAGGCGGCCTTTTGAATTGTCTCATCAGTGGATTTTACCGGCAAGTCCATGCTATCGACTCCCCCCCCCCCGGCTTTGTAAACAGACGGTGAATCTGCAGAATCTCAGACAAGCCCGCAGAGAACTTAATTTACAGGAGGTATCTGCTGAATTAACTCTGGCGGTGTCAGGATTATGGACCTGTCTGTGTACGTTTTGCCCCTGTGACCCAATTTCTGTTTCCCGTGGTTTGTTGATTTATTCCAGGTGTCTAGTTTCTTCCCCATGTGTTCCATGTCCCACGTTAATTATTGATTCCCCGCACCTGTCAGTTCCCTCATTATCCTGCCTTTATTACCCATGTCCTTTCAGTTCAGTTTTGTCGGGCCTACCAGTTCCATACATGTGTCTTCTTCCTGTTTTCCATGTTGGATTTACTCCTGTGTTGGATTAATAAAGACTTTTCTGATTATCCTCAGCTCCGTGTTCCTTCCGGCACAGTAGTGTGACAGAAGACCCGACCGATAAACAGTTTAAATTGTGTGCCTACCTTTGTTTGTTTTCCGGTTTTCCTCAGTCTTTTTCTTTCTGTTGTGTTGCCCTCATGGATCCCCTCCTTCCCCCCGAATTCCTCCTCCTCCTGCTGGAGCAGGAAGGACGATCTCTCGAGAACAATACCAGACAGTTCCTGTTATTGACTCAACTCACCAGCTACCCGGATGACATGCTCTGCGATTCCTATGACGCGAGCCTGAACGCTGAGTGCAGAGCGTTGTCATCTGGAGATGGTCCTCGAGAGGATTTCGCCACCTTTGTGGAGTGGACTCTGGTGAGAAATGGGTCACTCCTTACCATCTGCCCCATGGAGGATCTCGCCAGGACCACTCTGGACCCAGAACCCAGCCCACCATCTCCCCGATGTGCGGAGCGCATGCCCTAACCCACCGATGATGGAGAGCCAGAACCCAACCTGTCAGAACAGGTGCGAGAACCGGCTACAGTGCCCACTGCAAGGGAGCAAGCCGTGGACGGTGTGAGCGCAGAGAGGAACTCTACCCCCTGCACCGTGGCTGAGTGAACAAAATATGGAACACCAAAACGGCCAAAATGTGGAGAAGTATCTTATTGATTGGGAATCGGAACTGGAGGTTGAACTGCCCCCTCTCATCTCTCTGTCCTTGCCGCTGGTCCCGTCCAGCCCTCCTTTGTCCTTGGTTTCCTCATCCAGTCCTGAGGGGGCTTCCGATCCTCCAGTGCCCGTTCCTAGAATGTGTCCTCCAGTACGCGTTCCTAGAATGTAACCTCCAGTGCCCGTTCCTAGAATGTGTCCTCCAGTGCCCGTTCCTAGAATGTGTCCTCCAGTGCCCGATCCTAGAATGTGTCCTCCAGTGCCAGCTCCTCCAAAATGTCATCTGGTAGCCTCTCTGATCACCCTCAGACCATCATCTATGTGGTGCAAGCCCCGCGGGACTGCCATCCTACAGCGTCACCGAGGTCGGAGTCTCCATCACTTCTGCCTCCAAGGCCACCCGTTGGTCGGCCCCCTGGAGTCGTCGGCTCCACCTTGGGCTGCTGTTATGGCTGTGGCCTGGGTCCTGCTGGACTCCTCCTGCTCCAAGCTCCTCCTGTCTCCTCCTTGGCTCCTCCCTCCATGGTCTCTGTCTGCCAGCCCCCTCACGGAGGTCTGTCCTCCACCGGAACCTCCTCCCAAGCTCCCACCTATGCCTCCTCCTGTTGTTTCCTATGGTGCGAGTACGCACCTCCCGGGGGGGCGAAATGTCAGTATTATGGACCTGTCTGTGTACGTTTTGCCCCTGTGACCCAGATTTTGTCTCCTGTGGTTTGTTAATTTATTCCAGGTGTGTCTAGTTTCTTCCCCATGTGGTCCAAGTCCTGGGTTAATTATTGATTCCCCGCAACTTTCAGTTCCCTCATTATGATGTGACTTACAGTCAAGTATGGTGACCCATACTCAGAATTCGTGCTGTGCATGTAACCCATCCAAAGTGCGCACACACAGCAGTGGACACACACACCCGGAGCAGTGGGCAGCCATTTATGCTGCGGCACCTGGGGAGCAGTTGGTGGTATTGCCGGCCCTAGACTTGAACCCACAAACTTAGGGTTAGGAGTCAAACTCTCTAACCATTAGGCCACGACTTCCCTACAACTTTATCCTGCCTCTATTACACTTTTGAGACCCCTGCATAGGACATTGGGTTGTTTTAACCCAAGTTTGGGTTGAAAATTGGTCTTGATCATAACCCAGCGGCGCTGGGTTAAGAACGCGAATGTGAAGGAGAGCACGCACATCACATTAAAATCATACGTCTCCAGTGCGAGAAGCCGCCATTTTCTCAGCATGAAAGAAGCGAGAAGTGAGTGAAAGACATTATGGTAAGTAAAGATTCAAAATGTAAAATTATCGTTTATTGTTTACCCGGTTTTATGAAAGGCGGAAACAAAAGAGCTTAACGTTATATAGAAAAACACGCGGACATGGTTTTCGCCTCAGAAACGGAGGTCTTAATGGCCTCCTTTAAAGTTACTGAACGGAAGATGTACTTTTAATATAACGTCCGTGAGTTTCTTATGTCATATTTACATAATATTTTACAATATCTGCACTTTTTGAGGTGTTAATAGATGGTTATGGTTACAGTTATGGTTACACTCATGTTAATTTGTTATCTTTTCTTTTGCGGTTAAACTGAATGTACGATAGTTTCCTAAAGGAAACCGCCTTATGTAATAAAGACTAGCATGATTATTTTGAAGGATCCACCCACCAGCCCAAAAAGTGGAATCCAGCGGCCTGGTCAAAGGTTTAATGCGTATTCGGTCTTTTATTTGCGCTTCTGAATTTATCAGGATTTAGTTTGAATTTCAGTCTAGCTCCATGTTTAATCTGACTCCAATTACACGTGATCACTAAATTTAGGCAATATTTCTATCAAAAGCTGATCACAGATATCCATTGTTTATTAATTTAGATATTTGAGTATTCTGAAAATCCCATACTTTCAATTATTCGTTCACTGCAGACCCGGTATCGCTTTAGAAGTAACATTTCGGCCGACTGAATGCTCTTCCCGGACACAAACTCGTCAGTCTGATCTTAAACATTGGATGCAGGGAAAATATCTACCTTTAAGTCGGTCGCGCCCTGCTTACTCGTACAAAAAGCATAGTTTTTATATATTTACGAAAACTGCAACTTATTTAAGACAGTGATAGTCAGAAATCGAACTGGACTCAATTGATGTGCCCCATGCTCCATCTATTAAACCTTTCGTATGAACAATCGTGAACACAGATTTGAGGTAATACCTTCGCTTTAATCTACTAGTAATAATGAATTAAGAATAATGCAGAATAAATCAAATATAACAATTTATTTTCAGTCAGGTAAAATTGTATCATGCCAATTACATAATAAAAATAATTAGAAGCCAATTTAGAAAGGACAGTGTAATTGTAAATCACATTGTAGTTGTTTTGCAACTTTGCTCCTGCACAAAGACACTGTAGCCATATTGGGAACGGCCAAGTGATCCATGCAGGAGGCACACAAATTTAACATAGTCACACATGTGACAGTTATCCTAATTTAAGACACATGGTCTAAAATGCATAGCAAAGCATTCAGGTGTTTTAGAGAATAAACTTAACTAGCCAATGTGTACCTGTAGTAGCACAAACAACTATACAGTGTGCTCTGTAGGCACAATGTGTTTTAACACAATTACATAATAGTATACCTGACTTCAGGAAGATACATAGTATGGAGCATATGAAATACACTCCACACTACGGGCTTTCTGGCAACAGAATCGCTCAGTAGTGTTTTGTCACTTCCCTTAAATACTCAGACCAGATAACAAAGAAATCTTCAAATCAGTTGTAAAAACATAAAAGACCTTTTGGTTTTTTAGGTTCCCGTGATCACATAAGGGTCACACCTGGCTGGAGATAAACATTCTCAAAGACCCCTAAAGGGGGACACACCCCCTTCTCAGCAGAACACAATTCTACAAAAGTTTTCAAT
Organism: Cyprinus carpio; assembly: GCF_018340385.1. NCBI lineage: Eukaryota > Metazoa > Chordata > Actinopteri > Cypriniformes > Cyprinidae > Cyprinus > Cyprinus carpio. The sequence goes on from NC_056603.1 coordinate 4,385,608, forward strand.
CTCTCTTATAATACAAGTGACTACTGTGAAATTGAGACCATTTTACCATTCGCACAAAGACCTTTAAAATGATACCAAACATGAAAAGTTTACAATCATGAATCCTGAAGATATAGTAAATGTTTTATGTGAGCGTAACAACTTTTGTTGCCTGGACCATGTGCCCTGGGGGGAAGGATGGGTGAAGGTACCAAAGAGCAAATGGTCTATCTTCCAGATCTTCCTATCTGTTTGTTTGGCTCCATGAGGAGATCAAAGCTCATTGTTTTGGTGCATCTGCATTTGCATTGTGAGAGTTTCTGAAATTCTGGCTTCACAAAGAATTCATTTCATAAGGAAATAATTTCACTCCTTACAGGCTGTTGACATGGTAATTGTTAAAAAGTACGTTTTACATGTAATATTTCAGTCTTGTTGAGCTTGTGTCTTCATTGTCCCCGTGCCGGTAGTTAAAGACACACAGCCTGCTTGTGTGAGGAGGAGGAGGAGGTGTTCTCCACTTCTTCAGAAGATAGGGAAAGACGGTTTAAGGCGAGTAAACTTCAGAATTCTATCAAGTTATCTTTTTTTTTTTTACTAAGACTAAAATAATGTTTGCTTTTGTAGATGTTGAAATCCAGAGACAATATAACTTAATTCTTTTGAGACTGATGTGAGTTCTTTTTTAGAAAATTGTTTCTTTTGTGTCCTGCCTGTTTACTTCACATTTTAATGCAACAACAGTGTGATTATATGTTCATATTTTATTGAAACCATTGATGTTCCTTTTTTCTTTGCAGAACTCAAACTAACTTTGGAGTTAAGGACACAGAAGCCTGCTTGTGTGAGGAGGAGGCGGTTTTCTCAGCTTCTTCAAAAGAGAGGGAAAGATAGTTTAAGGCAAGTCAACTTCATAATGTCATGTTATCTGTTGTTGTTGTGTTTTTTTTTTTTTTTTTTTTTTTTTTTACTAAGAGTAAAATAATGTTTGTTTTTTGGTTTTGTAGATGCTGAAAGCCAGAGACATAGGAGAGCATCATTCTTTTGAGATGTATGTAAGTTATTTTTAGCAAAATAAATATTTCTGTTGTCTCCTGCCTGTTTACTTCACATTACTTCACACAACAGTGTAATTGCGTGCTCATTTCATTAAAACCATAGATGTCTGTGTTTTTCATTGCAGAACTCAAACCAACATTGGAGTTGTCTGATTTGGAGAGTCATCATTCTTGGTCTTCCCTCTTAAAGGAATAGTTCACACAAAATCATTTACTTGCCCTAATGTCATTCTAAACCTATAAGACTTTTGTCTGTCTTTACAACACAAATTAATATATTTTTAATTTTCTCATAATTTTTTTGTCAATCCATTTATAGTCTAGATAATCAGTATTTTCAAGCCTCATAAATACAGAGTTATTGTAAAAGTAATCCATTCTGATATTTATATATGAAAAAAATCTTAAATTATATGATAGCAAACACGTATGTTCAAAATAAAATATTGGTCTCCCACACTTACAATGGAGGACAAAAATTCAGAGAATATTAAATATATTTATTTGTGTTCCAAAAATTAGCAGAGTTTGTATGGGTCTGGAACAACAAGAGGGAGAGTAAATTATGACCATTTTTATTTTTTTGGTGAACTAACCCTTTGAAGAGCAGCCCTCCACGTATATGAACATTTGTGAGGTATGTGAATGTCATGTCTGTTTGAATGTTTCAGTAAAGTAGCTTTCTGAAAGCAATATATTTATTCAAACAATATTACATGCCCTCACACTAGTGCTGCTATTATAACATTCTAGAGCGCTGTGGTAGACAGAGACATTAAACAACCGGACAAAGTGTTGAAACTTTAAAACAGATTATTTACCTATCCTTACTGATGTAAATACACCTCTATCTGAAAATGCATAGTTTAAGTAAATGTTTTCTTTTTTCAAATGTGTTTCTCTTTTTATGCCACTAATGCAGACCAGGCACTGACTGGGATGAATGCTGGTCAAAGAAGAGAATGTCCTTTCCTCTAAACTGATGCTGCAGTGGTTTTAAAGGAGGACGCTGCCCTGGATGATGGAAAAGATGTCACATGTGCTGATGGGGCTTCTCCATGACTACATCAATTATGCTAAAGAGATCATGAAAGTTGACAGTGATGCATGATCTGTATTCATGGACTGTGAAACAAACTGTAAGTGTACACTCTAAAAAACGCTGGGTTGTTTTTTCAACCCAAATGCTGGGTTGAGACCGCTAGGTAGGACATTGGGGTGTTTTAACCCAAGTTTGGGTTGAAAATTGGTCTTGATCATAACCCAGCGGCGCTGGGTTGTGAACTCGGACGTGAAGGAGAGCATGCACGTCACGATAACGTCACGTCTCCAGTGCGAGAAGCCGCCATTTTCTCAGCGTGAAAGAAGCGAGAAGCGAGTGAAAGACATTATGGTAAGTAAAGATTCAAAATGTAAAATTATCGTTTATTGTTTACCCGGTTTTATGAAAGTCGGAAACAAAAGAGCTTAACGTTATATAGAAACATACGTGGACGCGGTTTTCGCCTCAGAAACGGAGGTCTTAACGGCCTCCTTTAACGTTATTGAACGGAAGAGGTACTTTAAATATAACGTCCGTGAGTGTCTTATGTCATATTTACATAATATTTTACAATATCTGCACTTTTTGAGGTGTTAATAGATGGTTATGGTTACGGTTACACTCATGTTAATTTATCTTATTTTTCGCGGTTAAGTTGTTTGTACGTTAGTTTCCTAAAGGAAACCGCGTTATGTAATAAAGACCAGCATGATTATTTTGAGGCCTGTTGAAGTGGTAATTGTTAAAAGTATGTTTTACATGTAATATTTCAGACTTGTTGAGCTTGTGTCTTCATTGTCCCCGCACCGAGAGTTAAAGACACAGAAGTCTGCTCTTGTGTGGAGTCACGGACTGTGAGGAGGAGGCGCTGTTCTCAGCTTCTTCTGAGGAGCGGAGAGATGGGTTTAAGGCGAGTAAACTTCAGAATTATATCAAGTTATCTTTTTTTTTTTACTAAGACTAAAATAATGCTTGTTTTTGTAGATGTTGAAATCCAGAGACATAGGAGAGCATCATTCTTTTGAGATTTATGTAAGTTATTTTTAGCAAAATTAATGTTTCTGTTGTCTCCTGCCTGTTTACTTCACATTTTGATGCAACAGCAGTATGATTACATGCTAATATTTTATTGAAACCATTGATGTCCCTTTTTTCTTTGCAGAACTCAAACTAACTTTGGAGTTAAGGACACAGAAGTCTGCTTGTGTGAGGAGGAGGCGGTTTTCCCAGCTTCTTCAGTAGAGAGGGAAAGATAGTTTAAGGCAAGTGAACTTCATAATTTCATGTTATCAGTTGTTTTTATTTATTTATCAAGAGTAAAAGAATGTTTGTTTTTTTGTTTTTGTAGATGTTGAAAGCCAGAGACATAGGAGAGCATCATTCTTTTGAGATTTATGTAAGTTATTTTTAGCAAAATAAATGTTTCTGTTGTCTCCTGCCTGTTTACTTCACATTACTTCACACAACAGTGTAATTGCTGCTGATTTCATTAAAACCATCGATGTCTGTGTTTTTCATTGCAGAACTCAAACCAACATTGGAGTTGTCTGATTCGGAGAGTCATCATTCTTGGTCTTCCCTCTTAAAGGAATAGTTCACACAAAAAATCATTTACTTGCCCTAATGTCATTCTAAACCTATAAGACTTTTTTTCTGTCTTTACAACACAAATTAATATATTTTTAATTTTCTCATAATTTTTAGTTAATCCATTGAGAGTCTAGATAATCAGTATTTTCAAGCCTCATAAATACAGAGTTATTGTAAAAGTAATCCATTGTGATATTTATATATGAATAAATCTTAAATTATATGATAGCGAACATGTATGTTCAAAATAAAATATTGGTCTCCCAGACTTACAATGGAGGACAAAAATTAAGAGAATATTAAATATATTTATTTGTGATCCAAAAATTAGCAGAGTTTGTATGGGTCTGGAACAACAAGAGGGAGAGTAAATTATGACCATTTTCATTTTTTGGTGGACTAACCCTTTGAAGAGCAGCCCTCCACGTATATGAACATTTGTGAGGTATGTGAATGTCATGTCTATTTGAATGTTTCAGTAAAGTAGCTTTCTGAAAGCAATATATTTATTCAAACAATATTACATGCCCTCACACTAGTGCTGCCATTATAGCATTCTAGAGACTATTTACCTGTCCTTACGGATGTGAATACACCTCTATCTGAAAATGGATAGTTTAATTAAATGGTTTCTTTTTTCAAATGTTTTTCTTTTTAGGCCACTGATGAAGAGCAGGCGGTGACTGGGATGAATGCTGGTCAAAGAAGAGAATGTCCTTTCCCTAAACTGATGCAACAGTGGTTTTAAAGGAGGACGCTGCCCTGGATGATGTACTGTAGATGTCACATGTGCTGATGGGGCTTCTTCATGACTACATCAGTTATGCTAAAGTGATCATGAAAGTTGACAGTGATGCATGATCTGTATTCATGGACTATGAAACAAACTGTAAGTGTATAATTTGTAAAAACAAAATGTTAAATGCTTGTTCTGTGTTTAGTAAAAGTTTACACTGTCATTCATACACATGCTCACATTCTTTCTCACACACGTCTGTTAAATGTTATAATATCAGTGTTAATGTTGTGGTTTATTTGTGTACTGTCATGCTAGAATAGTTGGTAAAGAACTTAACTAATTGTACATTTATTGTATAATAGTGTGTTCGTATATTTTTATACAGTATATAAAATTTAACAGTCCAATTTGATCTTAAAAGTTATATTCAACAAATGTTCAATGCTTTATGAACTCTGTAGCTGTTAATGCCATACTTTTCTGCATTTCTTCTTACATGCACGTTACTTTTTGACTTTTCTCTTGTTTTTAATAAATATTTACCTTTTGATAGTTATTATTTGTGTGTAAAAGTGATTTTTAAAATGAACAAAATTTGTAGGTTTAATGCCTAGCTCAATTTGGGTTCATTTTAGTCTAGCAATGCAGTGTTTTCCACAGCCTTACACTCAATTAGTGGCGGCGCTCCGCAAGTTCATTTTCTGCCAGCAGGAGGCGCTTTAAGAGCGGGAGAGGTACAGGATTCTCCGGTAACGGCTGCAAAGCGGCGCTGAGCTCACAAATCAAGCATTACGTGCAAAATCGAACTTTTTATAAATACAGTCGGTTTCCTTCTGAAATACAGTGATAAAACACCCGCTCTGGTTTTTAAAACCCTGCAAAGTAGTAATTTTAAACCATAAAAAAAAGCAACCCAGCGTTGGGTTCGTCCCTTTTTGACCCAGCGCTGGGTTGCCAAAATAACCCAAATTGGGTTGTTTTCAACCCAGCAGTTTTTAAAAGTGTACCCATGTCCTTTCAGTTCAGTTTTGTCGGGTCTACCAGTTCCATACGTGTACGTTCATCCTGTTTTCCACGTTGGATTTACCTCTGTGTTGGATTAATAAAGACTTTTCCAATTATCCTCGGCTCCGTGTTCCTTCTGGCACAGTAGTGACTATTTTAAATATATATATTTATTTATTTATTTATATTTTTTTTACTGAACGTCATCTAGACTTTTCGTTTTTGACTGATCCCTGATGATTTAAGCCCATTCAAGTAATAAGTACCTCCGAATGTTTTTTTTTTGTTTTTTGTTATTCTCCATGCACTACAAGCCACGGTGGAGGCCTGGCATCTATTTTTAAGAACAATTTCTCTTGTTATCCATTATCTGTTGTATAACTGTAAAATTTTATTGAAGTATGATACATTGCTGTTAGTGGGTGATTTTAACATGCATGTGTGCTGTCCTACAAATCCATTGGTAGGAGATTTTTTTAATGTACTTGCATCCTTTTAATCTTATACAGCATCTGCATAAACCAACTCATGTTCATGGTCATATTTTAGATTTGGTTTTGTATTTTGGTCTATCTATTAATGTTGAAACATCAGATCAAGTTTTTTTCTGACCACAAATCATTTATTTTTAAGGTATTGATATCACATAAAATCAGGGGCGGAGCCAGAGGGGTGGCCCACGCCACCCCTGAGATTCGATTGGCCACCCCAGGTGCCACCCCAAAATCCTACTCTACGATTGGCCATTAACTTGGTCAAAGGCGGAACCTTTGTTGACGCACTTTGCTGCCTTTAAATCAGCGCGGGAGCTTGGACAGTCAGACACCAGAACTCAGAAATGTAAGTAGCAAGTGTTTGATATAATAGTCGGGGAGCCAAAGTCTCAAAAGCTCAATAAAATGGGTTGAACCTGACATGGTCTGCCATACTTTTTATTTGTGTTTTTTCTGTTAACTTTGACCCTAAGAACCAATAATTGGAGGGTCTGCTCTGCCGGAAATATCGCGAAAAAAAATTGTGGCCATTTTAGTGTATGCACCCTTTATTTTTTATCAGAAAAATGTGAAAAATGATTTTTTTCCTCAAATCCTCAGTGGGTTTGGTAGGCTGTCAATAAATGTATTCCAGATACACAGAACACATGTCCTGACAACATACACTGAAAAAATAACTCTTAAAACACATTTCTACATGATTTTGCATCAATTTCATGAAAAAAAATTAGGCGTTTTCTCACTTTTTTCCAATATTTTCATCTTCATTGGCAATCAACTATTCCCCCAAGTTATGACATCAGTCAATATGTCATTCTTTTCACCAAACAGTATACTCATTCCACAGAAAAAATCATAAAAATCCAACCAAAATCAATGGATCTGTGATGATATCACTAAAAGTTGATCAGCAGGCTCAGAACCTCAATAGAATTGAATGCTACTCTAAAAATTCCGAAAGACATGCTGGATATTTAACATCATGGCACACTTACGCACACACACATGATCTTAGTAATTTGAATGAGTTTGTTTGGAACAACCAACCAACGGTAACCAACGGTTACCAACTTACTTCGAAGCTGCTCATTGTCTGCGGTAAGTGACAGTGACTTTAGTGAATACCGGTAGGTCTGCCCCAGTGTTTTGGGAAAAGAATGGTAATATGGATAATTGTAATGATAATTAACTGAAAGGACCACGCCAGTTTTCAAACAAGTATATTTCTGATGATTTCCTCATCCCAAATGTATCCCTGTAGCAGCAGCATTCATTCTCTACTAGTTTACTTAGCTAGCTTTAGCAGTTTTAGCTAATTTCTGTGGTTCCTTTAAACGGCCATAACTCCTCACAGGAATGGGGTAGAGACTTACTTTTTTTTTTAAAAAAAATGCTCAGAACAGTGTTAATTTCGTTGACACTATAATTTGTCATTATTTTCTTCAACAACATTTTTTTTGTCGTTGACATTGACGAAAGTGTCAAATTTTCCTCATAGTTGTCGTCATTTAAAGCTGGTTTTTATTTAGTTATCGTCTGGTTTTCGTCTGTGAAAATTTTTGATGTCACTGCAGTTAAATCTGTGTCTGTACTGCATGTTCAGGTAACACTTTATAATAACGTTCTGTTATAAGTCATTTATAAATTATTAGTTAATGATGAGCTAATCATTTACAAAACATGACTATACATTCATAAATGATTAATAAGTAATAAGTTAACATTTTAGTAATGTTTTATTAATTTAGTTATAAGTCACTTATAAGTTATTGGTTAATGATGAACAAATCATTTTACAAAACATGACTATGTGTTCATAAATGATTAATGAGTGGTATGCTAACAATTTACAAATGTGTTGTAAGTTTATCTTAAAAAAAGTTCAAATCATTAAATAAATCAAACGGCTCATTAGTAGATGGTTTATAAGTTATTAGTTGATACATTATTTATCACTTATAAATCATTGAAGTATTTATGTCAAAATTGTTTTGTGTAATTATCTCAATAAACAATTGTTAATCATGAACAAATGATGAATAAACCATTAGTAAATGATCAGTATATGATTTATTGGCAAATTTGTTAGCTGGTCCGTGTTCAAAAGTACAAACATGCAGGTATGTTAAAGCACTATTTTTAAGAGGAGTAATTCATTTGTTTTGAAGTTGATAAACATTTATAAATGCCTTAGTCAGATGATTCCAGTGGCTTGTGTTAAATCCCTTCACTCATCGGCACAGACTTGTGTTCTGTGTGGAGTGTGTGGATCTAGTGATGAAGTGTACCCCTTCCACTGAAGCTCACATCAGGTGCACAGACTCCATGTGTGTCAGAGAAGACAGCTGTCTATACCCTCACCAGTCAGTACTTAGTACACACTACAAAGTGTTCAACACCTGTTATAGATGATGTATAAACGCATGAATAAATAATTTACAAAGCTTTCTGCATCCCCTAATCTAAAGTGTACACTATTCATCATTTGTAAATGTGTTACACTTCATTCGTAGATCTTTTTTAACTGTTACAAATGATCTGTATGTGTACACAAGTCATTTATAACCCTTTCTGCATCCCCTAATCTAAAGTGTAAACCATTCATCACTTGTAAATGGTTTACATATCGCTTGCAGATCTTCCTGTTACATGATCCATCTCATTCCATCACTTTACCCAAGCTTGAACTTAATTTTTTTTTAAATAAATAAATGAACACTCTGTCACCATTTAATCAGCACTTAATTGTTTATTTTTTATTTTGTTTCCCTTGGGACAGCTGCTCACCATAACATGAAACCGCACCATAAACGTAGTCCATTATTTTGTGCATTTTATTCCAAGTCTTCAGAAGTCGTACGATACCACCGTGTGAGAAAAAGATTTGTTTTCCATAATATAATCATTATACATTAATAACAGTACATAGCTGCCGTCTCATCCGTTAAAACTTTCAAAATTGGCGCTTTTACACAACGACACTGGTTTGCGGCATTGACGTCAAACCTCGCTCCTTATTGGCTGTCACTTGTGATTTGCGACCACCATATATTGTTTGCGACATGCCAAATTGTGTTGAGTGAGATGCGGCGCGACACTTTGAAATCTGGAAATGCAGATCAGGAGAATGTTTGTAGCGATTAAACACTTTAATTTCATTCTGTAACTCATACAAAATTGTTTTGCTCTCAGATCACTGGTAATGTAACACACGCGTCGTTTTATCTGTTCTTTATACTGCTTTTTGTAATGTTTTACATAAATTTATTGTGACTAACGTACATTTATCTGCCTGTTACACTTTGTATATTGTCAAAATGGTTATGTTTAAGATTATAGGGTGGAGTAGGGAGCTTATACAATAGTATATTAACTAAGATAATAGTCACTGTCAATATATCTATATTGCTTTTTTATTTTTGTGAAGTGGCTAAAACGTCGTGTATAAGGGATGTGTTAGGGGCTCAAATATATCTATATAATAGTCAAATATATTTGCATAAAAAATATTTATAATTTAAATATCATATAAGGGATTTGTATAGATTTGTATATCCTGTAACTAAAAGACATACCACAACCTTTGCATATGGCAAATACATGGTAAATTTACAAACTGCAGTTTGTACATAATTTATAAAGATCTGCAAATGATATGTAACACATTTACAAGTGATGGACAGTTTACACTTTAGATTAGGGGATGCAGAAAGTGTTATAAATGACTTGTATACATATACAAATAATTTGTAACAGGTAAGAAAGGTCTACAAATGATATGTAACATATTTACAAGTGATGAATAGTTTACACTTTAGATAAGAAAGGTCTACAAATGATATGTAACACATTTAGAAGTGATGAATAGTTTACACTTTAGATTAGGGGATGCAGAAAGTGTTATAAATGACTTGTGTACATATACAAATAATGTGTAACAGGTAAGAAAGATCTACAAATGATATGTAACACATTTACAAGTGATGAATAGTTTACACTTTAGAATAGGGGATGCAGAAAGGGTTGTAAATGATTTATTCATGCGTTTACACATCATCTATAACAGGTGTTGAACACTTTGTAGTGAGTACTAAGTACTGACTGGTGAGGGTATAGACAGCTGTCTTCTCTGAAACACATGGAGTCTATAACCATTGTGCACGTGATGTGAGCTTCAGTGGAAGGTAAAACCAGTTCACATCACTAGATCCCACACAGAACATAAGTCTGCATTGATGAGTGAAAGGACTTAAACGCATTGCAATCCCCTGACTTTAAGTCATTTTAAAATGTTTATTCATTTGACAACTAATAATTTATTATTCTTAAAAAAAATTAGCTTTAGCATAATTGCATTTTCGTGGGTTTTAACCAACCAACTTACAACCTTAACGATGCATCAAAATATTATATACTTATCGTTTACTAATGTTTTGATCATCATTTGTTTCATGATTAACAATTGTTTATTGAGATAATGGTACATTGACATTTCAGTGATTAATAATATATTAACTAGTAACTTCATAACCATTTACTAAGGATCTGTTTGATCCTTTTATAATACGCTATTTTTTTTAAAGATAACTTATGACAGATTTGTAAATTGTTGCGGGCTTATAACTTAATAATCATTTATAAACGGATAGTCATGTTTTTGTAAATTATTAGTTTATCATTATCTAATCACTTGTAAATAATTTATAACTGAATCTACAAAAACATTCAAAAAAGTAACAATTTATTGAACATTTATGATACGTATAGTAATTTTTTGTGAACGATTAGTTAATCATTATCTTATTACTCGTAAATTACTTATAACTGAATCTACAAAACATTAATAAATAATTTACATATCACTTATTAATCATTTATGAACACATAGTCATGTTTCATAAATGATTAGTTCATTATTTACTAATCACTTGTAAATGACTTGTAACGGCATTTACAAAACATATATAAAATATTAGCATGTCACTTGCTAATCATCTATATATGTTTTGTAAATGATTAGTTCATCATTAACTAACCACTTATTAATGACTTACAACTGAACATTATTATAAAGTGATACCCATGTTCAAATTACAATTTAACCAAACCCATTCGATTTTACATTTAGTCGACTAAAATCTTATTGTATTTCATCGACTAAAACTAGACTAAAACTAAAACAATTCAGGTGACTAAAATATGACTAAAACTAAATCAAAATTTGCTGTCAAAATGAACACTGGCTCAGAATCTTATGCTTTACGAGAGGTATGTGTCCTATATGTCCATTTTGCTTCGACCGGAAGTTGAGAAATTGCAAAAATTTCAACTGGACTTGCTAGGTAAAGAAATAGATATGAGAATAAATGCTGCTTTAGGGATACGTTTGGAGTGAGGAATCATTAGAAATACACTTATAGCAAAGCTGGTGTGGTCCTTAAAGTGTTTTTCATGTCAGACAGAAAGTAGGCCATTAAGGATAACTAAAGGCTGCACTAAACATTGTTAATACTGAACAATACAAATGTTCTGTAAGATGTAAACCACACTATATATTATGCATAGTTTTTTTGTATATAGTACTGTACAGTATATAGAGTGAGTGATTTGTCAAAAGCTAGTTAACTTGTAGTGTCAAACATCTAGATTTCTTTCACCTGAATGCACAATATTTCCCATTTGCAGATTTGGTTCTGATCTTATTGGGTTTGCTGTGGAGGAAAAGTTAGCGAGAAGAGAAGGCAGCAGAGGATTGGAAAGGACAGTAAAGAGGAGTGGAGTGGAGAGGAGAGTGGAGGATTGAACAGAAGAGAAGATAGGAATGAGGAGAAAAGAGTGAAGAGGACAGGGGTGGACTGAACAAGAGGGAAGAATAGTGGAGGAAAAAAGAGGAGTGAATTGACCAGGAAAGAAGAGTGGAGTGGAGAGGTATGGAGAGGAGTTGATTGAATCGGAGAGAAGAAGAGGGAAGAGGAGAATAGTGGAGAGGAGTAGAAGAGGAGAAGAGTGGAGAGGATAGGAGAGGAGAGAAGAGTGGAGAGAGGCGGAGTGGATTGGAGAGGAGAATAGAGAGTGAAGAGTACAGGAGTGGATTGAACAAGAGAGAAGAGTGGAGAGGAGTGGATTAAATAGGAGAGAATAGGAGTGGAGATGGGAGAAGAGTGAAAAGGAGAGGATTAAACAAGAGAAGAGAAGCGTGGAGGAGAAAGGAGAGGAGGAGAGGGGAGAGGAGTGATGAGGAGATAACAGGAGAGGAGTGATGTGAATTGGAGAAGAATAAAGGATGGAGCCTGAGTTCTCAACCAAGCAGCTGGAGAGAAAGATGCCCAGTACCAACTATACTGCTTGCATAATATGTCAGAAAACAGACAGTGACGCTGGTCCTCTTCAGAAACTTACAAATCACGCCTACCCTTACCTCCTATATGCTGTAACCAACAGAAAGGATGATGTCTCATACAGACTTGACAATCAGCTGAAAGCTCAATGTGACTTTCTGGGGAGGAATCCTTTGTGGCACACACAATGTCGTGCGAAGTACACAAATTGTAAAACTGTTGACCAGAAGAGGAAAAAAGTTGAAAAGCCAGAAGGCACTTCATTTGAAGCAGAACTTAATCCTGAGCCAGACAACAGCAGGCCTAATAAAAAAACACGGATGTCAATGCCACAGCCCATCAAACACAAGGAAAAGTGCTTCATTTGTGGAAGAACACGCACGACCAGGGGGAATAGATCCCTCATTTTGAAGAGATACTACACAAGATTCGTGGTCCTGATGGAAACAGGTGTACTGATATGATTGCTGAGGACTTCCGATACCACAAGGAATGCATGACCAACTACCTGACAAAGCATCTTTGTTCACAGGAAAAGACTACTACTGCCACCACTCCATATAAGCTAACCAACGATACATGGCTTATTGTTTTTTAGCATGTGAGTTTACAGCACTACTACTTGTGCTAGCACGCAAAGATATCTATTTACCTATCACATCTGCCTTGATATCTAATCGCACACACAGCCCAGTATTACGTCTGTTGAATCACGTCATGTAGGCTAATTTATCTACTGTAAGTTACATGCCTATTCTGCCTACTCAGTCGACATTTGCTAGGTCATTAACTGTTAACTGTAGGCTACTTTTGTAAAAAGCATTTAAAGATTTATCATTAGCAGATTAGCAGACGCAATTTTGTGCAAAAAAACGTAGCCTACATTATATTTTAACCAAATTAAACACGCCATAGCTCGCCCCTACCTTCAGTAAGTTAGGATTAGGCTATATTCCCAGATAAATTCCACGCAGGGTTTGTTAGGCTTTAGATCATTTATTTTAACAAATGACATGGAAAACATAATTCATTTCATCCACATATCCTTATGCACAATGCAAAACAACAATTTAGCTTAAACCGTGAGAATCAAGCAAACCTCACGGCCGTCAGGGCCTTAAAGTGACAGGCACTGAATTCGACTTGCACATCACCAATAAAAATGTTTAGGCATCTAAGTGAAATCATGTGAAATCATTCTAAATGCTATTTCAGATTCAGACAAGGGTGCTGGAGACACTTCAGATCCTTATAAGGGTATGACATCTCAGCTATATCTGATTGAATTGCACTTGTTTTAGTTAATACAACAAAAAGTAATGACATGAAAGAGTAGTCTATATCGTTTAAACTTTATAAATAGTAATAGTTTAGCTCACAGGTCAGATGTGGCCTTTGATTAAGCTTTAATTTTGTGTAATTAATTGTAAATATTACGTTCTTTGTTGTGCATTGTGTCATTTCATGTTTGTTTCATTTCAATTTCTAATAATAATGTAAGTAATAATTACTAATAATGTAAATGGGAAAAAAAGTATTTAATTGGTGTTTATGTAGCCTAGGGGTTGGTTGGACTGTTCTGAAGGAAATCTGACTTCATTGCAGTATGAAAAGGAACCAGAATATCCAACAGTTCTTCGTTAGCAAGAAAAGCAAACCTGATGAAGACAGTGAACTGATCAGAGCAGCTGATGTTAGTAGTACCAGCAGTGGTTCAGATAATGTTAGCGAGTCAGATCAGGATGATGACAGGCAGGGTGAAGCGACTGAGCTAGCAGCTTCACCTGATGACCTGGGTATGTAAAATCTAGAATTAAATTTTATGGTATGATTTAATAGGCTATGTATTTGGAAAAAAAAATATTAACAGCATTTTTATTTAGCCTACACAAAATAAAAATGTTTAGGCATCTAAGTGAAATCATGTGAAATCATTCTAAATGCTATTTCAGATTCAGACAAGGGTGCTGGAGACACTTCAGATCCTTATAAGGGTATGACATCTCAGCTATATCTGATTGAATTGCACTTGTTTTAGTTAATACAACAAAATGTATTTTACATTTAAATTTAGGTCCATCATCATCATCTTGTCTCACTGGTTGTCCACGTGCAGCTACAAACCCAACCCCTGGACCTCATGGTGTGTACTGTATGTTTTATCCTGGTTAAAATATATATAGAAAACACATGTTTGTATGATTTGCTGAATTACTTTTGTTCTTTCCAGACATCTCCCAATCAAGGGCAGCAGATCCAACTCAACCTGTGCTGAGGATGTTTCCCAAGACCACACAAGGTCAGAAAAGAAGGGCATTCAACCCGCAGTGGTACAGCAAGTATTCTTGGTTAGAGTACTCTGTTAGCAAAGATTCAGCTTACTGTTATGCATGTAGACATTTCTCACTCCCTTCAGCGTCAGAATCAGTATTTACGTCCCAGGCAGGTTTTTCACATTGGAAGAAAGCGCTGTATAAAGATGGAGGCCTTACACTGCATGACCGGTCTGACAGTCACGTTAATGCAATGTTTGCTTGGCGAGAAAATAAGAATCGTATGCTGTCTGATTCTGGGTTAATGGATTTAATTGATCAAGAGTACAAAAGAAAAGTTGAGGAGAACAGGAGATACATAAAAACAATTGCAGAGGTTCTGTTGTTAACAGCAACTCAGAAGCAGGCTCAGAGGGGCCACCGGGAGTCAGAGGACTCTGACAATAGGGGGAATTTCATAGAAACTCTAACTGTGATTGCTAATCATGATGCCCTTATAAGTGAGAAAATGAGGGAAAAGGGGAATGCAAAGTACACATCTGGAGCCATACAGAATGAAATTCTGGAGTGTCTTGCAAACATGGTGAGGGATGACATTGTAAAGGAGGTGAAGGAGAGTGAGGTTTTCTCAGTAATTGCAAATGAAAGCAAAGACCTCCAGAAAAAGGAGCAGCTGTCGTTGGTAGTGAGGTATTACTACAGTGGGGCTATACATGAAAGTTTCCTTGACTTTCAGCATGCTCAGGATTTGGATGCTAAGGGACTTAGTGATAAAATCATACAATGCCTTGAAAAATATGGGCTCAATTACAAAGAGAACCTGATTGGGCAAGGCTATGATGGAGCAGCTGTGATGAGTGGGAAACACTCGGGTGTGGCAGCCAGAATTCAGGCAGAGGCTAAACAGGCATTTTATGTCCACTGTAATGCCCACTGCCTGAATCTAGTCTTAGTGGACACAGTGAAGTCAGTGGCAGAGGTAGATTGTTTCTTCACCCTCCTCCAAATACTCTATGTGTATATGACCGGGTCCTATGTACATCAAAAATAGATGGAGGTTCAAAAAGATATGTATGGTGGCCAATGCAGAGAGTTGCAAAAACTGAGTGATACACGATGGGCGTGTAGAGCGGTGGCTTGCAGGAACTTATTGGATAGATTGCCAGCCGTCCTGCATGTTCTTGAGCAGATCAGTTCAGAGGACAATGGGGACAGATCTGTTGATGCTCGAGGTTTATTAGCACAGATTGACCTTACATTCATAGCCTTATTGACAACTTTCCAAAAACTCCTTGGAACCACAAAGCGACTCTCTGACCTGCTACAGGCCCCCTCACTTGACTTAGCCATAGCAGTTGATTTGATTGAATCACTTCATGCTACATTTCAGGAGTACAGGAACGAGACATTTGCACATGATTTGTGGCAAGAAATATCTGATACAGCCAAGCTGTGTAATGTAGCAGTTGAAAATGTCACAAAAAAGAGAGAACAGAGAGTGAGCTCAAAACTGGGTGGGTCTCATATAACTTGTACTATAGGCCTACGCAGGGGTGATGAGGACAAAAACTCATTCAGGCAAAGGTTACTGTACCCAATCCTAGATTGCATCATGAGTGAGATGGACAGAAGGTTTTCAAAGTCAAACTGTGTACTCATGAATGGGATACAGGCACTGAACCCTCAAAGCTGTACATTCCTAGACAAGGGTCAAGTCTTACAATTAGGTGATTTGTATGGCAGTGATCAAGAACACTTGACCCATGAGCTGCATCAGGCCAGAAGGGTTGTAAAGAGAAAGATGGACAGTGGGGCAGTACAATTGGGAAGTGTTATAGACTTCACTGTATTTTTGGAACCCTATAAAGAGGTGTTCCCTGACCTCTTTAGGCTTTGCAAGGTTGCCACAGCTATCCCAGTGAGTACTGCAGGCTGTGAACGGAGCTTCTCAGCCCTGAAGCTAATAAAGACACACTTGCGGACCACCATGGTTGATGGTAGGCTTAGCCACTTAGGTGTGTTAAGTATTGAATCCAGGAGAGCAAAAGCTTTAAATATGGATGACTTTATCAAAGTTTTCGCCAGCTCACACAAAAATCGGCGCATTCAGTTGTTTTAACACCAATATATAGATGGGCAAACAAATAGTAATTCATTGTTCCATGAATAAATAGTATTTAGCTGAGAACTTGGATTTTGGATGTTAACAGCTATAGAAATAGATGGCCAAAGATATTATGTTTGAGTTGTTATTGTGAAAAACAAAAAAGTCTTGAAGGTGTATTTTTATGTTTGAGATGTTTGTTTATTTATATTTGATTTTATTCAAATAAAAAGAAATTTGATGTAAGAGTACGGCCTTTGTCCTTCAATTTATGAGTATGGTGTTCAATGCATGATTTTATGATGCCACCCTTGAATTAATCAGTGCTCCACTAAGGCCACCCCTGTTAAAAAAGTCTAGAATCGCCACTGGATGTTTCGGTGAATGCTGGTCGTGCCATTATCTTCATAAATATTAATGGTGCTTACCTTTGTTTAACTTACAACATAAAATGTGTAAAGCAAGTACAAAGGCTTTGTATAGTTGAATGTATGGTTGTGATGAATATATCTGTTTGACCCAACAGGTCGCTATGATCTCTCCCTTCCTTTGGTAACCTGTAAGTCTTGCCTAAAATCGTGGACACCTGAGGTCAAAGACCTTATATTAAATGGGTACTGGCCTGGAACCATTGAGTTTCAAACAGTTTACACTGTCGACCTGTTCAGTACCTTTGAAGACTTTAAAGTCACGGCACCTGGCCTATCCAGACAGGCCTTTGTGAGAATGCTGCAAAGCCGCTCAATGCGTTCTGGCAGAGTAAGTCAGATTTAAACAAAATGTAATAATGTAGAGGATAAATGGGTGAGGGGGGGTTATAGCCATTGACATAAAGGTTTGTTTTATAAATAAGAAAGTTGTGGCTAGATGTACAAGGAAAGGAAATGTTGTGGAATCATGATTTGGAGAAGTCAGTTTGTACTGTACAGGTCCTTCTCAAAAAATTAGCATATTGTGAAAAAGTTCATTATTTTCCATAATGTAATGATAAAAATTAAACTTTCATATATTTTAGATTCATTGCACACCAACTGAAATATTTCAGGTCTTTTATTGTTTTAATACTGAGATTTTGGCATACAGCTCATGAAAACCCAAAATTCCTATCTCAAAAAATTAGCATATCATGAAAAGGTTCTCTAAACGAGCTATTAACCTAATCATCTGAATCAAACTAATTAACTCTAAACATCTGCAAAAGATTCCTAAGGCTTTTAAAAACTCCAGCCTGGTTCATTACTCAAAAACCGCAATCATGGGTAAGACTGGACCCGACCTGACTGCTGTCCAGAAGGCCATCATTGACACCCTCAAGCGAGAGGGTAAGACACAGAAAGAAATTTCTGAACGAATAGGCTGTTCCTAGAGTGCTGTATCAAGGCACCTCAGTGGGAAGTCTGTGGGAAGGAAAAAGTGTGGCAAAAAACGCTGCACAACGAGAAGAGGTGACCGGACCCTGAGGAAGATTGTGGAGAAGGACCGATTCCAGACCTTGGGGGACCTGCGGAAGCAGTGGACTGAGTCTGGAGTAGAAACATCCAGAGCCACCGTGCACAGGCGCGTGCTTTTGAACCAGAAACAGCGGCAGAAGCGCCTGACCTGGGCTACAGAGAAGCAGCACTGGACTGTTGCTCAGTGTCCCAAAGTACTTTTTCCGGATGAAAGCAAATTTTGCATGTCATTCGGAAATCAAGGTGCCAGAGTCTGGAGGAAGACTGGGGAGAAGGAAATGCCAAAAATGCCTGAAGTCCAGTGTCAAGTACCCACAGTAAGTGATGGTCTGGGGTGCCATGTCAGCTGCTGGTGTTGGTCCACTGTGTTTTATCAAGGGCAGGGTCAATGCAGCTAGCTATCAGGAGATTTTGGAGCACTTCATGCTTCCATCTGCGGAAAAGCTTTATGGAGATGAAGATTTAGTGTTTTTCAGCACGACCTGGCACCTGCTCACAGTGCCAAAACCACTGGTAAATGGTTTACTGGTATTACTGTGCTCAATTGGCCTGCCAACTCTCCTGACCTGAACCCCATAGAGAATCTGTGGGATATTGTGAAAAGTTGAGAGACGCAAGACCCAACACTCTGGATGAGCTTAAGGCCGCTATCGAAGCATCCTGGGCCTCCATAACACCTCAGCAGTGCCACAGGCTGATTGCCTCCATGCCACGCCGCATTGAAGCAGTCATTTCTGCAAAGGATTTCCCGACCAAGTATTGAGTGCATAACTGAACATAATTATTTGAAGGTTGACTTTTTTTGTATTAAAAAACACTTTTCTTTTATTGGTCGGATGAAATATGCTAATTTTTTGAGATAGGAATTTTGGGTTTTCATGAGCTGTATGCCAAAATCATCAGTATTAAAACAATAAAAGACCTGAAATATTTCAGTTGGTGTGCAATGAATCTAAAATATATGAAAGTTTAATTTTTATCCTTACATTATGGAAAATAATGAACTTTTTCACAATATGCTAATTTTTTGAGAAGGACCTGTATAGTACAATGCAAAAATGTATCTGTTACTTCTTAAGCAACTCTCACCATAACTAGTCTATTTTATGTTTACTAGGTTGGTACAATATCAGTGGACTGTTTTCAGCGCAGTTTTCTGGAATGGACATACTGTAGACATGAGATGGAAACACTCCTTGGAGATTACCATTTCTCCAGTCCAGCTTGCAATCAGGATATGGTGTCTATGGTCCTTGATGGGAACAGGAAAATGTACAGGTTTAATCGCAACGGGTAAGTTAACAAAGTAATTTATCTTTTAAAAGACAAAACCTAAACCTGTCAGAGTCCATTCAGTGTTTTTTGTATTTTTGTAGGATAAATGAAATCCATATTTTGACGGAACCTTCTTTGCCAAAAATGAAGAGGTTGCAGAGTTTTTGCAAACTATTAGAGACAAAATCAAAACTGTAAGTTATGGAAAAATATAATCAATTAATGCTTCAGTCATAAGAGACAATTTTGTCATGTACAACTTACAGGTCCTCTATGATGATCTATGATGATGATTTAACAACAATAATAATTGTTTGTGAAAATATTCTCTTAGTCACCAGGCCGACCCATTTGTGGAAACTCACACTTTAAAGCTGGTAGTGAGTCTAACAAGAAGTCTTAATCCAAACTTGATGAAGAGGGTGTGATGATTTCAGTCTGTAGACACTGCATTATTTTGAATGGTAGGTTCGGCACTCTGATGAACCCAAGCTAACCAAGACTTTCTTGTCTTTGATTATACTAGAATTCTGAACTAACTCTTTTGTAACAGGACTACAGATGTACCGTGGAGAAGTGTTTGCATACCCTCTTTATCTTCAAAAAGAGCTTGGCAAGACGCAAAAGATTGAGTTTGTCTGCACTGATGTAATGTGCAAATATTACCCATACTTAAAAAGATGTGTGTGAGGCCTTTCCTGATCTAGAGTATCTTTTGCAAATGCGACCATTCTTATCAGTTATGCATGCAAAAGGTCATTCAACCAAATGTGAGGTAATTGTATTGATTATATATTTATTTTTAATTCTAAATACATAATGATTATTATATGAGTAATTTTGATACAATGCTGCAATGATTATGCATAACAGGTGGAGTGGGGTGGCCGCAACCAAGAGGGAGCTGGTGAGTTTTAACTTCAGAGCAGTGGTCTCAAACCTGTTCCATTGAGGGCCTAGTGTATGCAGGTTTTCTCTTTTACCTTGTACCAGACTGAGTAGGTCACTAATTGGTTAGGATCTTAATTGGTCACTAATTGAAGGGAAAGACCAAAAACAAGCATACACTAGGCCCTCTGTGGAACCGGTTTGAGACCCCTGCTTTAGAGTGTCTACTGATAAACCTGTCATTTGGATTATTCTCATAGACAGGTTAAATGTCCATATCGTAATTTAAATTACACTTTTAAAGGAAATCGCTAACATTTACAATGGTATATAATGTTTTTGGGCCCCTCTTAGTACTGTTGTTGTGTCATTATCACTTCACGCTTGTATGTTAAATGTTGCATTGTTTCTGCTGGACTTTGGAGTTCCTGGCAAAGTCAGAGAAGCTATAGTCAGGCTCGAACTGCTGACTATCATGACATCATTTGTTCTGCCTGGCAGCAACTTTGACCACTATGCCACTCGTACCCCGATGGATCTGTTCCTTAACATTTTTTATATTTCCTACTAATGCAGGTTTGACTGTTGGGGAGGAAGTGGAAGCAGTCAATTCATTTATGTCTCGTGCTGCATTGACAACAAAATATATGACCAAATCTGGTGAGTCGTTGGATTTAATTAAAGTCATTGTTAAATATGTGCAATATTTAAAATGGACATGTTCATTTTTTTTTTCTCAGCACGCACAGATATGATCACTATCCATGTTCGTGGATGGAACCTAAGGAAAAAGTTAAATCTTCACAATTATCTTGCTCAAAGATATGTTAAGGTACATTTGGTATTATGTTTTTGTTTATTAATTCTAATTTAGATTAACCTTTGCATTCAGTGTTGGGTAAAGTTCTTGAAAAGTTCATTTTAGTTCATTTTCTGAGTTCACAAGTTTTGGGAAGTCCCTAATTTAGACAAAATAATCGGGTAAATGGAGTTCATATCTTAACAGTGTCCTATAAAACAAATACAAAGAGTAAAGAAAATATCAATCATGGTCACCGGTAAGATATGAACTCCATATACCTGATAATTTTGTCTTAAAGGTCACATATTGTCAAAATCGGCATTTTCTGGCTTTTATTATCATAATGGAGGTCTAGGTGCTATGTATTTACCTTCTAAGTGTCTACACTGACGATTGTCAGACAAACGCACACTGCCTATATTTAGAACAGATTTAGAAGCTGTGCCTGAAAACGAGCCGTTTTGAATTCCTGCATTTTGAGATGTCACAAATGCCTAGGCTCCTCCTTCAGTCACTGCACACACACTACAGCTTGTTCCCTGTGGCTGCCTGCTTGTGCGTCTTTCAAATCGGCAAATCAGAAGAAAGGCTCGTGAACATTAATTAGACAGACCAAAATCGACCTGTTTTTAGCAGAGCTACTGAGAAAAGAGCTTGCAAAACGCTATTTACTTGGTGTTTGATACTTATAACTGCAAATATAACTTCATAAGTACATAAAAACATAAAAAAAATATTAAAAAAAGGTTACAATATGAGACCTTTTATTAGGGACTTCCCAAAACTTGTGAACTCAGAAAATGAACTAAAATAAACTTTTCAAGCACTTGACCCAACACTGTTTGCATTATAAGTATAACTTCATGTATGTTACAGACATTACAGAGAACAGCTGAGGTGGCAGGGGAGATTGAGATGACCAAATCCCACCTGAACAAAACAAGTGAAGATCTTCAGCAGTGGGTCACAGATGTTCAGTTGTGGGCAGCATCAAGTAAGTTTGTTACTAAATCTAAAGAAATCATGTCACGTGTGCAAGGGTGTAGGAATGAGTTTGATATTGAGGGGGACTCATTTTATTCAACAATCGTTGTTTTTATTGGGTGGGACCACATTAACTGCCACTAGGGATCATGTCCCCCCTTCCCCACCCGCTCCTACGCCCTTCCATTTGTGAAATTTGAATGTTATAACTTTTTGAATATTATGTTTGTACGCTTATCGTTTTGTTTGCAAACAGCTCCGAGTACCATCAGTTCACATGATCCACAGGGGCTGCAGCGTCTAATGGAAGGCTTAGTCCTTAAAATCCACCAAAAGAAAATGGAGTTGTACAGAGAGACAGGTTTGTGATTGAGGTTTTTTTTTTATTCATTTTGTAGGATCCTACACATTCTTGTGAAAGTAATCTATAAATCTGAATGGAAATGTCATAATGTGTGTACTTTATTAAAATTATATTTTTCTGAAATCTGTGTTCATGTGTTACCTCCTTGTAGACAGCAATAAAGACAGGCGACGCAAGCGATCTGCCATTGCTAAAGAGAAGAGCAAACTAGAAGAGGCCATAACATCATACAATGCTCTGGTCTCAAATGCAGAGGCTGTGGATCCAGCAGACACCCTTTTAGCACAAGACTTTTCAATATGGCCTTGGGAAACAGGTAGAGATTGGAACAGGAAATATTATTGTCAACGCAGTATTTAAGTTGTCTTTGTCTTCACTTACCACAATAGTGCACAATTAGATTCCATGTAGTTTAGTTTTATGTTACATTTATTTATAAAGAGAGAATCAGACTGAGTCCTTGGTCTCTTTTACAACTGAGCCTTGTGGACAGAATATGTAAAATATAATTACAAGAAACATTATTAAGAATAACAATTACAGCACATTCAACAGAAAATGGTTAAAGTGTAACTCTCGCCAAAATTTTACCTATGGTGTTTTTTTTTTTATGTATTCGAGTCAACCTTTTCATTAATAGCATAATTTGGATGTAAAAGCCACGTTTAAGATTTATTGTAGTCTCATTGTTCGGTCAAATAGCCGTTTGAATTGAAGTGATCGTCATTGCTATGATGGCATAAAAATCGCTATTCCTAAAACCCTAAAAAGGCTCCACATAACATGAAACTTTTTTCAAAGTATCACCAGGGGCTCTAGACATGAACTCGAACATTGAGAACATTGTTTGTGTTCAAAAAGTTTACAAAAATGCAAGGTTTTGTAAAAATTATTTTTGCAGTTTGTGATTCCGGTGTCTGCCATTTTGCCAGTCAAAAAGTATCGATCTCTGATTGCAAAGTAACAGGGGGGAGGAGAGTAAACATGAAAAAGCTCCTAAAGCTTAGTTCCGATATAAATGCATGGGTAATTTGTTGTTTTGTCGTTAGTGAAAAACAACATTGACCTTGTAGTTTGTTGTTTTGTGTTTATTCATTTGCATTCGGAGATCGACACTTTTGGACTGTCAACATAGAGGCGGCTGGAAAGAAAAACAGCTACGTTGAGTTGTTAAAAACATTTCTTTTTAGTAAACTCCGTGAACACAAATAATGTTCTCAATGCTTGCGTTCATGTGTAGAGCCCCTGGTGATACTTGTTCGCAATGCTTGCGTTCATGTGTAGAGTGTTTTGTGATTATTAGATTTTGATGCCATCATAGCAATGCCCCTATCACTTCAATTCAAACGGCCATTTGACCGAACGTTGGGTCTCATTCATGAAACATTCGTAAATATACGAGTAAATATGTGAGTGATTTGCGCGTAAAGAGACATTACCGAAAATTCTTCTCCTGATTCACAAATACTTCGTAAACGTTAGATGTGATAGTGAAATGTGTGTGTGGGTTAATGAATTCCAATCAGTCGTAAATAGGACGCACGTGCACCCTCATTCTCTCAATTACCATAAATCCCGCCCATTAAAACCGACTGACAACTATATATGGGCATCAAATTATGACACGAAACGAAGGATTTCAACATGTCTTCTCAAAAGCGAATGAAGAAGAGAAATTTCTCAGATGCAGAAATGTTTTATTATCAGAAGTTCATTCAAAACGCCACATTTTATTTTCAAGCGTACGTGGTAGGCCTATCAGGTCCTAAAAAAAGGATTTTTTTTTTTTAGGTAATAATGCTTTTACCTAAATGTTTTAGGTAAAAATGCTTGGCAGAATATTACAGATGCAGTTAATGGAGTTTCATCTGTTAATCGAACAGTCCCAGAACAGAAGTGAAAAGAAAATGGTTCGACATGAAGCTTGACTGCAACACTTGTGACTTGCGGACTTGTAAAAAAAATAAAAAATAAAATAAATAAATAAAAATAAATAAACAGCTTGGATATATATATATATATATATATATATATATATATATATATATATATATATATACATACACACACACACACATACATACACACACACACATATATAAAAAAAGACTTGCGGACTTGTGTTCCGTTTGCAGATGCTATTACTGGCTCTCGTAATAAAAGTAAAAAGAAAAAACGTATGTAATTACTATATATAATATTTTTTCAAAATGCTGTGTACATATTTACCCGATTAAGGTGAATTTAAAATGCAGCTTATTAATGAGCAAAACGTTTCGGATGTAAACGCACTATTTATGCGTGGCTGGGAGCAGGTGTAGATTTCTTTCGTACCAACTAACATTTGGAAAATACGAACATTTTAATGAATCCGAAAATTTATGCCAGAACCTCTTTACACACGATTTACACAAATTCGTTCTGCTCGTGTTTCATGAATGAGACCCAATGAGACTACAATAAATCTTAAACATGGCTTTTACAATCTAATTATGCTATTAATGAAACGGTTGACTCGAATACATTTAAAAAAAAAAAATTATAGGTTAAATTTTGGCGAGAGTTTTTATGCTCTAATGTGGCATGGATTTAAAATGCCCTAAAGGAACCAAAGCATCAATCTTGAGTTCTCTCTGTAAATCATTCCTAGTGTGAGGGGCATGGTAGACAATAGTTTTTCTTAAATAACTCGTTTTATTTGCTTTTTTTTTTATTATTGAGAATATAGTGATCATAGTTTTTTTAAATTCAAAAGTGCTGACAAAGTTTGTAACAGAACTAGTTCAACACAACCACAAACAATTACATAGCAACCTAAAGATAATTAAACAACTTCACAAAATAACTTCAAATGCTTTTTAGAGTGATACATCACTTTTGTGACATAAGCATTTAAAATGCTAAATGGCTTGGGACAAAATACTTGTAGTGCATCTGTTTACCACTATTACCGTATTTTACGGACTATTAGTCAGTTTTTTTACTCGTCTGGCTGGTCTATTCTATATTGGCACTCGGGAAAACACTCATTTTAACTACTTTGTAAATATCCAATGAACATATTTAAACATCTAAGTTGTAAGTAGACAAGCATAAAATTATAACCATGCCTTTGGTGACCAGTAAAAGGTGTTTATTTAAAGGGCCTTGAAATATATAAGTGCGACTTATACTCCGGTGCGACTTATAGTCCGGAAAATACGGTATGTAGTTTTATATCACATTGCAAGGCCTTTTACTGTCGGTCAATCTTTTTTGTCTTTTTTGGCTATTACCAGTATTTATCTTTACAGAATCCACTGTGCCCTTGAGACAAAAGAAGATTGTGTTTGACAAGATAATGCTGTTGTCTCGTTTAAAAGAAGAAAAGACTATTCTCATTAAAGAGATGAAACAACACTGGCAGTTCCTGGCTGGTGTCTCCAAGACATTAGGTGATGATATAAAGTTGGTCAGAGGTGACTTGAAAGAAGGGAGTAAGTATTCATTACTGTCTCTGAGATACTGTATAATTTGACAGGTTTCTGGAGTAAACACTAACAGGTCTTTCTTTTTCATGCCATTTGGTCTAAAAAAAAATACATGTATATACATGCAATATATGCATATAATTACTTAAGTAGGATATATGTAGCCATATTCAATGAATGAGCTAATGACTGTTATTAATGCTGATACATTAACCTAGCAAAGATCATCAGGACAGAAATATGGACATTGTATGTGTCTGTAAAAAGCTGCAGTAGGATACATTTGCCCCTAACCAATCTTAAAACGTTTTAAGTCTGTCCTACTAACATGTCTGTGGAGGCATACGAGGGACTGTGCTGCATTATGTTGGCAAGATTGAGTGACCTACAACATCAAATGAGTGAGGTGAAGTCAAAATATAGGTGGGTGCTCATGTTCGGTCCCTGTCTTGTACTGTACACTTTGTAAAATAGCTTAATCTTCTTTGTAGACATACTTTTGGTATTGCATTGTGTTGAAAGTTACAAAGTAAAATATTTAGTTACTAAAATGGATGGTGTCATTTTATGAGCTCAACAGGACTGAGAAAGTGAGGATGCAAGATATTTATCATTTCAATTAACCTGTGTTCACTTTATCACAGGCAGATTGTGGTGGATCCAAGTGTTCTCTCAATTGATGAGGAAGATGGAGAAGCAGTTTGTGAGGAATTTCCTTACCTCCATGATGACACTGATTCATCCGATGAAGACTGAGTGAGGATAAATAATGTACTAGATCACTAACCCATAAAACTCTGCAACTTTCTCCTAATGCTCAGGTACTTTCCTACTAGCTCCTGGCTGACAAAAGTTGTGATTAACAATACTCAGCAGTCAGTACTTTTTTTATTTCCTAAGGAGTCTATTAGAGCTTCTGCCTGTTCATTGTATATGCCATTTGCACTACATTTGACTTGGACAATTACGCCCAGTGTTAATTTACTACTTAGGTAGTTGCCTTGTCACTTTATTCACCCACTTCTTCTACCTCCGGTTTGATTGTGCTGCAATAATTGTACATATACCTTCACCTTTACTGTGTTGCCCTCTCATCCTGTATCTTATTATATCTTTTTTTTTTTTTTTTTATATCTCCGTGCTATTTGTGTTTAATGTGTTTTTTTGTGTTTTTTTGTGTGTATTTTTTTTGTTATTGTGCATTTTTTTTTTTATTTTGGAGGTGTCGATTTCTTTTGTTGATGTTGCTCTCTAAAAGCTCACCTGGTTAAATAAAAAGAAGTAGGGGTGTAACGGTTTGAGATGTTCACAGTATGATAACCATTAGAAAAAGATCACGGTATTACGGTCTCACAGTATTAGTAAAAATATAATTGGTTGCAAACTTTGGCATAAGATAGTGAAGCACACTCCCGCTGGGCTCTGGAGTAGTGAAAACGTCTCAGGGCAGTTTCACACCTAAAAGTCCGGACTAACATTTGTGTTTTAGTACATTTTATACATTTGACATTATGCATACTTTTTTTTTTTTGGTTTCACAGTAATTTTTGCTAGCACACTAGTCCTTGCATTTTCCAGCAGGACAATGACAAACCACAGTCTGCTTGGATTAAAAAAACTCACCAGAGGACATGTATAATAGAATGGCAAAAGTGTTCTTGCTAAACTTAACCAACTGGCATCTTTACTTCCCAAAAGCTTATTAAATGTTATTAAAAGAAAAGGTGATGTTACATAAAAACAGTGGTTAAACAGTCGCAAATATTTTTGACTGTGTTGCAGTCATCAGATTTAAAATTAGTGTATATTTTCTAAAATAAATGAAAATACTCAAAGACATGTAATTTGTTAATAATGTGTTTTCAGTATAGTACAGAGTGAACTGAATTTTCAAAGGATTTTTTTTTTTTTTTTTTTTTTTGCATTTTCAATACTGTCAAGCTTTTTCAGAATCAGGTTGTACTTTTTATAGTGCAATCCTTGGTTATGTTTTTCTTTCTCGTTGATACAAATCTTTGTAGTAGAATAAATAAAACAAAAGTAGCAGAATACATCTATATAATGCTAAAGAAATAATGAATATGTACAAAATTACTGTGGTAAGAATGCACTGAATTCAAAATTGTATACACAGTGCTATTGGATTTTATGGCTTTTATACACAAATGGCACTGTACAGATTTAGCAGCACTGAAATAGTTTATAGCAGCTGTGAAAATTACATTGAATATGCAGTGGATAGGAAATAGGATAGTGAATAAGACAAGATAAAAACAGTTGCTGAATTTTCTCATATGATTTCTTACTCTCTTTTGAAACAGTGGGACCAAATGGAAGAACAGTTGGGAACCTTTGTCCTGCCTTTGAGATGTTGGAGTTAGCACCAGAGAAGCAGGGTTATTACAGAGAAGCAGGGTCATACAGTGTAGTACAGTCAGTTGAGTTATCTTATGGGCTGTGGGTTTCTTAGCCTACTGGTGTGTTCGTTGATACTCAGGTACTATTTTAAAGAATAGGTTATTTGTTTTTGGATGTTCTATTTTTTAAATGTATATTTATTTTGCTTAAGGAACCCATTTTAAATAAAGTGCATGTTTGTATCACCCTGTCTAAGGTAAAACTATAGCTAGAACCAACTGTAATCAATTTGCCATTGTAATTTTAATCAGTGTAAATAAAAAAGAATATCATTAATTTGTTCATTTTCCATTTTTTAATGAGCGTAATATGGTTCATTATACTGGACATTTACTCTGTATAGCCATTAATAAATATATATCTTTGTGCATAAGTGTTGAGGTCATAATATAAGTATCAAAAGAACAAAGGCCTGTATACTGTATTATGCTCTATTGGACAATGTTTTGACTTAAGTCAAATCTAAATGTCTAACAAAAGGTCAGATTTGGAAGCATTATTATGTGTACTTTTTAATTTATTTTTAGAATCAAATCACCTGGGTTTTTTTTTTCATATGTAATTGGTCAATACACATTACATAATGTTTCTCTATATTTTTTAAATTGCAGTCTAGATTTTGAGTAATATAATACAGTTTTTAAATGGGTTTACTTTAGTCATGTATTTATTTCGGACAATCTGTATCTGCACAACATTCTAGTAGTGACAAAAAGTGCGCAGTGGTTGCAGACACAGCACGGGGCGCTGTTTGTCGGAGGGCCTGTCTGGACTATTGTAATCAACAAACGAAAAGAAGAGTAAGTGCGCACACACTTAATAACTCATTGACACACACGTTAGTTGGATCCAATGACAGTAAAGGTTGGATCAGGGATGCATGTGTGCTCCGCAAATTCACGTCCTAAAATACTGTATATTAGCTGATCAAAAAAATGTATGAAAAAATGACATAAATTGTATCATTGAAAATATACAGGTTTGACTGTAGTCATGTCGTCCCATGATGAATAATAGGGCCTAATCATATTTTTAGGCTTAACCAATACATGATATATTTGGATTTGCAATTATATACTAAAGTGCAGAACGTAATCACAACGGTTGCATATAGGTCGCATGAATAGATCTAAAAGAATAGCTATGTCAAAATCTCACATCTAACATGAAAAATGAAACATATTCTTTTATTATCACTTTAAAAACAGGGATAATTAACAGTTTTTCTCCCATATTGTCTAATATAGTTTTGGGTTTACATCCAAGCTGTTGAATGAAAAATGCAAGTAGTAAGCCTAAAATTCAATGCTATTTGTTACAGTACGTCAAGGGGAAACTGCACGTGTTTCCACAAACTACATCACTACGCGTTGCCATGACATCAATTCTTGTCGGAGTTTTGAAAAATATTATAGAGAGAGAGATGAGAGAGAGAGACTGACTGACTGATGGTATCAGAGTAACAAGAGGGCCCGTGGGGCTTTTAAAAGTGCCTTTGTGTGTGTCTGTGGTGCTTTCTTTGAAGACTGCCAAATTGAGGGACCTAAAGAAGAAAAGAGGAAAAAAAAAAAAGAAAACAGAATGTGGAACATTTCACAGCCAGTATTTCTCTTAATTCGCTGTGTTGCCAGAAATGGGCGTAGATTTTGAATGTGAAAACTAAGTTGTAATATTATTAATTATCAATCTTATAACAAAATTTGACAAACAGTTAATAGATGCATAGTATAGGGAATTATATATATAGATATATCTATATGAATATATTATATATCTATATATATTATATATATATATATATATATATATAATCAATACATATATATAGTACCATTATACATATCTACATAATATATATAACATATAGATATATATATATATCTAATATATACAGATATATATTATATACCATATACATATATATATATATATATATATATATATATATATATATTATATATATATATACTATATAGTATCATATATATATATAGCATAACTATACCTATACATCGATATATATACAATATACATAGACTAATATACATATACATACATATATATATATATATATTATATATATTATAGATATATATGAGATATATCTAATTATGTATATGTATATGTATGTATCTGTATATATGTTATATATATATATGTATAGTATATATAGATGTATATATATATATATATGTATATTAATATATATGTATAGATATATCTATATATATATTATATATTATATGTAATATATGTATATATGTATAATATATATATATGGATAATATGTGAATAAATTTGTATATATATGTTATATATGCTATATATATGTATATATGATGTATATATGGTATATATGTATATATATATGTATATATTAGTGGATAATATATATATATCTATAGTATCATATATATTATCGTTGTAGTATAAGTATATATAATATATATAATATATTATATATATTATAGATTATATAATACTCGATATATATATATATAGTCTTATGATATCATAAATTCCCCATTTTATTCTTGTTTAATGATAAAACAAAATCAACAAAGCCACAGCAGAACTTAAAATAAAAATAAAATCAATAAATATATTTATAACATTTATAATGGATAATAGTTGTGAGCTAATGTAACGTTAGCCTAATAGGCTACTTAAACTTGAATTCAATAACGTAAGCTGCACATTTGGTGCAGACGAAAGCTATATATTTTTATAATTTTTCTATCATTTATCGTCATACCGAAATGGCCACCTTACCTAAAAAAAAAAAAAAAAAAAAAAAAAAAAATCAAAAAAAGTGTTCTAAACACAAACTTATTGTCCTGACTCAACAGTTTTTAATCGAAAACCTCCGATACGTTATCCAGCTTCTAAAAGGAGTGTCCCTACATATGACAAGAAAAACGCTAAAACTGCTTCCTTGCAAGGTCTTAGAGCGTTGTTAAAACTCTACCTTTTAATGTCGTTTTTGCCTGCAAGTTGAGGGTTGCTTTTGGTCAAACTCACCTCTAAATGCCGTTTTACCTGCAGTTGAGTGTTGTTAAATTCACCGCTGGGGTGTTAAACTCACCGCTGAAAGCGCCTAAACCTTTGCGGGGACTTTGATATCAGATTGCGAGGGGTTTAAACATCAAAAAACCAATTGAAGGGCCAGATAAAAATTATCTGGGTGCCGCCCTTTGACTCCCCTGGCATAGATAATATTTTGTAGCCCGATGAGAAAAAAAGGGAGTAAAATAATTAAAACAAAATGAACAGCATTAGCTGCTACGTGTGAAAAGAAACCTGCTTTGGATGTATTATGTTCAGGGACAAACGTAATAGCACTGCAATAAATTGGCTATATTAGGTTAAGGACCAACGTAATAGCACATGCTTATATTAGGTTAAGGACCAACGAATAGCAACTGCTTATATGTTGGCATGTAACGTAAATCGCGATTTGCAAAATAGTTTCCTCAGAACGTATTTCATGTGATACAGGGTTGGCAGGCTCAGGAAGCATCAAAGCCTCGGCTGGTCGACCCTAGAGTTTCCCTCTGAGCCCCTGAGCCAGAGATAAGACAGACTTCATAACAACAGCAAATCATGAGTCTTGGATAGAGGATAGAGCATGGTGAAAGTACTAAAAATATGCTGGTTTATGAAAACTCAAAGACTTAAGAGCATGAACTGGAGAAGGGGGCAAATGGTTTGATCTATGATGCACTGAGATTCATTTTCTGATTATGGATTATGATAAGAGATGAAATTCTCATTGATGAGGGAGAAATTAAAGCTAAAGCCCTCATTTTTCAATTCAAATTTTCTTTAGTTTAGCAATTTCTAGGTGATTAGTCTATATACAGTATATTCCGATATTGTGAATTCATTTGCGCTGAGAAGTTACTCTCAAAATCATTGAACAGACATAACAAAAAGATTTATAAGGGAAAAAAAAAAAAGTTTTATTCAACTATGTGTATATGCATATAATTTAGTTAATTAATTAATTAATTCATTCATTATTGAATATGTCTATTCAATGCACATAACTTTTCCAGAATCTGAATGCAGAGGTATTCATCAGTCTGCTGGGAGATAAAGTGGTGGTGATCATGAATGAGAATAAAATATTTCACTAATTAATTCATTGTTGTCCATACAACCAGTCACTACAGCATCATTTCTTAAATTAGATTCTTATTGTGTGGGTACTGGTTTGTTACTTTTTTTTTTCTCTCTCTTTATGCGGAGAACGAGTCAGTAGTCAGAAGTCTGGTATTGTAAGACTGTTTTGAACTGATACCACCCTTGGCGTTTAGGTCGAGGCTTTTAACTGATTCTATGATCTCCTGCTGTTTAATGTCCTCAATTGCCCTGTTTCCTTTCTTCATCTGCAGAAAAAAAGAAAAAAAAAAATTCGGAGGATGGAGGCTTCTTAATTGATACATTGCTCATCTAACCCTTGTAAAAAGAATATAAAAATAAACAAAGACAAAAAGAAGAAAAATATTGAGACACACCCAATTACCCATCTGCCTAACAGAGCCTATCCACACCACATTACATAAAAGCTCAGAATGTCAGAATGTGCTGCTTTGTGCCAATGGCTAAAGAGAAGCACTGCTGATCTGACTACCATGTCATGCACAGGAATAGCCAGAGGTTTGAGACTATATTATGATTTATGTAATGCCACGTCAGCCTTACTCAAGAGAAGTGCTGAGTTTTTGTAGCAGTGCAATAGAAGAAATGTTTTGGGTTCATCAAAGAACGATACAGAGAGTAGTTCTTAAAAAGAACCTTTTTTTTTTTTTTTGTGTGAATGACATTTTAACTAATCTAAAGAAAGTTTTGTGTAATGGAAATGTTCCTTGGACCAACTTTAAGACACTTAAATTTGAAATGTCTCTTCGCATCCCTTTTGCGATTTCTTGGCTTAAACCCATTCTGCCTACTGTGCAACTCACATTTCTGGTTGCGGAAAAGATTGAAGGCCAAAAATAACTTGAGGACATCTTCTTGCAGCGGCTGGCACATTTTAACAGCCTCAGCAAAAGGAATGCATGTGATTCTGTTTCCTCATGATTGCTAGTCCACTCAACAACCATATAAAACTGTAAATACCTCTGTCACTAATCAAATAATGAGCTCATAAGCAACCCTGTCACTGGATATTACAAATGCTAAAGAGTGGAGAAACAGCGAAGAAGCATTACTACAGCTGCCCGATATCCCTTCTCAAAAATCATCCATACACTTCTATCCATTCCACTTCTCAAGCTCTTCAGGCCATAGATATGGGTGTTTTATAATGGCTTTAGTAGTGGAATGATTTGCAGATGAATGCAGTGCAGTCTGAAAAACTGGAGATACTCTAAAGGTCAGCAGGATTGTGAGAGAATGGCGAGCAGCGTCTCTCTGAGAGTGCATATCATGCAGCTGTTCCTTTGGGTAGAGCTTGCCTTTCAAGCTGATTTAGGAATGGTTTCCCCGGAGTAAATCTTACCCTTCCATGGTGAGAGGAGAACAAGTACAAACAGATTTTGGATCAACGTGCATAGGGAAACTTCAACCGATTCCTTTCATGTGCAGTCAGAGCACCAACCTGATTTTGTATGACTGAAAATAAACAGCCATCACAAAGGGACGACAGCTGGGATCAAGAACACTAAAGTCTATACAAGCTACTGATTATGCAGCTTTTTGTCTGCTTGCATATATGCATGCATTAAAAAAAAAAAAAAAAAAAAAAATTTAAAAAGGAGGGCGCACATGCTGATTTTATAAAAAAAAAAAAAAAAAAAAAAAGTGGCTGACAGTTCGTTTTGCAATGCTGTGCAAGTCATCATGTAAAAACGGAGCTAGAGCTGTAGGAATGTACACATTAAAATGCAGACATTTGTGGCCCACAAACTCATCCCCACGTGCAGAAAAATTTGTTAAGATCATTTCCTCTGGGAATTCTCACACTGTTAAAACAGAAAACCCATTGGTGTTCATTAAGCCTGACAGAGAATAGCTCTGCTTAACACTCCCCGCTGGATTACTAAATTGCAAGGGTAACACTGGAATAAGGAAGAATTGGGTGGCTCAAGTTGAATTTAGAACTCGTTTAGGGGACTTCTTTTTTTATTTTTTATTTTTAATTCATAATTGTTTCTGCACCATTTGCTAAGGATCAGTCTCAGTGAGCCCTGTGTTTGAACAAGGCATAATAAGCACTTCTTGGTTCGGTGTGCGGTCCATTTACAACATGTTTTAGCATTGACACTAAGGTACTGTATAATGGTATTATCCAGCATAGGGGATCTGAATTCACAATGTTAAGTAGATCGTACAAAATGCAGTAAAAATAAAAATATTGTGAATATTATTACAAATTAAAATAACTGTTTTCTATTTTAATATATTTTATAATGTAATTTATTCCTGTGATGCAAATCAGAATTTTCAGCAGCCATAACTCCAGTCTTCATGTTTGACATGATCCTTCAGAGATAATTCTTATATTATGATTTTTTGTTGTTGAAGAATCTTTTATTATTATCAGTATTGAAAACAGCTGGGCTGCTTCATGTTTTTGTTACCATGATACACATTCAGAATTCAAATGTCACATGATCCCTCAGGGAAAAAAAAAAAAAAAAAAAAAAAACAAAAAAAAAAAAAAAAAAAAAAAAAAAAAAAAAAATCAGCAACGGAATATTAAAGTGATCAAAAGTAAAACAGTAAAGTAAAAGACAAAATTGTCAAAAGTAAAGACAAAATATTATTAAATACTACAAAATATTTATATTTCAAATAAATAATCAATTGTATATTAATCAAGGAATCCTAAAGAAAAAAAGGATCATGATTTCCACAATACATTGATATTGTATAAAGTCAGGGTGACGCCTGATATTATAATAATAATAATAATAATAATAATAATAATAATAATAATAATAATAATAATAATAATAATAATAATAATAATAATAATAAATGAACGAATGAATGAACAGTGGAGATCCAAATTAGAAAACAATCTATAAATACTTGATTTTTTTCTGAAATTGTTAATCTTCAGCGCTCAAAATTTGAAGAAATTAGCTGTGGGTATTGCACTGTTATACTACAATGTTTTACAAAATAACTAAGGCATTTCAACATATACCTTTATTTTGTGGAAAACACAGTGAACAAAATTATAGAACACTAACCACTGTAGCACAGAACAAGATTACAACTAAAATTTGGGAGGGTTACAAACTGTTAAAAAAAAAATAATAATAATAATAATAATTTTTACATACCTTACTGAACATTTCGCCACAGTTTCAAAGAGAAATTTCCACTAAAACACTAAAACTAAAACACGGGTTCAATACGTGAACCCTGGCACATTTTTATTACGTTGATATAGGTACGTATTGCTGTGCTTTTATTACGTTGATTCAGGTACGCATTGCGATGGTTCAGAATTCAAATATTCAGGGACTGTTGCTAAAAGTTAATGCTATATCGTGTTGGAAATATGCCCTACACCAAACCAAACCCAAAATCTTCCCGATAGTGTTAACAAATGCAAAACGTATTATATATAAAAACACATTTGTTGATGCAAACAGGTAGAAACAATTAGTAGGAATTGTAGAGCCCTGAATAACATCAGCACATCTGTGGCTGCAGGATATCACTAATTTCTCACACTGGAAGAAGAGGTGGACCAAGATCACACCAGAAACACTCTCTTCCATAGTTCGGTACTGGTAGTGGGTTTCTTAGCCATAACTTTGTTGCCAAGGATTTTCCAGAGATTTTAAGTTGAGTTTAGATCACTGGGCCAGCCATTTCATTATTTCAATGTTCTTGGCTTCAGGGAACTGCTTTACCTGTTTGTAGTGTGATGGGGACATTGTCTTGAATGAAATTGCAGGTTGATTGGGAGATGCTTGCAGGAAAGGCACCACATGTTGCTGAAGGAGGTTCTGATTTGCATGCACCTGCCATGTAGCTGTAAATGATGCCCAACTCCTGCTGTAGAAAACATCCCCCAAACCATGACAAATCCTCCTCCACCTTTCACTGATTTCTTTATTCACTCAGGGTTGACTTTCCCCAGTTTAACGGAGGACATGTTTCCCATCTGATGACCAGAGTACAATTTCAGTCCGACTTCTCTTAAACGGAGGGACAGATCATGAAACTGGCAAGCAATTCCAGCTGCAGTGTTGAAACCGATTCCCCA
Organism: Cyprinus carpio; assembly: GCF_018340385.1. NCBI lineage: Eukaryota > Metazoa > Chordata > Actinopteri > Cypriniformes > Cyprinidae > Cyprinus > Cyprinus carpio. The sequence goes on from NC_056603.1 coordinate 4,422,115, forward strand.
TTGAGAGTCTCATTATCCGTCTTCTGGTGCATTGTCTTTTGTGGACAACCAGCCTTTCTGGGGAACTTGAATGAATTAGTGTCATTGTAAAGCTGCAATATTTGATAAATCACAGATTTGGAATAACCAGCTTCTCTTTCAATGGCTGAAAGTGGTATCCCTTTGGCCTTCATCTGGACTGCCTCCTGTTGCAGGGTTTCATTTACCTTAGAGTGGCCCGGCCTCTTGCAATCTCATTGAAAATTAGGTGAATGCTGGCAGTAAAATGGGCGTTAAAGGAAATTAGCAGCAGGAGCCAGATTAACACCAATAACTTGTAGGTATCTGTAAGTGTTCTCTAATTTTACAAATATCTCATTTAGGTTTGTTATACTGTGTTTCAGATTACAATTAGTTTATGAAATATGCTTAAAAACTGGCCTTCTAGTCCTGTTAGGAAAAAATCAAATAGAACAAACCAAGTAACCTTAAAATTGTAGGTTGTTCTCTAATTTTGATCTCCACTGTAAATAAATACATGTAATTATATATTTGACAAACTGAATTGTTTAATTAGATTCTTAAATTTAGGACTCTTCCTAGGATAATTAGGATATTTTACACACTGTTTATAATAATAATAATAATAGTAATGATATTATTAATGATAGTCAATAATGGTATTTGATTAATGAATAAGTGGAGTTGGTTGAAATTGTAATGAGTAGGTGAGGGTTAAATAGTGATAGTAATTTGTTATTTTAGGTGGGCAATTTTAATATGCAAAAATCAATTGGTAATGTTGATATTTTGAATAGAATAACGAGACATACATATTCAGTAGAGTCTGCTCTGGTTTATATGCGATCACAGGGCTTTGATAAAAAATATCCATCAGGGTAGTCCAAAATCATGTAAATTTGGAGAAATTACATTTTTAGACGTCCTCATTTGAATATGGAGAACTGCACTTGTTGGCTACCGTTCCCAGTGGGAAACTGCACGTACTGTAATACAAGTGAAAAGTGCTGAGCAATTATGCTGCACTATAGTGTCCCAATAACTAATTTCCTTCACTGTCTGCCTTGTTAGCAGCCTGTGCTATCCCAGCAATCTGGCATAATTCTTCATACTCAGTCAAAAAAGGCACAGACAGTACTTACACAAAGAAACCACCAGGGATGTGCATGGTCATGAAACTTATTACATCTCAAAGCATGAATATCCCTGTCAGTCGTTCATCGTCCGAGCCAAAGGATGTAGTGTGAGTTGCTGTACCAGGGACATTTCCACTCTTGGGAGACCGAGAAAATTTCATTCACATTCTCAGATTGACTCTTGATGCATCACCATGGGAAAAGCTTGCATACCAGAATGCCAAATTTCATCAGCACCTTGCAAAGCCAAGGACTTGTCACTATGGCATAACAAAATTGATCAGGGGATTGAAAATTGACATGGTGCTTCATGAATGTAATACACGTTTCTAAACGTTTTTTTACAAATACACTTTTTCTGCCATGGACATGGCTGTAAACAGTTCGCAAACATTACAATCCTTTTATAACTACACTGAGAAATTTCATAAATCAATGTTCCATTCACAGCTGAACTGAACTAAAGTGAATTAATCATTCAGTAAAGTGATCTGAAACTGTGTAAATGATGAACATTTTGTGATGCTCTAGAGCAAAATATATTTTATTTGTAAAATCATGCTTTTTTTCCCCTCTTTTTACTGAAGTTTAAGAGAAAAATGGCCAGTCATTTCAGAAAAAAAAAAAAAAAAAAAAAAAAAAAAATTCTACATACATAAGTCCAAATTAAATTATATAATAATTTATATTCAGCCACAAAACACACACACACGCATATATCCCCAATTACTATATATTACTGCTCAGCAATTTTGTTGTCACTGTTTTGTTTCCCAGTACAAACATCCAAACATAACTGAAAACATAATTACATTAATTTAGAAGCAAAAACTACTTAAACTAAATGAAATCTTCTTGAATTAAAGGAATCCCCTTTAAAATAAGTTTATTTTTCTTACCCCATGGTATGTATGTATACACCCTTGTTTTAAAAGATATTTTCTTTAAGAAAATAAAAATTAATCTTAAGTGAACTTGCTTCTTTTGATAATTGTACTGGAAAACGTCTCTAGGTTGCGTATGTAATCATGGTTCCCTGAGGGGAGCATGAAGCTGCATCAGAAACATTAACACCTCTGCGTCACCATGTCCTGCAGCATGTATGAAATCAGTCCAATGGAATGGTGAAACCGTCATTGCACAGGGTTTAGCCTCGGGACCCATGGTTGCATACGTAGCCTAGAGATTTTCCCTTTTAGGGAAACTGTGTGTCGCATCAGAAATGCTTTGGGAACAGCAATAACCCACTCTGCCATGCCCTGACAATGCCTGTCTAGTGTGAAATCGTGGTGAGCACAGCTATGACAGAAGCACCTGAGAGTCTGGAGTGGTACCCAATCTAAATTGTAAAATCTAACAAATGTGATCGGAAAGGGCCAGCCCACCGCATCACAAATATCTTGCAGGGAATCCCTGAGAAAAGGCTTTAGAAGTTGCCATACTTCTTCTGGCCTCAAAGCACCACAAAGAAAACATGTTACCACCCCTGGGGTTTATCCCAATGACTGACCATCCAAAGGGGCATGCAAAGTAGCTATGGCTGCCACATACAACCTTAATGAGGAGGGGGTCAACCCTGCAGAGAACTGTCCCTCCAGGAACTCTAGAACTGAACCAACTAGGTAGGTAACTGGGACCAGCGTGGATGATTTCTGCACCATGAAGTTATAGCCCTTTTGGGGGTAGGGGTACGTGTTTGTTTTGGTGATTTCAAATGTCAACATTAGCTATCACTTACCCCACTTTAATTTGGTGTCCTGAATCAGATGACCAGCTGGGAGCGACTAATTTACCAACTCTAGTAAGCGACCAGCCTCCTGGGGGGCACTGGGGAGATATGGGTATTGTATAATGAGGTGTGAACCAATTAAGAGAACAAGTCTCTCAGCAATCAGCTCAGGTTCCTGAAGAGGATGACCAGCAGGGACAAACCAAATGCTGCTTGATAACCTCCTCAGAGGAGTTGAGAGCCTACCAGTGCCACCATGTTTTGGGGCGGGCGGACACTGAGAACTTAAAGAAAAACTGGAAACTTCGCTGTGCCCAAAAAGCACCAAAGGTGGTGGGGTTAACACAGACTGGCACCTCCTGAGGGCAGCAACTGAGGAGAGACGGGCACTATATAAATGAGGTGTAATCACCACTCTACCCCAGAGACCCGACCTGCCCTCAGAAGTCTGACGGACACTGGAATCTGGACTTCTTGTTTGCCCCAATATGAAGAGCTGGCCCACGGTTGGCCAGGACCCTGAGACCTGGGGTCCGCCTACCAGTGTAGGCTTTATCCACCAAAGCCGATGGGTGGGTAATGTTGAGACCCTTCATGGACGATGATGTATTTGGGTACCTAGGCATCGCCCCATAGCCCTGCTTATTCAGCCCCCCAAGTGTTATAATTATTTAGCAACATAAGGGCTAAAGCACTGTAGGGTATCAGGCAATTTAAGATTCAAATCAAAAAACATGGTTAAAACACAAGAAGCTTAATTTCAACAGAAAAGCCCAAGAAAGCAGGATGTTCGTAAATCACATTCTAGCACTACAGCCAGTCCTTAAGTGTGCCATAACCAAACTAGCACTTTTGGGCAGCTCACAGCATTTAAAACGAAAAGAACAATTTAGTGAGTAATCCCAACTCAGGAGGAGCGGCAATCGTTAATTTTGGGGCAAATAATAAGCCAAGATGATGGTCAAAGAAGATGACCCATCACATGTAAATCCATGATAGTAATAGATGTCACAAAGTTCTTTCGATTTTGACTTCAACCCCACCCAGGACAAGAACCAGACTGAGATTCCTTACGGAGAACTTTGAACTTCTCTGGTCTTCACAGAACATGTCCTTATGTTTTACAGAATGGCACAGGGAAACTGTCCTTTTGTACAGATGGTAGATGCACCAAAATAAACTCAAGACTAATAAACAAATTTCAGTCCATGCTTAACTCCATATCATGTATTGTAACCCACACGTTTGACTATCATGTTCTAATCACTTATTGTTGTATGTCCTTTTAATAACTATTGAATAGCTTAAGGGCTCATATTCTAGTGTGTGCTTTGAATCTTCTTGCTTGAAACGTTTTTCCAATCAATTCTTTTGGCAGAGTGTAACTTGGAATACATTTGACAGAGCGGGACATATTCGGACCATGTAACCTCGGGAAAACCCCCTTTTTGCAAATGAGTACTTGATCAACACTCACCGGGAACCCTTAAACGGCACAGTACCTCCAGATCTAGCTGAACTGGTGAATTTAATTATAAATTTTAACCTCATTGAAAAAACTCAATGCGAGGGGTTAAGCGATTGACTGGTTGTTCAGGTCTATGCAAATTGCCACATTAGTGCTTGTTTAAACTTGGGATTTCACTGTAGAAACTTTTCACCTTCATCTTAAACTTATTTTCCTCACATTACATTCTTCCTGCAACTTGTGTGAATGCGTGTGTTTTATGTGTTAAATTAGTTTATATTGTCTTGGATTTATCCAAGTCTTATTTATTCCTCACATTCATTCTTCCTGCAACTTGTGTGAATGCGTGTGTTTATGTGTTAAATTAGTTTATATTGTCTTGGATTTATCCAAGTCTTATTTATTCCTCAAATTCATTCTTCCTGCAACTTGTGTGAATGCGTGTGTTTATGTGTTAAATTAGTTTATATTGTCTTGGATTATCCAAGTCTCTTATTTATTCCTCACATTCATTCTTCCTGCAACTTGTTGTGACATGCGTTTGTGTTTATGTGTTAAATTAGTTTATCATTGTCTTGGTATTTATCCAAGTCTTATTTATTCCTCAAATTCATTCTTCCTGCAAACTTGTGTGAATGCGTCCGTGTGTTTATGTGTTAAATTAGTTTATATTGTCTTGGATTTATCCAAGTCTTATTCATATTGAAAAGAGAAGCATCTTGTGATTTGGGCTTACAAGTTAATGTCTTAAACTGCCAATCGTGTTACTGTGCTAATAATTAGTGTTTTCACTATATTTTGTGTTTTAATATCCACTGCAGAGTTGATGTTATATGGCTCGTTCAATGAATCGCTGGCCGACTCAGTGATCAGCAGTAAAACAGTGATTCTGTCCAAATTCCCTTTGAAATCTTAAAATGATTCCCTTTGAGCTAAACTGACCTGTTTCCCTTACAGAATCGGACTGAAAATGGTTTAACCCATGGTCATTCAACACCTTGGGTTGTTGTTCAGGGGAAACCAGTAGGTCCCAACGTGGAGGTTGTGATTTAGCACACCAGGATGTCCATCCAGTTTATTCTTAAGTCGAACATCTCACTTCTTGGCCAGCCAGTCAATGTTTCCACCTGGCTACCAGCACAAGTTACAAACTTTAGAAATAAATTCAGCCAAACAACCAGACAAGTGAAAAATGGTTTGGACATTGATCTGAATATTATAATAATAATACTTGGAGGTGGACGAGACCACACCCCCACTGGACTTCTGAACCCCGAGAAAGGAGAATGCTTGCACCAGGGGGTGAAGGCGGCGGAGAAAGGTCGAAGGGCCCATCTCCAATCCTGCTGCGCTAGATCCATGTGTATGGCAAGCCCTTTTAGCTTAAATTGTTCCCAGCGTTACTGTCCGTGTCTAATTGCATTTTTACGAGTAAGAATTCAATTAGAGAGCGCTATAATTCAGTTCTTACTAGCAACAATATGATTAGGAGAGCTCTGCAATTGCAATAGAGAGCACTAATTTGTTAAATTATTACTAGTAAACAATTATGATTGTAGAGGTCTCTAAGTCATTTGTTACTAGTAAAAAAAAAAAAAAAAAAAAAAAAAAAAAAAAAAAAAAAATACAAAAACATTAGAGATGTATAATTGCAGAGCTCTGTTTTTAGTTTGTATTAGTAACAATTGAATTAGAGAGCTCTGCAATTGGAATTGAGAGGAGCTCTCTAATTTGAATTCTTGACTAGTAATTACAAGACTGAATTAGAGAGCTCTCTAATTACATAAAAATCTTTAAGTGTAATTCTTTACTAGTGAGAATTGAATTGAAGAGCTTTCTCATTCAGTTGTTACTAGTAAGAATGTAATTGCAGAGATCTCTAATTCAATTAGCGAGCTCTACAATTGCATTTCGTTGCTAATCAGTAAGAACTGTTTATTAGAGAGCTCTCTAACGCAGTTCTTTCTAGTAAGAATGCAATGTAGAGCTCTCTAATTCAGTCACAGAGCTCTGTAATTGAATTGTTACTAGTAAAAAAAGTAGCTGTAAAAGCTCTGGAAATTGCCATCTTATTAGTAACTAATGCTAATTTTTAGAGCGCTACAATCACAATTCTTACTAGTAAGAATTGACTTGTAGAGCTCTCTATTCAGCGCAAAACCTCATTATGATTAATTACGCCTCATGTATATCACATTTAAAAGGGGTGACTGTCGTTATCCCCCGTACCTGGGCAGACCGCCTTTGGATAATGTCGTCGGCGACCACCACGGGTATACTTTGCAAAGCTATACTCATGTTTATACATAAAAGAATCCAAAAGGCAACATCAATCAAGGAGACATGGGCAGACTATACAGCGAACTAACTAAAATCAGCGGAGGGGAAATTCAGTACGAACACCACATCTGAAGCTGTCCGCTGTGCCTTATGGTAACAGATTACAGGTTAACAGTTAAAATGCCAAACACATGTTTGTATGAACTGGTCGTATATTTTAAATTATAAATGAAAAAAAGTCTGGTTAAAAGTGGGTTGTTTAACTTACATTTGGGGCATAACATTAACTGTAATTAGCAAGTAACCAAAACAATTTACCGGTTTACCTCCCTTTGCAGGCTATAACTTGAGCAACCTTCAGTGCAGGATGACCATACCATACTACTATTCTTTCTTTTTTTATTTAGGGCTATAAGGCGTTGTAATGGGTATTACGAAACCGGCTGTTGTAAAGGCGCACAAGTGGTGGTGTGACGCGTGGGCCAGTGTGTGTGTGACGATGTGGTGTGCGTGTTATGATTGTGGTGTGTGTTTTACAAGTAAATTACACCCTTGCCTCGTATTAATTTTTTTCTTTTTTACAGTGACACGTTTGTCTGTGAGTATAGATGAAGGGTTGATGAATGGGTAAAAGGTTTGCATTTATGTATAAATAAAGGAATATTAACCATATCTTAAGATAACGCAACATTTGAACGACTTAATTTTTTCCCCCTAAATTTCAATCATTAGGACAGCTAAAAGTTCGATCGGCTGGTCTGTCTAGGACCTGGAAAGTGTAGGAGAAAGTGGAGGAAGATCGAGGGGGGAATGGGGAAACATTTTTTTGCTACGTTTGGGAGCTTGCAGATCCACCAGTCAGTGTGGTTTTTTGCCTATTAAACGGAGATAGATTACACCCCCAAAAAAGGGAAAAATTCTGTCATTACTCCACTCTCATGTCATTCCACACTGTAAAGACCTTTGTTCTTCTTCAGAACACAAACTAACATGTTGTTTTATTACAAATCTGAGGGGCTTTCTGTTCCCCATTGGCAGCAACGCAAAACTAAAACATTCAAGGTCCAGAACGGTTAGGAAAGAAATCACTAAAGTAATTAATGTGACTCGCCTGTGGTTAACTCCTCAAATTTTATGAAGCAACACGGGGCTGTTGTTTGTGCGGCAAATAAAATAAAATAATATTACCACTTTATTTAAAATAAAATATTATTCAAAAAAACTTTTTCATGGTACAATGTCAACTCTCTAGAGTCGCAAACACAACATACATGGGCTCATGATGCTCTTGTGAGCATGTGGCAGATCAATTATTTTAGAAAATAAAGTGGTAATGTTGTATGTATTAAAATGTTTTTTTGCACAAAACATAAGGCAGTCGCTCCGTTGCTTAATAAAATCTGAGGGTTAAAAATATAGGTAGTCACATGGATTACTTTAATGAGTCTTTCTACCGTATCGGACTTCTTTTATTCGAATGTTTTAGTTGTGTTGATGGCCCTCGGTCAATTTTTTTCATCAAAATATCCTGTCATTGTGTTCACCCGAAGATTGGAACGAAGGTTAATTATAGGTTTGACACTTTGGTCTTGGTGTGAACAAAAAAAAAATTGAGGACAGAATTTTCATTTTTGGTGAACATACACCCCCATTGGTACGTGTATTTTACACAGCTTTTGTTTTGTCTGCTGCCACCTCATTGCTTACATTTATAGTAGTCAGCAAGCCAAACCTCTATCACACCTCATCAAAAATGTACCCTGCCACTGCCGCCGTCATGTTTGCGACTATTTTTTAACTTGGTGAAATGTGTTGCTGCTATAGTGCGCTGTAAAGGGTGGTCACATTTATACAGCGTCAGCAGCCCTTGTCGTTTTTAAAATCACGTTGTATTTTGATATTGTTTAATGTCTCAATCAACTTGCATCACATATTTGCATCGATTTTTTTCAACTGACTTTTGAGTACATTGTTTACATTCCTATTATTCACAGAATTAGCATAGGAAACTTTACAACTTTGCCCTTGAAGTTTCTGGAAAGTCTTAGTAACGACATTAGTTGTTAACTGATTCAGATGTAGTTATTAATTAAGGATGGAACTAAGACTACTGCAGGTCCTGACAGTGACCCTCAGTTTTGCACCGTCTGCTTAAAAACCCTCACTTTTTTTTATTATGCAAAAAATATTGAATGTGTTTCTTCATTAATGTGTGTATATTGAAGTCTGACAATACGTTTAGTAGATATAGAATAGGGCCAACTGTTAGTAATTTTTATTCTATTCTTATGATTTTATAAAAGCTCATTGGTGGAAGGGCATGCAGAAGGGCATGCAAGCTGGCCTCCTTAATATTGAAGACCTACGATGTTGCACTGCAGGACACCGTTTCTCCGTTTTAAATGTTCGAAGAAAATAAGGACTGTAATGGACATGTATGTGTGTGTTTTCTCTTTTTCCCCAAGCTTGTCTCTGGGGTTGTTTCCCATGAGGTATGAGTATACTTTTTTTGGTCTCGTTGAGTACATTTTCAGCTTTGGACAGTTGGAGTTTTTGCTACTTTTGTGCCCTTGTTGTATACATATAGCCTACTGGCAGTGCACACATGAGGCATGCACAGGCAGGCTAATGTACCGGTTCTGAATATCAAAAACCTTTTTATGAACGACCGGAACGGTTTTTTTTTTTTATAAAATGTTCAAACAAATGTTTGTAAGGTGTATTGTATAATTATATATATATTATATATATATATATATATATAGATATAGATATATATATATATAGATATAATATATAATATATATAAAATCTCCAAAATCTACATTAAAGTTGTACAAAAACATAACTAGGCAAAATGGAATGTTTTTTTTTCAAGCCAGGTTGTTCAGGGTTGTCACGCAGGCTCTTTAATAATGATAAGCAGACCTCTTTAGGCGTTAGTGATCTATTGAGGTATATTATTATAGGCCATTACTGGATTAAATAATTGTAAAAATGATGATGGCTTTACACACGAAAATGAAAGAACAAGTAGTCTATGTAGAACTGAAAGTTATTTGTAAAGGTGGAATGCACACTGCGCCACAGGAAAAAATGCGTATATAATGATACTCCGACGAAAGATGACCCATTAAGTAGTTGTGGTTGTAACAAAATTACCTAATTTTTGGGTATAGCTTCTGTGATAGGTTTTTTGTATTTCGCATTTTTCCACGCACCACAATATGCGGAGGCGGGGTCTTAGTGACTAGACGCATTTTACTGCATGATGAGAAACTGGTGAGGAATGCCTCTATAATTCAAGTGATTGCGGCAAAAAATAATCCCTTTATGGGTATTGGATTTTTATATTCATAACATCTGATAGTTTAAATACATGTCAACACAACGCAAAGCAGTGCAGGTTTCTGAATATCAGGCGGCACAAGCATGGTCATGAATTGTTGATGTTTGATTTTAGACAGTTCAACAACCAAGGAGGAGGGGGGAAAATAAAAAGTGGAAGACCATGTTGGACAACTAATATTGGATGTTTTTGTTCGTTTCACCAACACAAATAGTTGCAAAAAAAAAGCCAGGAAAGAGAATAGAACGGTTGGCACGTCTCAGAGATAAGAAACATGTTTTCATACTGGACATCTGTGTTTTTAAGATTCAATCACTCATAAGACATGTACATGCTGCCACATACTGGCCCCTAAACAGGAAAACAAAGGCCACAGTTTCCAGCAACAAAAATCACACTCACGAAAAAAGATCCTCATTATTAAGCTTATCAAAACAACTCCCCCAAATATAATGGCACAATTATTATTATATCTTATTATCATCATCTAAATGTCATCATCAAAAAAGTGACAGGAAAAGAGACAGAAAGGAGGTGAAAAAAAAAAAAAAAAAAACAAAAAACAAGGAGAAATAAAAAAAAAAAACGCCATTGTGTCAAAGAGGGACGATTAAAACTATTAACTTGTCATATATATGTAGCTTCAAATGCTATGTCAGTTACATTGCATATATATACACCAAAATGAGATGATTATTTCTGAGGAACTCTACTCTCTTTATGGCATTTTGTTATTATGGAATACTAACGGTCTGAAATTACAAAGAACTAATAATATTAGTTAATAAGAAAAATAATAATACTAAATTGTAGTGATATGAATTAAGTAATAAAATATTAAACACAAAACCGTTCCAAAACTGTCAGCTCGCTCTTATGGGCATTCTCGCACATCATAATAAAAAAAAAAAAAAAAGTGCCATTCAATTCATGCTTATGGCGCTTTTTATTTGAAGTGCATCACCACTGGCTGGGATTTGTGTGGAAAGGGGGAAATGGGTGTAAGTCCCGCAATCTGTATTTTGCATCTACTGAACTACAGTATTTTTAGCTCTCTAGATTGAAGTGTTATAGGTATTGTAAAAAAATGCAGGATTACGACGAGTAAAGCTTGGGATCAAATTTAAGCTAAAAGGGCTTGTCACTACAGGTTTGAAAGTCTTCCGATCTCAGTTGCCGCCATGCCATCAATGGTGGGACTGGTATCCGCACCGACCTGCAAACGTGGAACACACTCCTTTGAATTGTGCCTGGCAGGAGCACAATTGCACACAGGTTATTCCACCTCCAAAGTTGGACTGTATGTGATCCACCCCCAAACATAAAAACACCAGGATGGGGTGTATGCGCACCCATAATGTTTACAATGCAGGAAGGGGAAAGAACACACGGTCCAAAAGTGCTTCGCCATAGATTGTTGTGTGATTGTGCCACTGGCGATTGTCAAAAGAATAGATATTTTCAGACTGACACATGCAGAGGCACTGGCCGGCAGCCCATAGAAGCAAACACTATTTGTTTCGGAAGCACTTTGAAGACTTTTCAAGTCTCTAATGTAATCCTGGCCCATTGAATGTCTTAACCAATGCCATTGGACTGATTTCATCACGTTTCAAGACAACAGCTCAAGGTTAACCTCAAGTGGAACAAAGACAAAAATGCTACTGTAAGTCAGTATTTTTTTTTTTTCCTTTTTTTTCTTCAGTCTGATTTTTAAATTCCAATCTCTACATTTTTGTTCGGTTTAAGGCCCAAATTCATTTGAAGAAACTTCCTAAATTCAGATTTTTCCCATCCTCTCAAACCAAAATCAGTTTAAACTTACAACACGATGCTTGCTACTGTAGTGGGCCCATACTGTAAACTGTAGTATGCTCAAGGTTGCAGCGTGCCAAAAATGAAGCTTATTTTGTCTTGCAATCACTCTAAAATAGACTAAATCTATTGTTTGAATGCTGTTGTACATAAGCTTGATAACTCCGATTTATGAGGACAGAACATTAAAGATGGTGGACCCAAAACCACAGTAATGGGTCAGGGGCCCACGTGAGGACAGTTTCACTTCATAAGGGGGGGGGCAGATTGTTTTTGGTTTGCAATTGAATGTGTTAATGCTACACCAAAACAAAATGTGGCTGTTGAGTTTATGTAAATGGAGTGAGGAGAGTGCTGGCTATCCGCAAGGGTTGCATTGCAAGCTACAAGACTTTATTTTCAACAGGTTGGCACACTATCAAATTCAAACATTGCGCTTTCATTGGCAGTAACATACAGTTTTTAATTTAACCCATGACACGTACTGGAAAAATTACTGACTGTAATGAATAATGTTAGAATTGATTTATAGAATTGTAGTTTTGTGTCCAAATGTACCCAGCTTTAGAACGGCATTATTTATTTTTTTTCCCTGTTCTGAGATACTGTAATGTTAGATAACCCATATTCTAAAATGAGAGGGAACAACAAAAAGTGAATTGAATGAATTCAATCTAAGAAAACAAAAACAAAAACTAAATAGTCTAAACATTTTTTTGGCCTAACATGAATTTCATGTTAGTTTTTTTAACCATTTTTAAGGTCAACATTTGTTAAAAAAAAAAAAAACTGCAAAAAAAGGGGGGGGGGAGATTTTGGGCCTGTCCCACCCCAATCCAAGGTATAGTGATTCTTACCCCAACAATTTCGCTGGCTTTGTTTGTTTTCCACTCGTTCCTCCTCTGACTCTGCTACTAGTATATTATGTGTACATATTTGGAGTTGCTTTGGACAGTTTGACGTAGATCCACCTTCTTGCACACAGAGCAATTTGCTGATTCTGGTACAATACCTGCATTGCTATTGGTTCAAACTACTTTTTTTTTCAGCCATTCAGTTGTAGCATGTATGTCCAAACCATAGTGGGGAAAAAAAAAAAAAAAAAAAGGAAAAACAGCTTAAACCTGGATATTTTAGTCAATTTAGAAACTTTAGCCAGGACATGTCTAGGAAAAAAAGAACATGATATATCCCTAGTTTAATAGATTTACAGTTCGTTATAGGTAATTATTCTTAATGCTTAATTGCAACAGTTTCAGAAGTGCGTGTGGCCAAAATTGGCTCGGATTAGCACCACCGTTAAAATTTAACGGAGTGGTGCCCCTTGAGCTAATGTTTCACATACATGAATGAACAAGTTGGTACAAACACGTATAACACCATTACCTTCAAAAAAAAGTAAATCTTGGTTCACACAAAAGTCCAAAACCTCACAGGCAAGTACTTTTTATTTGAATTTCCTGTATGATTTTTTATGTGAGTTTTTAGCCATTTCCATGCCTTTCGTACTTTGACGGAACTCCTCCTACAGTTTTAGCTTTGGATCATCTTCAGGATTGTGGGGTGAGGGTCATTAGAAGACCTTTGTGACGTTAAATTGCTACTGGTTTTGAGGTTTCGTCAAGGGGCGTTGTCCCTGTGCGCGGCCTGACCACATTTTGATGTTTCGCCTCCATGAAAACAGAGAAGTTGCTGTTAAACTCTCAGGCCAAGCAATGTCCGATCAAGCCCCAAACTTTTCACAGTGTTGATAGGCGTTCTGTCTCCTGAACAAACACAACCATGCCCGAATTCATTTTATATTCATAAGCGCCACCTGCTGGTAGCAGTAAGTGACATGGTTAACACTTATGACTCCCTTTGAGGAACATATTAAAAAGCGCCGGATCAAGGACGTAATGGTGTTTTGTTATATACGCTGCCAACATGCCTAGAAGAGAACATACTTTAATAACATGGACTCAGCCAAACACTTAACACTAGAGTGCTTAAAGCTCTGGTTACTAGGGCAGTAGGTGAGATGCTGAACAAATACGGGTAAAAGTTGGGCAGGTGATGTCGAAATATCAGGCCTAGCAAATGTCCTCCGGATCTGCCCCAAACGTCATCTACAGACGTTTGACACAGATCGAGCCTGTTCTTTGAACAACACACCTACACGGCCGTATTAGTGACCATAGTACATAGGACAACCACCCTGCTGCACGACAGGAAGTGATATGTGGGTGACTTTCACTGGTTTATGGCCTCCTTGCAAACATTAATAAGAAAGCATCAACAAGTGTGTTACAATAGGCTCGGCACAAAAATTCTAGAAGAAGCATGCTAAAACACACTCTAGCCAACACTTAGCCAAGTGTTTTAAAGGCATGCTATTAATCCAGTGAAAAAACAGTGAGATGACTATTACCTCCAGTGAACCAACATTTACTGTACACCTCATGCATACAATGTACCAGTCTGTGCCTCATGTCCAGTCTGCCTCAAACTTCACGTTTGATTAGAGTCCTGGGGTCTCATTTATAAAACTTTCACCTCACCCAACCCAACCTCGTGCTAGTAGGCACAACAAAGCATAGATTGTGTGTGCTGATACAAACAAGCACAAGTTTTCAGATTTTTATAGAAACCAGAGTCAAGATAAGTGCGCCAGAGGAACCTGGGTTTGGGCATACGATAAAATCCCCTTTAATTAGAATACCCTTCACGATGGGAAGACCTTTGCGAATAACTTAGCAATCTCCACACATCGGTTCTCCGTCCCCTGAACCAACCTGACATATACCTGGGGAATAGCTTTTACAAACGACCTTGTTTTAACTATACAAATCAGCCTGCATCGGCCGGTGAGGCGCAATTTCCCATGCATATTCCCATACTATGTTCGGACAGCCGAATGGTTGTCAACACAGATGCGACGTACTTTATGAGAATAGTGAGAATGGCGGGAGGACCTAGTCAGGACCTTGCCGCATTTTGTGCATCGGATACATGGACACTTTAATTGCTAAAAATCATCCCTAGCCTGTTGATGTTTTTGCATAAATAATATGAAATATATCCATAAAAAGTAACAAAATGGTTTGTAAAGTTGTCCTCAGATATATTTTAGAGTAGAGTTGATCTCAAGTTTTACACTGGGCCAAAAGTATTATTCAAATGTTTTCAAACGAATTCGAATCAAAGTCTTAAATGTATGCAGTTTCCTTGCTGACTGACACATCCTTTTAGCTATTTTTTAGTGGAAACACATAGGCCCCTTACTTTACTGCATGGTGTATATACACAATTGTTCTACAATCAGTCTTGTCATCTGACAAAGGTATTTTCCGCTAGAAAAGAAAAACCATCAAAAATCTATACCGTTTTCCTCCTAGTTATATCCTTTCAAAAGGATTTGCTCTAATGTGGTCAGTCATCATGACGTTGTATATTCCGCAGTGGTGAAACGCACAGTGCATTTTGGTGAAAACCGCGGCAGCAAACATAACGCGCCAGACTTCTATGCATGGAGGGACGAATGCGGTCTCACAATGACTCGCTTTTCAAACTTAATAATGGCGTTCTCATTTTAGAAGTGGCGGAAGCTTTGTAAGAATTTTTTGGGATCTTAACCTTCGTTGCTCTTTGTGTTTCTGTTGTCCAGCGTGGAGGCAACAATAATAGTACACAAAGCCCTGAAGTTGTCAGAGGTGAACAAAACAGTTGTCGGAATGGGGCATGGCATAGCAAGCAGCCTCAAGGAAGGCCCACCCCGATTACCTTCCGATCAACACTCCCACACAACACGATGGTGTGATTCCAAAAGCATTTTTCACAAAGGTCATAGCTATCAATTACTCTCTGTACTCGCCACCCCCACTGTGTGGTGATGTTGTGGGCAAATGAATAACAAAGTGTGTTTTGTCTTGATTTAACCAGACCATTAGAGAGTGCCACCGTCCTAGGCCCAATGTTTAACATGTTTAAAGTAAGCATTGGAAATGGCTAGAAGATGAGCTTAAGTTACCAAACGTCACTATAAGCGCAACGTTAATCAGTTTTTAAATGTTGTACATCGTAGGCTACATAGCATTTTATATTTGTGTTGACTGTATTCCTGGCAGGCAAAACCTGCCTATGGAAATGTTGGAAGTGTGATTAAGTGAAGAAGAATTGTGGAAAAAATCAGTGTTTCTTGATGGTGGCAAACACAATTACATAACTTACGATAGTAAGTAACAATCCACATAATTTCAGTTTCTTTACATTATTTAACATGTAAAACATCATTTATGAATGGAATACATTTACATTATAAAAAAAGTCCATTCAGAAAACTTTGTGTGTAACTGCACTAACACTTAGTTATCATGTAGTTTGTAAATATTATGGTTGCTGGAAGTTGGGCAGCCAGTTTGACGTCCCCTTGACCAGTCCGCCTCTGCTCGTTAAGGATCCAGTCCCTTTGATTCTCCCTTTTTTTTTTTTTTTCCTCAAATATCGTCTTTTGCCAATTAGGATTTAGTATTAAGGTCTATGGTCAGACATGTTTATCTTTAGGTCCGCTGCATTTGTACGATTATATTCTGTTTTTCCCCTTCAACGACTAATTTTTTTTCATTATTTCATATTCCATAAACACTAGCCTGCTATGCCATCCCCGGTAACGGCCAAACCTACCCATAATTCTTTTGCTTTCTTATGACGTTGCCTGCCCATAGGTTGTGTCCCATAATTCTTTGCGTTCTGATGACGTTGCTGCCCAGTTGGTCACATGTCTTAGCGATCTCTATTATAGTGACGTATTTCGTTATGGTTTTGGTGTTGGCTTTTATCGTTGTTAATATACTGGACAATAGTCAGTTCGACCACTGAATCGAGCAGTGTCCACCATAATATCGATGTAAGTCCGCCTCATTGATCATTGTTCTCGCTAAAATATTTCTCATAACATGTGATCTGTAGTTTAGTTTAAAGATAAATTATTGTGCACCTATAGCACTCCTCGCGGTCAATAAAACATAGCATACCACAGGAAAATTATTTATATTGTTAATAAAATGTTTTTTTTTTTTTTTTTTTTGGTAAAATTATGTATTTTCAGTGTTTTATCTCCATTAATGCAAGTGAGTATTTAATATAAATGTATATCGCATTACGAGAAAAACAGTTTAAAATCACTGTTTACTTAATTACTTTTCTCACTCCAGGAAAAAGATTGCTTATGCATGTTCTAGATTGTCTGTATACGGTGCGTACATAATTACGCCAAGTTTATTTTTTTGTAAATCACGATATGTGCGTGGAAAATTGCGTATGCATGTTTCTATGCCTATTTTGTGCGTACGTTTATAAATGAGACCCCTGGCCTACATGCTCATATTTGGTTATAGTTATAGCTCCACCTACTGGCAACAGGAAGTGACATGTTTTACACTGGTATGCACTATTAGCAACACAGTAAAATGCCATTGTGTGCTAAACATGCTAGAAATATTCTAAAACATGCTAGCAACATTTACTACGTGCTAAAGCATGCTATTAATACTATGAAACAGGAAGTTGTTGTAACTCAGGCAAGCAATGTCCGATCTGCCCCAAACTTCACACGTTTGATAGATGTTATGTCCTGAACAAACACCCATGCCCAAATTCAGTTAGTCATACCACCACCTGCTGGCAACAGGAAGTGACATGGTTAACACTGTTATGGACTCCTAGGAATGTCAAAAATAATCAACAAGTGTTAAATAGGCTGCTAACATGCTAGAAGCATGCTAAAACATGCTAGCAACACTTAGCCAAGTGTTAAAGCATGCTACTAATGCAGTGAAACAGAAAGTTGCTGTAAATCAGGCAAGCAGTGTCCAATCTGCCGCAAATTGAACAAGTTTAATAAGAGTAGTGGCCTGAAGATATCTTCATGCTCATGTATGGTTATAGTTATAGCGCCACCTACTGACAACAGGAAGTAACATGTTTTACGCTGTTATGCACTATATTAACAACACAGCAAAATATGCCACTGCAAGTGCAAAAACATGCTAGAAATATTCTCAAAACATGCTAGCAACCCTTAGTAAGTGCAAGCGGATGCTATTAATACTATGAAACAGGAAGTTGTTGTAACTCATGAATACAATGCCCAATCTGCCTCAAACGCCTTCCGGCTCGTTTTATAAGAGTCCAGGCCTGAAATCACATCTAAAGGCCAATATTCAATTATAATTATAGTGCCACCCTGCTGGCAACAGGAAATATCTTGTTTAACACCAATCCTAAACACACAATGTCTTATCTGCCCTAAACTTCACATGTTTTGGTAAGAGTCCAGGCCTGAAGACATCTACATGCCAATATTCAGTTATAATCATAGTGCCACCTGGTGGAGAAGGAAATTTGAAACAATATTTACCAGTTTATAAGCATATTGCCCAACATTCGCTGTTCTCCTATGGCCACTGGGTGGCAGTGAGCCCGGGTGCGAGGGCCCTTTCATCACTTGCAGCTTTAATTTGGAATTGTTTGGTACAACACCTCACTGCAAAGTGTGTTTGAAGTCTGTTGCTAAAGTAAAGGTAGCAGTACCACCAGTTTACTGCAGCAGTGAGAGAGCTGTTGGCACCCTGACCTAAAATGAACAAAACCATGGCAGCACAAGCACACCATGCCAAAACCAACCTGACAGCAGCGTTACTCTTTGTGCGGCTCACCAAAAGCTTTACTTTGTGGTCTAGCGTGGCTGTAAGGATTTATGATATAGATCATGCAGTCAATACAGATAATTTTGGGGCCATATCGGGTGGCGGTATGGCGGGGATTACAACAACTTCCTTTTTCAAGACAAAAACATCGAACTTTATCAGGCCACCACGGACACGTCCTTCAACAAAAACTCAAGATCTGACAATTTAGCATTGCAAAGGCCTTTAGATTAGAATGACCAAATATAATGGTAATGTAATTAAAATCTCTAGGAGAAGTTTTGTTATATCTTAAATGTTGTTTTTTGTTGTTGATTGTTGTGTTGTTGTGGTGGAATGAATTTAATTCAAAAAATCAAGTTATGATCGCAATTTAACATCACAAAGGTCTTTAGATTGCACGGACCAAATTTGGTGTTTATCTGATTAAATCTCTTGCAGGAGTTTTTTTTTTTTTAAATACAACGCCTGAAAATGGCAAATACTACTCCATTACAAGTCACCAAATCCAAAACAACTTGAATAAGAGTCTTAGAGTATCGGAGCAAAATAAAACTGAAAAAAAATAAAAAATAAAAAATAAAAAAAACCCTCCTTCAGAAAGGTCTCTTCAGTATTATGGATAAATAAAATAATGTTCAGTAAAATTAAAAAAAAAAAAAAGTCAAAGCCTTCTTGCAAAAGATGTGCTGGATTCAGCTTCTAAAGTGCAGGAATCCCTAGCAAACCCGCCCCCTCCACAAAGGAGGAGATCTATGCAGGCTACATGCGTCGAAATAAGTGGAGATTTCCATGATCATGGTGGGTTAAAAACAGGGAAAACTAAGCTTTCAAAAACCGAAATCCAAAAGGGGGGGAAGGGGCGCCATGTACTATAATTTTTTGTTAGTCCGTCTTCTGTCAGGGGTGCCGGTTACGGAGCTTTGAGAGTATCATGGAGAAGATAGTCAACAACAGAGTCTTTAATAATTCTATATGGAGTAAACAACCTCTTAACAACAACAGTGATGGACAAATACTAAGGGAGAACTTATACGCAAAACGTATAGATAAGCAAACTCAAAACCATGGAACTAACTGACTCACTAGTTGCAATCTTAGCACGCCTCCATACGTTTGGCGGATGCTCTTGTGCAATTGTAACGACGTCCTTGTGTTTTGGCCGACACCCAAAGCGTTGCAAAATCACGCTTCACTGGACTTTTCCCTGGACTGTTCTCCCAGCTGGTTGTAATGGTACCTCTTTCCGATTCAATTCGAACACTGTACTTCCTTACTTTCTTTTCGATAAAACAGTCCTAGCACGACGCATCATGCGTTTTCGCCTTGCACTTACCCAACTAATACAGTACTCTACGCTTTTTTCTGTTTTCTATCATATTCCAAACAAAAAAAAAAAAAAAAAAAAACCCTTGGTCTACGTGTTCTGTATAGCTACACTACTGAGACTGTCTAGCACTTGTACAACGTTGTTTGGTTCTCAGGTGATCTGATTGTTTTCTACGTTCTCTTTGTAAGGTCGCTTTGGATAGACAGCTTTATTTGATTTAATCCATCTGATCGCACAGGTGCCTCTGGGGGAAGTTATGGCCTAATGGTTAGAGAGTTTTGACTCCTAACCCTAAGGTTGTGGGTTTGAGTCTCGGGCTGGCAATACCACGACAGAGGTCCCCTTGAGCAAGGCACTGAACCCCCAACTGCTCCCGGGTCCAGCAGCATAAATGGTCTGCCCAAGCCGCAGCATAAGCTGGCTGCCCACTGCTCAGCTCGGGTTGTGTTGTGTTCATGGTCAGTGTGCACTTTGGATGGGTTAAATACAGAGCAGAACAAATTCTCAGTATGGGTCACCATACTTGGCTGTAATGTCACGTCACTCATTTTTTCACTTTATATTTTGTGTGATCCTATTTATTTTAATCCTTCATTATAGACTTAATTTCAGTTTTTCTCCTCAAATAATTTCACAGAAGCATGCAGGTGCATGATGCGACGATTGAATCCCTCATGGTATGTGGTTTTGCTGCTATTTGCGCATACAAAGCTAAAGCCGCCCCCCCCCCCCCCCCCCCCAAAAAAAGACATTCTAATCTTACTGGTTAACGATCAACTAACAAGCTTTGTTTGGTGTTCATAAAAATGAACAAAATGCTGCCGTTCTACAATTCTCCACCATATTTAATATGCTGCGCGCAAGTACAGTAACTTGCATACTCAAGCAGAGACCAGACGTGAGATTTCATCATAACCACCGCTCACGTTCATATGATAAATTCCAAGTTTAGCGTTTGAAATGACAGTACACCCAATTTTCTGTCATATGTTCATTTCATAAATGAGGCCCATCATGTGGTGAATTGTTGACTGTTGAGAGCATGCAACTCTTGAACTTTCACATTTTCATACAATAATTTGCATTTAAAAAAAAATAAATAAAACCATTAATAGTTTCCCAAAACACTAAATCTGTTTGTTTGATCACACCTTCTCCGTAGACCTCCACCTCACACAGAGTAAGAAACCTTGAATCTCCAGGAAGGAACAGATTCACATATCGACCATCCATATCGTTACATATGTAGGTGGAGGAAACACCAGCTGGAATGCTAGAAATCACAGCACATGTACATCTGAAGAGAGACGGAGATAATTTAGTTTTGTATTCTTTTATTTTATGTTTTTTCAGGAATTTTCATGTTTATGAAACCACTGAAAGAGAGTCTCACATGGGATTGTTGTTGCCGTTGTTCTCCAAAGAGTTTCCGATGTGAATCTCCGCTCCATTTATTCGTTCTGGACAGCAGTCTAGTCTGTTTGTGATGACAACACTACTTACTCTGTAAATATAATGCAGATCCACTCTCCACCATGGGTTAGTCTGAATATCGGTTGAGGAACACGATGACGATGGTTGTATGAAACTAGGATTTAAATCAATAGCTTGTTCACCAACCCAGGTGCCAAAGGTTGATGACTGTGTGACGGTTCTTCCTGTGGCCAAATTACCTGTAAGGTGTCACAGTGTAGAGAAACGGTTTTAGTCAGCTTATTTTATACTCTTTGAACGTGTTTGGTGTGGTTTTCATCAATCTAGGAATGCATTTCTGTTCGGATCTGTCTGAACTAGTCAAGTCTTCACAAAGTACTTTTCAGGGAATATCTTTTCACTCAGCAACCATATTTGTAGTGCCTCTGAGCAGCTATTTCAGGCCTACATGACCAATTCCTGTCTACCTGAATGGGGAAATTGTGAAATTGCAAAGACTACTGGCCATACTAGCATTAAAAAGGGGTCATATGATGCTATTTTCAAATGTAATTATTTTGTGTATTGGGTGTAATATTGTGGGGAAGTCGTAGCTTAATGGTTTAAAGAGTTTGACTCCTAACCCTAAGGTTGTGGGTTTGAGTCTTGGACAGCAAAACCACGACTTAGGTGCCCTTGAGCAAGGCACCGAACCCCCAACTGCTCCCTGGGCGCCGCAGCATAAATGGCTGCCCACTGCTCCGGGTGTGTGTTCATGGTGTGTGTGTTCACTGCTGTGTGTGTGCACTTTGGATGGGTTAAATGCAGAGCACAAATTCTCAGTATGGGTCACCATACTTGGCTGTATGTCACGTCACTTTTTTTCACGTGATATTTTGTGTGATCCTATTTATTTTATTCCTTTTATAGACTTAATTTCTGTTTTTCTCCTTTCACAGAAGCGTTGCAGGTGCATGATGCGGCGATTGAATCCTCATGGTATGCGGTTTTCGCTGCTATTTGCACATATAAAGCTAAAGCGCTGTATAACCCCCCCCCCCCAAAAAAAAGACATTCTAATCTTACTGGTTAATGATCGACTAATGAGCTTCGTTTTGCGGTCAGGAAAATAAAAACGAACAAAATGCTGTCGTTCTACAATTCTCCACCATATTTAATATGCTGCACACAAGTACAGGTAACTCAAAAACTTGTGTACACGAGCAGAGACCAGATGTGAGACTTCATCATAGCCACCGCTTATGTTCATGTTAAAGGTGCCATGTGTAAAAATTGAGGTAAAAATATCCAAAAAATGACCTACACGCATCAAAAGAATGAGAAGAAATAAGGGCGATGATGTCATTAAAAAAATTTCAAGTTATAGTGCTGCAGAGATATCAACCTTAATTAGCATTAGCATTACTAGCCACGGCCCGACAGGTGTCGTAATACCAGTTTCAGCCATGGGAGGCGGTATGCGGGCAACATAACCACCAGCCAACCTGCAATACACGAATAACTCGCACGGCTTGTGGGCGTACTTGAACCTGATGTCAATCGTGTGGAAGGTACAGCCCACTACTTCATTTCAGTTCAGGGAAGAGAGCGGAAGGATGGGAAAACACAGGGAACCAACCGCGCTCGGAATCACAAATCAAATCCGATAAGAAAAGGAGCTGAACCAGAGTAAACATCGGCACTGCTTTCCATCGCTGGAGACAACTGATGGACTTGAAAGAAATGAGGGTCGACTCCGAACTTGCAACATTTCTTTTGGATTGGTAAGTAAGATGCTGTTAGTATTTCGCTAGAAGTTTGTTTTATATGTTTTGCGTATTTTTTTCGGGAAGTTATAACATAGAAATGTATCGAAGGCTGTTCGATAAACGTGCTAATGTTAGCGATGGCTAACCGTAGCTGCGTTTGATAATTAGCTAGCTATAACTTACCCGCAGATCCGATCCGGTTTTCACCTGTTATCTACCAAAGCCCGTCTCTACCAAGCTGATGCTAAAATGTAACATTACCTAAGAAGCTTGAAATGTCTTCGATGATAATGAACCCGAGAGAGAGCGCCCCGGCCGTGCGCGCACCCACTCACTATATTCAGAGCAGTCAAGTTTTTGAAAGCGTGTGAAAAGAGTCAATTGCGTGTGTCTCACGGTGAATGCTTGAGAGTTGGCAGCTCTGGTTACGTTGGTTGGCGCTAGCTTGGTCAACATCAGCTGTCTGATGTTGACCAATGATGTTGACAGAATGCTGTCTGTCAAATTAATTTAATTTAAGTTGTTTGTATATAGATTTGTAAATGTAATATGAACAAAACGAATATGAACATAATCACTGGTAAAGGTGAAGGGGAGTTCCTTGAAGATGTCATGTTTCAAAATTACTTGACATCACCCAACGTTCCTCTGTAGGCAAAACGTCCTTTAGGCTTCGGCTATGGCTCTAGGGTTGTTGTGAAGGTAGGGGCGGAGCATAGAGACTATGCCGTTTCTCGTTTGTTACTCTAGAGTAGACCAATTCACTTTATTGAGGCATACTGCCCCCATCTGGTATGGAATGTGGAGTATGACTAGATTTTTTTGCCAGACATTACACATGGCTCCTTTAATAAATTCCAAGTTTAGCATTGCAACTACAGTACACCCAATTTTCTGTCGTACATTCATTTCGTAAATGAGGCCCATTATGTGGTGAATTATTGACTGTTGAGAGCATGCAACTCTTGAACCTTCACATTTTCATAAAATAATTTGCATTTAATAAATAAATAAATAAAGCCATTAATGGTTTCCCGAAACACTAAATCTGTTTGTTTGATCACACCTTCTCCGTAGACCTCCACCTCACACAGAGTAAGAAACCTTGAATCTCCAGGAATGAACAGATTCACGTATCGACCATTCATATCGTTACATATGTAGGTGGAGGAAACACCAGCCGGAATGCTAGAAATCACAGCGCATCTAAAGAGAGATAGAGAAAACCTCATTTAGATTTCTAGTCTTTCGTCATATGTGTTTTCAGGAATTTTTGCATATTAAACCACTGAAAGAGAGTCTCACATGGGATTGTTGTTGCCGTTGTTCTCCAAAGAGTTTCCGATACGAATCTCCGCTCCATTTATTCGTTCTGGACAGCAGTCTAGTCTGTTTGTGATGACAACACTACTTACTCTGTAAATATAATGCAGATCCACTCTCCACCATGGGTTAGTCTGAGCAGTGGTTGAGGAACACGATGACGATGGTTGTATGAAACCAGGATTGAAATCAATAGCTTGTTCACCAACCCAGGTGCCAAAGGTTGATGACTGTGTGACAGTTCTTCCTGTTGCCAAATTACCTGTAAGATGTCACAGTGTCGAAAAATGGTTTTAGTCAGCTTATTTTATACTCTTTGAACGTGTTTGATGTTGTTTTCATCAATCTAGGAATGCATTTCTGTTCAGATCTGTCTGAACTAGTCAAGTCTTCACAAAGTCCTTTTCAGGGAATATCTTTTCACTCAGCGGCCATATTTGTAGTGCCTCTGAGCCGCTATTTCAGGCATCCATGACCAAGTCCTGTCTACCTGAATGGGGAAATTGTGAAATTGCAAAGACTACTGGCCATACTAGCATTAAAAAGGGGTCATATGATGCTATTTTCAAATTTCATTAGTTTGTGTATTGGCTGTAATAGAACAGGTTAATATGCTTTAATGTTCAACACATATATCATTATTTGTTTTCATTATTGTAGCTCCTCTATGCCCAGTCTTCCTAAAACATGTTGATTTCTACAAAGCCCCTCCTTTAAAAGCTCAGGGTACTCTGATTGTTCAGCTGCGTTGTGATTGGTCAGACATGTCAAGTGTGTGTTGGAAATGTAACGCCCCTTACCATAACCAGGAGCTTCAGCTTCCAAAACTATTAAAAGAACATTGTCTTTTTGCTTCGCTTAATATTAAAATCAGATTCTGAAAATTTTGAATACAAAGCCGATCGATTGGAACCAACTGTGAGCTGAACATATCAGAGTGCTAAGCTGCATATGACGCTGCCAGTATGAAAGCAAAACAGGCACCTGCTTTAGCATCCAGTATGAAATGGAACATAATGCATCTATGTCTGTAGTCTTTTCATTGCCATTTATAAGCCGAAAACAGAGGACACTGTTTGTAAACATAATTCCATCTCTGCACTTGTGATTGTAAGAACTGCAAACAATATGTCAAAAGAAAATAATGAAACATTATAGTTAGTTCAACACAAAAATGAAAATTCAGTCATTAATTATCTTCATGTCATTCCAAACCTGTAAGACATTCATTCATCTTCAGAACACAAATTAAGATATTTTTGATGAAATCTGAGAGCTTTCTGACCCTCCCATAGACAGCAGTGAACTGCTGAAACAACTGAAACCTTCCCAGGCCCAAAAACTTAATAAGGACATCGTTAAAATAATCAATGTGACATCAGTGGTTCAACTATAATTTTATGAAGCAACGAGAATGCTTTTTGTGAGTGAAGAAAATAAAATTGACTTTATTCAACAATTCTTCTCTCGGATTTCATTGAAATATCTTAATTTGTGTTTAAGAAAAGGAACAAAGGTTTTGAATGTTTGAAACGACATGAGGGTGATTAATAAATGACAGGATTTTCATTTTTGGGTGCACTATCCCTTTAAGGGCTCTGATTCAGGAGAACGTCCCGGTTACCAGTGTTGGGGGTAATGCATTACAAGTAACGCGAGTTACGTAATCAGATTACTTTTATCAAGTAACTACTGTAGTAAAGTAACACATTACTTTTTAATTTACAAGTAAATATCGGAGTTACTTTTTTAAAATAAAGTAATGCTAGTTACTTTGTGTTATCATTTTTTTTTTGTCAAGTAACTACTGTCCATATTGGGAGAAATCGGAAGTATGGAGGCGTTGTGTGTGCGCTGTGCGAACATGATGTTACTGTAGTTCTAGACTAAATGTGAATGTGCATTAATTCATCCCACTCACAAAAAAACAAAAAAACAAAACAGATTTAGTATTCATCAAAATTAATCAAAACAGTGAAATGCAAACTCAGAATATGACGCAAACCTGCAATAACTAATTATATTAAATAACACAAATGTATCTATTCCCATTTTATTAACAGTGTCTTTCCTGCTGACCTTTAATGATCCAGTTCAACCATACTAATAATCAAAAATGACTTTAGATAAACTAACAATTGTGCTTCATTGTTTTTTTTTTATTGCTGAAGAGTGTTGAACCTTCTTCTCCTGTGTTCTACTGTACAGACGTGAATTTACTTTTCCTTCAGCCTGAGGTTTATTCATTACACTTTTTTGGTGTGAAAGGGCTTTTACATTTGCTATAAATAGAACTTCTTATATTAAAAACAATCAAGCCCTGCTCATATTTAAAAAGTACCGTGAAAGTAACGCAAAAGTAATGTAACACATTACTTTCCATAAAAAGTAACTAAGTAACGTATTTAGTTACTTTTTTAGGGAGTAACGCAATATTGTAAGGCATTACTTTTAAAAGTAACTTTCCCCAACACTGCCGGTTACGTACGTGACCCTCGTTCCCTGATGGAGGGAACAGAGATGTTATGTCAAACGACATATGGGGTCTAACATGGAAGGCCAATCATCTCTGCGATCTTTAAGAGAAAGCACCACTGAAAATTGGCTAGTGGATTTTTCATACGTGAGCCTCTACCCATGCATACAGGTATAAATAGGCAACAGGTGCACTCATTAGGTTTTACGCTGAGGAGCCTAGAATGTGTCCCGGCAACAGTGAATAGTTCAAGGTTGAGTGATGGGCACATAACGTCTCCATTCCCTCCATCAGGGAAGGAAGATTATGTACGTAACCGAGACGTTCCCTATCTGTCGGTCACTACTAGTTACAGTATGTCGAACAACATATGAAGTCCATGGAAAACGGCACAACCTGAACACCATCACAACCCTGTGGCACTGCAATTGTGGACAAGCCATGGTGTGCCACAAAAGCTACTCTAAGGTTGTAACCTTTCCAAAGCCCCGGGGAAAAAATTAATTGACCTTGGTACTGAAGGGGGCCAAATGGTAAGTACATCGCTGCTGGAGAAGGCGATGCTGCTATTCCGTCCACAAAATATTTTTTGGAAGGGATTTCAACCTTCAGCGGAAGATTGCTTCAAATCTTTCCTATTTGTTCTTTCAGCCTGGCAGAACGATGGGGAAGCGAACATTAAGGGAAAAGTTCACTACGGAGACCACATCCTACCTGTAGGGAGGTGACATGTGGAAATACTGATATGGACTGACCTAGGGGGCAGTATTATATATGGAATGTGTCTCTGAGGCATGATGGAGAGTAGGGATGGAACAACTGCCAGAAGAGACTGACAGAGCGAGTCTGTCATGGGAAGACACGGGTTTACAGAGAGGAAACCTTACTGTGGAGGAATACGCATATGTGATTACCTGTAGGGAATTAAGCCATATGGACACCTAGCCCAGTAAAGGGGCTGAACAGGACTCCAGGCATGCTAACACCAGTACTGGGACCTGGCGTCAGACTGCTCCACCAAGTCTGACTGCCGAGGGTGCTGGAGGATGCTCAACCAAGGTTCACCAACTGGGGAACTCTACTAAAACCTTCTCCAGGTGAAGGAGCGGGACTGTCTCCGCCACCTCCTGAAGAGCAGTCTCCCATATCTCCAGGTTGCCCATGTCAGTGCTGCTTCATCGTCTTCTTGGAAGATGTAGCGGCTGGATAGCCCATCCCCTGATGCTGCAATCGACATCTGATCCCCCGGCTGCACACTGAATGACATGTTGGGACCGCCATAAGACAGCCCAGTGGAATCACACAGCAGCCACACAGAACAAGCACTGCCAAATGGGTGAGAGGTCCGTGGGGTGTGGCCCGGCAGAGAAGCTCTCACTGTCACCCTCAAATCTCCCAGAGCACTAGCCGGCGGTCCTATGCTCGTGGTAGAGAAACCGGGATGGGTAGTGACAGTGGGGTCTACTCCTTTCCCTTTAAGAAAGGAGAGATGCGATTACAAGCAAAAATCTTAGAAGTAACGCGGCTCCGAAGCAAAAATCTTAGAGATGATTGGCCTAATGAATGGATGCACCTGTCACCTATTTATAACCATATGCATGGTGAGTGGCTCAGGTATGCAAAATCCACTAGCCAGTTTTCATTGGCATTTTCTCTTGAACACTTCCCATAACACCTGATGTACTTGCTACATCGTTAGAAGAATGGCATCTATGCTAATATTAGTCTGTTTCTCTCTTATTCCGAGGTCACCATAGCCACCAGATCCAGTCTGTATTGGATCCAATACGTATCCAGCCCAGATGGTGGATCAGCACCTAGAAAGGACCTCTACAGCTCTGAAAGACAGCGGAGACCAGGACAACTAGAGGCCCAGAGAATGATCCCCTGTAAAGACCTTATCTCAGATGACCACTGGGACAAGACCACAGGAAACAGATGATTCTTCTGCACTTGGAATTGAACTGCTGGTTTCGTCTGGTCAGAGGAGAACTGGCCCCCCGACTGAGCCTGGTTTCTCCTAAGGTTTTTTCTCCATTCTGTCACCGATGGAGTTTTGGTTCCTTGCCGCTGTCGCCTATGGCTTGCTTAGTTGGGGACACTTCATTTACAGCGATATCATCGACTTTTAAACTAAGCTGAGCTGCATGATGACATCACTGAATTCAATGATGAACTGCCTTTAACTGTCATTTTGCATTATTGACACACTGTTTTCCTAATTAATGTTGTTCAGTTGCTTTGACGCAATCTTTTTTGTTTAAAGCGCTATATGAATAAAGGTGACTTGACTTGAATTAAACTCAGAGATGATTGGCCTCCCAAATGAGACCTCGTATGTCGTTCGCCATAACGCCATAACCAGATTGTCCTATCAAAGTCTGATTTTTTTTTTTTAGAGACGGACTTGTACTATCGCAGGTTCAGGAAACTGTCCTTCGTAAAATGCGCTGCACACACTCGAACATTTGGGTTGTCACTAATTCTTGAGACTTGGGAAAAAACATGTCCAGCAATTGTAACTGCTATTAGGTTTAAAAACGAAAATATTCCCAATTGTAAATGTTGTGAGGTATTAATAATATAAAGTATTTTAACACAATTATCCCCTTCAATTTAATTTGTTATTATTATATCAAGTCTATGACACTCATTGTCTTCTCACTACATCTAAAACAGTGTGTCCACAGAGAAGGATTAAATTATTCATATGCTAAGAATGGATAAAATTATACAGTACAGGTCAAAAGTTTGGAAACATTACTATTTTTAATGTTTTTGAAAGAAGTCTCTTCTGCTCATCAATATTGCATTTATTTGATCAAAAATATACAGAAGAAAAAAACAGTAATATTGTGAAATATTATTACAACTTAAAATAATAGTTTTCTGTTTGAATATACTTTAAAAAAATAATTTTCCTGTGATGCAAAGCTGAATTTTCAGCATCATTACTTCAGCCTTCAGTGTCACATGTAACATTCAGTCTATCACATGATCATTTAGAAATCATTCTAATATTCTGATTTATTATGAGTGTTGGAAACAGTTCTGCTGTCTAATATATTTGATGAATAAAAGGTTAAAAAGAACTGCATTTATTCAAAAAAATAATAATAATAATAATTCTAATAATATATATATTCTAATAATATATTTTCTTTACTATCACTTTTTATCAATTTAACACATCCTTGCTGAATAAAAGTATTGATTTTATTTTAAAAATAGAAAGAAAAAATTACTGACCCCAAGTTACTGACCAGTAGTGTATATTGTTATTACAAAATATTTATTTTTTTTTTTTACTTTTTATTCATCAAAGTATCCTAAAAAAGTATCACATGTTCTGAAAAAATATTAAGCAGCAGAACTGTTTCCAACTTTGATAATGAATCATCATATTAGAATGATTTCTAAAGGATCATGTGATAATGATCCTAAAAATTCAGCTTTGCATCACAGAAATAAATGATAATTTAAAGTATAATACATTTAAAAATAATTATTTTAAATTGTAATAATATATCACAATATTACATTTTTTTCTGTATTTTTTGATCAAATAAATGCAGGCTTGATGAGCAGAAGAAACTTCTTTCAAAAACATTAAAAATAGTATTGTTTCCAAACTTTTGACCTGTACTGTATATATAATGAAAAAGAGCTTGTTTTATCAAAAGCAACCCTAAATAATATCTCATATCAAAACAAGTTTATTCAATGACACACGTGTGATTAATAAGGTTTCAAAGTTTTGTCCCCATTTTTGTCAACACCATCAGACATTTATTAAAATGTAACAAAATCAGGGAATATCAGAGGCAGCTGTCACTCTAAAGGACCCCTTGCCACATTCAAACTCTGAAAGTGAAAGTGAAAGTCGTGACATTTGTCAAGTATGGTGACCCATACTCGAAATTGGTGCTCTGCATTTAACCCATCCAAGTGCACACACACAGCAGTGAGAAGTGAACACACCGTGAACACACACACACAGAGCAGTGGGCAGCTATATATCCAGCGCCCGGGGAGCAACTGGGGGTTCAGTGCCTTGCTCAAGGGCACTTCAGCTATGGGTATTGAGGGTGGAAGAGAGCGCTGTTCATTCACTCCCCACCCACCTACAACTCCTGCCAGGACCGAGACTCGAACCTGTGACCTTCTGGTTACAAGTCCAAATCTCTAACCATTAGGCCACAGCTGCCCCCTACTCTGCAGAGTACATCAGTGTCAGACAGGCTCTGGTCAGTTTTATAGTTTTAGAATGTTTTAAATCATAATGTTAGTATTTCCTGTGTCACAACCATGATATGTCAACACCATCTTCCAATTTCTGAGGAAATTATTTGAAATCTTTAGATCATTTTATTCTCCTGACGCAGATTCTGTCAGCTACTACATGTACTCCATTTGTTTTGTGAAAGAAATGCCAAATTAGTCACCACCATAAGATTTTCTGTCTTACGGTGGTGACGGGCCAGAGACAGAGTTGACATTCACCATGAAGTCATCATATTCTTGTGGTTTTCAAGTAATCTTTAATCATATTAAATATGCAATAGTGATTTTTTTTTTGTTTGTTTGTTTTAATAATATAAAAATACTAAATATGTGACCTGACAGCATACATTGCTTTTGTGTATTTAGTCATCACTTCTAGTAGAGTTAGGGTTAAGGGAACATAAGGCTGAGGGAACAAATAACACTGCATAAAACATATCTGTAGATAATACAGACCAATTGTATTCTGATCGTATAATGTTTGGATCATTTGTTAAAAGGTTTAAAAGTGAATATTAAGATCCTGGTGAAATTGAGATGAGATACAATGTAAATGGATAGAGGTAACAACAAATTGTTTTATTTATTCAATTAAGTGTTTTTAAAAGTTACTTTGATACTATAGCAGATGCACAGCATACATACTGTTCTGAGATGAGAGAAAACAGATCATTTGTGTTCCAATGTATCAAAACACTTAAATGTGAATCTTGAATTAAAGCTTTATAATCAATAACATTCTCACTGTTTGCTGTGTTTGTTTTAATGCAGTAATTAATTGATTCAAATAATTTGATTGTCAAAAGGACTACAAATTCAGGTTTTTTCACCCCCATCAGATGTGTCAACTCTGTCAGGTCTATCACCTCTGTCAGATGAGTATTTTGATCATATTTCATTATGATATTTTATATTTGTTGAGGAGTTGTTGGTTACACGTTAAAATGTAATCTCTCTGCAAGTCTCTGCCTCAGACATCCCTTGGCAATTTTGAATCCCGGATATCTTGAGATCATGTTGACCAAGTTTGGTGGAAATCTGTTTGAAATCCTCAGAGGAGTACTGCAAATTCCACAGCATGCGCTTTTCACAAAACCATAAATAGCTGACTTCCTGTTGGGCGGAGCACTGACTGCCAGCACAAAAGTTTCTTGGCCTGATGAGATCTATATGTGTATGAATTTTGATGACCGTAGCTCAAATGCTGTGCACTACTGAGCCCCTAAAAAGTTGTGCCACCCCCCAAATCCCCACCCCAACTTGACCCCCCATGTAAAAATTATTCTAGCCCTGATGGCCGCAGATTCCAACATTCCAACATACAAAATTTTTTAGTATTTAAATTTAAATGTACTTATTTTTTTATTTAAAAGTTTTTGTGTATGGTAAGGGCTCCAAAAACATTGAAATACTACTACTACTACTAATAATAATAATCCTTAGAGGATCAATAGGGCCCTGCGCTTTAGTGGCTTGGGCCTTAATTTAACTCTAATCTGACTACATTTTATTATGACCTCAAATTTAGGTTGCAATCTCAATTATCACTGGCCATTTGAATAATAACTTTCTAGAAATTTGTTTATCTTATTCAATTCTTATTTTGATTGCACTCATTCATTCAGATTCTCATGTTGACTGTTGATTTTGAAGATGGCGCCTGTGTACTGGGCCTGCCGTCTGTCGCTCTTGTGGTTGCTTGTCTGGTTGTCTGCTCTACTTTTAAACTGCTACACGCTTTTAATCTACAACCGTCAAGCACTCTTGGATATTCGCAACTCGGTTGCGACCTCTTTCACACAATATCTTACACTTTAGATGTGGACTGCTCCTTTAACAAGACTGATGAGTCGTTCACATCGGCTATCCCGGGACATATCTGCCGGTGGCCCCTCAACATCCCGCGGAGAAAGCGAAGGAGGAAACGAGGAAACCGTGGAGGATACATACTGAAGCTGAAAGCTCATCTGCGGGCTGGCTTTCTCTCGGATCCTTCTCACGAATCGCTTTACGGTGGCTTTACTACCTGGCGCCCACTGGACGTGGCATACCGGTGGCTTCGTCATGTTCTCCCCCTGCATCCGAGCCCTGTTTCTCGTTCCGGTCTCCACCGAATCGGCCTCGGCTCCCGACGTCGGGGAGTAACTCACAGAAATCTACGCGCGCTGCAAAGAGCGTCCTCATCTCCTGTTATTATCTTTCCACCGAAGATAGCATTATTAAATTGTCCGTTCCTTGGTGAATAAGACCTTCTTACTAAACGACTTTTACTTAGCTCACAACTTGGATTTTATGTTTATCACGGAATCCTGGATAAAGGTTGGTGATCTAACTCCATTTTCTGATCTGATCCCCGATGACTGCACATATTTTAACTCTCCTCGTCCGAGTGGATGCGGGGGTGGCATAGTAACAATTTTAAAGAACTCTCTCTCTGCACGCTGTCGATTGGTCCCTGGAACGGCCTTTTCCAGCTTTGAAGCCCAGTTTCTTCACTTGGACTGGAATGGTCCTGTATGTCTAGTGGTGATTTACCGTCCTCCGCACTGCACTAAGGATTTTATACAGCATTTCACTGAACTGATCGGCAATATTGCCACAAATTACGATCGCTTTCTAGTGGTGGGCGACTTTAATATCCATGTCTGTTGTCCGTCTAACCCCTTATCACATGAGTTTCTTAATATTATCGATGCTTTTAATCTATCCCAGTGGATCAGTGATGCTACTCATATTGATGGAAATATGTTGGATCTTGTACTCTCATATGGGCTTGATGTGACTGATATTGTGCTCTCAGATTTTATGATCTCAGACCATAAGCCTATATTATTCACACTGTCTCTTCCAGAGCTCTCTTATTTTTCAAATACAACTGTAAGTCTTTCTCGTTTCTACTCTCCACAGTTTGGCACAAATTTCAACTTGTGTTTTGCTGAATGTTGCTCACAGTTGCAGTTGGATCAACCGTTATCTGACTTGGATGCTGATCACACATCTTAGCCTCTTGAACTCTGCCTGGCTTAAGGCAGCAAATGTAACTGCCCCCCTTAAGCCTCACAAGCAAAAAACAAAATCTGTACTGTGGCAAAACTCTGATACCCGTCTCCTAAGACAAAACTGTAGAAAGGCAGAACGTAAATGGAAACAAGACAGGCTGCATATCTCTCTTCAAATGTTCAGAGACTCTCTTACTTCTTACCAGAGTGCAGCTAAGTCTGCAAAAGCTGCATACTTTTCTCACCTAATTGAAACTAATCACTCTAAAGGGCCGTACACACCGGGACGAATATCGGCGCGCGTTATTCGCCAGCGTTTTTCAACGCGTTTTTTTGTGTTCACACCCAAGCGATTTTTCGCTGACGATGAGCCGAGTGAACATGCAAATTAATTCCCTGACATTAGATGGCGCTTAATGTTAAACAGAAATACTAGA
Organism: Cyprinus carpio; assembly: GCF_018340385.1. Lineage (NCBI taxonomy): Eukaryota > Metazoa > Chordata > Actinopteri > Cypriniformes > Cyprinidae > Cyprinus > Cyprinus carpio. The sequence continues at coordinate 4,456,609 of NC_056603.1, forward strand.
AATACTAGTTCTCTTTTATCAAGATTTTTGTGATCGCTGTCGCGTTTGTCATATAGTTCTTTGTGTTCCGACACCAACAAGACCAGCATCTCTACATTCATCTTGCCTTGCATCTTCTTCGTCTTATTTCTTCCCGGCAGTGTAGACGCTACTTGGCGTATATCTTCTTCGCCGTTACGTATGTGCGCTCAGCAAGACAGTTTTGTGTTTGAGCGCCCCCAAGTTGTGTTTTACTGTAACTTCAGAAGCTCCAGACACGTGTGCAAAAAGCGCCCATTCTCATTGGTCATATAGTTTTTTGCGCGGTGCGTCAAACCAAAAAAAAACGAACCCGAGGCGTTGGCGTTAAAAAATGACGCTTTTACGCGTGGCGTTTTTCGCGTCGGTGTGCACACTCACTTTGGCGCCCTTTGTTTAGTCACGAGGCGTTAAACGTCGGCGAATATTGCGCGCGAAATTCGTCCCGGTGTGAACAGGCCTTAAACCTAAGGTTTTGTTTTCAATTATTCAATCTCTTACCAATCCTTCTGTTAACACCTTGCCTGTTGCCTCTGATGCTCTCTGTGAAAGCTTCTTGAGATATTTTAGTGACAAAATTACTAACTTAAGACTTGGTGTGTGCCCCACTTTATCTTTAACCATCTCTCCAATCATGTCATCTTCCTCAGCATTTTTTGATGCTTTTGAACCCATCAGTCTCCAGGAATTGAAGGAGGTGATTGACAATCTTAAACCCTCATTCTGTTCGAGCGATATCATTCACCCCAAATTTTTAAAATTAATTATTGATTCGATTGGGCCAGGTCTGCTGTCTCTTATTAATAAGTGTATCCAAACTGCCTCTGTTCCTGCCGACTTTAAAGTTGCTACAGTCACTCCTCTACTCAAGAAGCCTTCACTGGACCACACTGTTCTAAAAAAATTTCGTCCAATTTCTGTTTTGCCTTTCATTTCAAAAGTTTTGGAGAAAATTGTGCTGAATCAACTTCAACACTTTCTGACTAGTAATTCTATTTATGAGGTTTTTCAATCTGGTTTTAAGTCTGCTCACAGCACTGAGTCCGCCCTTTCGCGAGTGTTAAATGATATTTACCTCTCCACTGATTCCGGGGATTTTGTGGTTCTTATTCTTTTTGATTTATCGGCTGCTTTTGATACCATAGACCACTCCTTACTATTATCTAGATTAGAGTCTTGGGTAGGTCTAAAAGCAAACGCTCTGAAATGGTTTCAGTCATACCTATCTGACAGAAAGTTTTTAGTGAAACTGGGAATTTTTTTCTCTTCCCCTGCTCCTCTGACCTGTGGCCTTCCACAAGGCTCTATTTTAGCTCCCTCTCTATTCTCTCTGTACATGCTACCTCTGGGTTCTATTCTAAGAAAACATGGTGTGTCTTTTCATTTCTACGCAGATGACACTCAAATCTATCTTCCAGTTAAGAAAAACAACTCCACTGCGATCACTTCTCTTCTCCAATGTTTAGAGGAGGTTAAATTATGGCTAGCCCAAAATTTCCTCTTCTTAAACGAGGACAAGACCGAGGTAATTGTTTTCGGTCCTAATGAGAACTCTCAGTGTATAAGCCCTGAGCTAGAAAGTTTATCCGTTTTTAGATCCTCACGGGTGCAGAACCTAGGTATTATTATTGACCAACACTTAAAATTTGATAGACATATCTCTTCTGTTATTGGATCCAGTTTCTATCAGCTTCATTTACTGTCTAAAATCTAAAAACTTTCTCACTCCAAAAACTCTAGAAATGGCTGTTCATGCATTTGTTACATCGCGTCTAGATTACTGCAATTCTTTATATTGCGGTATATCTAAATCTCAAATTGCACGACTTCAGCTTGTCCAAAATGCTGCAGCCAGAATTCTTTTAAACTGTCGTAAACATGAACATTCAGCTTGTATTATTTGATCCCTTCACTGGTTGCCGATTTCTCAGAGAATAGACTTTAAAATTCTCCTCTTCATTTATAAATCCCTTCATAACAAAGCTCCTGTCTATTTATCTGAACTTCTTCATCCGTATACTCCATCAAGAAGCTTACAATCCTGTGACCAGGCTCTGTTGGTGGTCCCTCGCGTTAGGCTAAAGCGTAGAGGGGAGCGTGCATTTGCGGCGGCTGGGCCACGACTCTGGAATACCCTGGCCCCTTCTTTGTCTATTTTTAAGTCCTTGCTAAAAACTTTTTTATTTTCCTCAGTGTACTGTCTACTGTGATATGCTAAATTTTTAAATGGGTGGTTTTAAATTTTTGTCTGGTCTATTTTTCATGTATGTGTAATATTCTTGCTCTTCTGTAAAGCACTTTGGTCAGCCTGGAGGCTGTTGTAAATGCGCTATACAAATAAAATTGAAATTGAAATTGAAATGTTGTTCAGAGATATTGCACAGGCTGTTAGCGGACCTCACAGTCACATACTCGCCAATCTCGGTCATTTGATAGCAGTGTTGGGAAAGTTACTCTGAAAATGTCATTAAATTACTGTACTTATTACTGATCATTCCTTTTAAAAGTGATCAAGTTACATTTCTGATTACATTATGTTAAAAGTAATTAGTTGCATTACTAGTTATGTTACTTTTTTCTGTACATCCATGAAACTCACATGGAAAAAGTATGTTTTGTGTCACCTACTGTAGTCACTATTCTCAGCCTCAGACATCACGTGTCACGGACCGTTGACTGAACGTCTAATGCATATGGCACACTTAGCTGGAAACACTTCAGGAGTTTCGAAGTCGAGATCGGATTGGTTAGATTATACAGGATTTCCAGAAGACGTGTGTGTCATGTTTTTTTTTTACGTCCCGCCTGTAAACAGAAATGCCATGGAGCCTGTTTTTTTGTTTAATATTGACAGAAAAAAAAACAAGTATTATTTTTCTAGCCTACACTCCTAATATCTTTTTTTTTTTTTTTTTAAATAAAGATTTTTTTATTTTTTATTATTATTTATTCTTTTTATATGTGGATATATTGGTTGTACTTTTTAATTAAATGAATGAAAATGACATGAGAAACACAGTTAGCTATATCTGAAGAAAGCTTTAAGTGTGCATTATTAAATGAAATAAGTCATGTTGAAAACAGATATTCTCTGATAAAATAATCTGTATGAAACCAACACGAGGTACAGTCTCCCGTCTGAGCTCACCTAGGCCTATATCACACCCATGCACATCGCGTGCTATAAGATCATCATCCATGCGAAACCAGGCTTGAGACACACGAACATGTAAATGTCTACATCACCTTTGTATACAAAGAAAGATTCAAGTTCATCTCAGCTACTTTACATTTTTTGAAGAAGACGTGCTTCTTAAGGAATAAGCAACTGTGATGCCGACGCGGCGTAATGCAGTGGATGATCTGATTCTGATGAGTCATTTATTTTAACTTATTAGTGTTACTGTGACATAAACTTGTACACATTCACTTGTTGAACTTTTCCCAAACTATAATGCCAGACTAAAATATGTTGAGTGCAACATTTTGAAATATGATTAATACGAATTGAAATATGACCTTTCAATGCATCTAAATGTTTTAGGACTCCTCTGCATTTTAGCTCACATTGTCCAGTAATATAGTAAAGGGCATACTGACCCACAAAACATGATTTTTTAGTTCATAATTATTAACACTGCATTTGTAACTTAAAAGTAACGTAATTTTATTGACATTAATAACTGTATTCAAATTACATAAATTTAAAATGTAACGTATTACTTTACTGCGTTACCAGGAAAAGTAATTAGATTACCGAAACGCATTTCCGTGTAACGCGTTATACCCAACTTTGGCTTATAGATAGAAAAAAAATAAAAATAAAAAATCCTTTTGTGGGAAACTGAGGTTTGTAACTTTGCAGATCTTACACATGCATAAACAGCTACATAACACACTAAAGAAAAAGGAAAACATGAAAACGCATCATATGACCTAAAGCAACCAAATCTGACATAAACTGCCCCCTAAATGTCTTATAAAAGCTTATATTTTAATGATGGTCCAGCCAACGCACATTGCCATTCTTTATCAGAACAAACTCTTTCTATGGCAACCAGAGCCTCTAATGGCAGCTGCAGTGACGTGACAACTTTACCAATTGCCTATTGGCTCTTTTATTTAGAAAACAGGCCTTATTCTGCCAAATTGTGCATTTTGCTTTCTCCAATTCATAATAATATGTGAGCACCATCCGAGTATAAGTTAAGTATTTGGATCTTGACTAGAGTGAACTATATTAAAAACTACTGTAATGAAGTGAGAAACAGCTTTAGAAAAAGTCTAATTCCCCTTGAAAGGGTTTAGACCAGGTTGTTAAGTGGCTCTGAATTACCTGGAAAAAATCACATAGACTCCCACTTCACAGAGAGTAAGAATCTTTGAAGCTCCAGGAATATTCACAGTAACGTAACGTCCCTCCATCCCACGACACGAGTAGCTGTAGGTAGCTCCTGCTGGAATAGAAGGAACTGCAGCACATCTGGAGAAAGATGAAAGAGCGAGTCACTTCTGTGTTTTTGTTGCTTATTATTAGTCTGACTCTTCTTTTGTATTTTCATGTCTTATCCCTAAATGTATTTTATATACAATATTGTTAGAATTATACATGATGTTTTGCACTTTTTTTTTTTTTTTTTTTTTTTTTCAGCTAAGTTGCAATAGAAATGTTCAATTATTTGTACAATTACGCAAATGAAGTATTATTATTACAGTATTATTATAATTTGTTGTTTGGATCCCTCTTGCCTGTGTGATGCTTCAGAGAGAAACAGTGTTGTTGAATTTTGTAATGTTACAAATGGTCTTGTGACCAAGGCAACTACCTTTAGCCTTTAGCACTTGACCTATATCCCAGATAGCAAATGTACGTCTGAAAGATGACTGTTAAAGATCACTTGATATACTCCTGCTGTGTACAAACAGCTGACAGACGTCTGTAAGATGTCAGTTTTACATACATACATTCTAAATCATAAATATCTTGAAGGCATCTAATAAACATCTATTTGACATCTGATAGGAAATATCCTATAGACATATTGCAGATGAGCAAATGTTCTAAAGAAAACGTCTTGCAGATATTAATGCAAATGTCAAATTAGACGTCTCTGTGATGTACATGTATTAATAGTGATATGTTTTCCTCAGTGTTTGATCTGTACATTATTACATTTTAATGTAATACAATGCAGGGAATGTGTTAACATGGGTATTGTAGGTGGTTGTATTTCATTCTGTAATCATTGCCATTTTTTAAAAAGCGAGTAATGTCAACCAGCTGATCTTTAGCACGTTTAATCAGTTATGTAAGCTAGTGTTTCTGCACAGACAATTGTCACAGCAAAAGAAACAATCATTTACCCAAGTTCACAGTCTGTATCAAATATGTGATCAATGTGATCAAATAAAATGACTGCATACCACAAAATAATAGCGTGAATGTGTTTGTACTGGGTTGTCCTCATGCGCTGGATGCAAAACAATAAACATACAGCACGACCAATGAACAAATTACTCTTATGATCCATTTCTTTTTAGTTAAAAACACACAGCCTAAACATAGTCCGATTCAGGAACAAATGACCCTTATGAAGAGAGTGACAGGTTTGAATCGATATCTGACTCATTTAACAGCGAGTTTACAGTATTATTTTTTTAAGTGAAGTATGTATAGAATTGAAAAAAAAAAGTTTTGGATTATTTATATGAAAATGTATTGTTATGTTTCTTTAGGATTTGTTGATTTTGAATTCCTTTAGGCAATTCCTGTGAACGCTTGCTGCTTTCTGTAGATATCTGAGTTTGTTTTGTGGTCTTATACCAATATTAACATAGTCTAAACACCTGCAAATAGTGAATATATGATATATATATATATATATATATATATATATATATATATATATATATATATATATATATATATATATATATATATACATATATATTATTATTATTATTATTATTATTATTATTATTAAAGTTACTGACCAACTGGCCAGAATCTGTAGCTATATAAGAATGTTAAAGAGACTCACACTGGGTTGCTGGAAACATCTAAAGAATTGTTTAAAATGTTTGTGTATGCCCCGTTAATCCTGTCGCTACAGCAGTCAGGTCTGTTAGTGATGGTCACTCTGTTCACGCTGTACGTCTTCATCAGGTCCAGCTTCCACCACGGGTCACTCTGTACAGCTGTATGAGTGCAGGTGGACCTCAACCCATCCAGAGCATTTTGAGCATACCAGTTGTAAGCTAATGTCGACTGAACAGGTGTGCCCCATGTTGCTATGTTCACTGGAATATTTTTAATGGAAAAAGCTTACTCTCAATAGAAAGAATCTTGAGCATCAAATCAGCATAATGATTTCCGAAGGATCACGTGACACTGAACACTGAACAATGATTCTGAAAATCCAGGTTTGAATCACAAGAACATTTACATTTTACAATACATTACGATTGAAAATCGTGATTTTAAATTAAAATTTAAATAGCAGCCAGTTGTACTTAAAATAAAATAAGCATTTCAGGAATACTTATTGTAATTTTTCAAACTGCCATCAATCATACTTAGTAAAATAAATAATAAACCGTAAATTGTCCTGCTGGGCTATTAAGGTTTATGAAATTCCTGTAATATTTACATTGCAAAGCCTGGGAAATGTTTAACAGCAGCACAAACTCACTGACAAAAGATGTAATAGTGTTAAATTGACAAAGTCTCACCTTCTCTTTCTGCCTTTGTTTGAACTGAGAAAAACCCTTGAAATGTGAAACACAGGATGATGCTTAGTATTTAGAAATAGTGTTTAATTCACCAAAATATATATATATATATATATATATATATATATATATATATATATATATATATATATATATATACACACCAGTTGAGTTTGGACAAACACTTACAGCTTGCAGTGGTTCATACAGCTCCCAGTCTTTACAATGGAGTGGTTCATAGTTTTGTTTTCAACTTGGACTCAAGTAAAAAGAAACACAAGTCAGTACTTAAAGCACAGTGTACATTCTAAAATGCGGAATGTATGCTTCTAAATCAGTGACACTGGAGGACCAAATTCAGTAGCCTACACACCTTATAAATTACTTACTAATTACTAATTACTTACTAATAACACTAATAATATCAATAACCTTATTAATAATTTTACTATTAATAAAATACTATTTAGAGACAATAGCCCAGAATATGAACACAACATGGTAAAATGCATGTTAAGCTTTTTCTTCCCAGTAGTAAACCATTATAAAGAAAACGCTTAACGCAGAAGAAGATATCGATATAAAAAGACAAAATTGATATACAGTTTACTTAAAATATATGTACAGGCAGGCAGTTGAACCCAGAGTATGAATGCAACGTGCTGAACATTAAGCGTTTTCCTCCATTATACCATTATAAAGAAAACGCTTAAAGGGATTGTTCACCCAAAAATGAAAATTCTGCCATTAATTACTCACCCGTAAGACCTTTGGTCATCTTTGGAACAGAAATTAAGATATTTTTGATGCATTCGGAAATCTGATGTTCAGTCTCATTACGTTCAGTGGATACTCTCCAAAATGACGCTAGGGAGGAGGAGGAGAATTATGAAGGGGACATTAGGGAGGACATGATTTGTTGAATAAAGTCGTTATTTTTTTATTATTATTATTATTTTTATTTTTGCGTACACAAATTATTTTCATAGCTTTGTAAAATTATGGTTGAACCCCCTGATGTCACATGGATTTTTTACCAATCTCCTTGCTATGTTTTTCTGGACATTGATCGTGTTAATTACATTGCTGTCTACGGGAGGGTCAGAGAGCTCTCCGAATGCATCAAAAATATCGTAATTTGTGTTCCGAAGATGAACGGAGGTTGTATAGGTTTGGAACGACATCAACACTATGATAAATAAATATTAACATCAAAACTGATACACTGTAAAAAATAAGTGTCATTTTAACTGTACAATTTTGTAAAAACGCTACAAAAAAAAAGTGTTAATAGGTTAACAGTAAGTTCCTGTACTATATACAGGGAAAAACTGTAAAAGATCTAACCAGATATTTCGTGTAATTTAACAGTAAAATTCTGTTACTTGCACAATTTTTAGAGTTAAAAAAAGAAGAAATCAATGAATAATTTAAAGTAAAAAACTTTAAACTGATATTCCCAGGATTCCCTGTGTGACGCTCCACATTTGAAAGTATTTTGTTTAAATAATCATGCTTTTTTAATAGTTTTTTGTTATCAGTTGTACATTTGGGCTTTATGTTACATCTTCTGCTGTTTAATGAAAGTTTATTGAATTTTTTTTAAGTATCGTGTGTCACCATGATGGTGTTTTGTGTTTGCATGAATGACTTTGTGCACCTTCTATTATATTAATATAAACTTCTGTTTGTGGCGAAGCTACTTGTGATGAACTTCGATTCTTCATGTGGCTTTCTCTTTTACCACCTGCATTATTATGGTGGTTGTCAGTATGTTAAAGGTACAAAACAGATTTTAATAGCAGTGTGCGTTGTTGAATTTACTGGTTTACATTCAAATTTTGCTTGTTTGTAAATAACAGTTTTATACTGTAAAATTTACAGTTTTTGGCCGTAATTGTGTTTACAGTTTTTCTGTATTTTTTACAAAAGTATTCTGGCAACCACAGCTGCCAAAATTATTTTGAAAAAACTACAGACTTTTTTTTACAGTGTACTTTAACCTGTTATGTTGAATTTATTTTTTTTAAGTTATTTAATTTTTTTTTGTGTGTACTTCAATGAAGTCATGCAGTAAATGTGTTTCTAATTCAGTATTAATGTGCACCTAGAATGGCCGCAGATGAGGTATTAAGTGCATGACACTGTGACCAACTTTGCATTTTATAGAGTTTAAGGTATCAATGTGGTCACTCAGTTGTTCTAGATCAGTTTTAATTGTGTAATAGATTCAAACAAAGAAATAAAGTGCTACGCACAAGCCATATTGACCATGACTGATTGCAAATACAAGTAAGATGAGTAAAGAAAATGTGGTACTTACTATAAGAATTTAAATATATGAACAAATAAAACTACTGTTAACAGGTTAATGTAACATTTCTCATTCCATGACTAGTAAAACAATGGCAACTTACTCTCTGTGTAATATTGAACATGGTTCTTCTCGGAGTAGCTGTGAGTACTGTCGTCTTCTTGTTTGATAGGTGTCAGCATTAAAGTGCAATACTGCCACCTGGGAGGTCAACCAGGTACTAGCACTGGAGTATTTACATGTTGTGTTATCATAAAAGTCCTATTAATTTTTAATATTGTGGTTATCGCCAATACCGGTATATTGTCACACCCTAAATTAACACAATGTTGACATTTCATGGTTTGAATGTCATGATTATCGTCAATACCGGTATATTGCAACACCCCTAGTGTGTAGGCTACTGAATTTGGTCCTCCAATGTTGCTATTTTAGTAGCGTACATTATACCACATTAAGCATTTTAGAATGTAAACCATGCCTTAAGCACTGACTGTATTTCTTTATACTTGAGTCCAGGTTGAAAATAAAAGCATGAACTGCTACACTGTGAACTTACGGAGCTGTATGAACCACTCCAAGCTGTAAAGTAAGCATAAAGTGTTTGTCTGAACTCAAAGCTTGTTATGCGAAAACGCACCCTGTGCATATTTTTTTCCACCACTATATCCCTTTAGGGGCTTCATAAACCGTCACAATTTAGCTTCTCAATAAAAGTATATTGATTGTGGGTATTTAGATCAGTGTTTCCCAACCAAGTGTGCCGTGAAAAATTATCGAAACTTCATATCTGTATTATATTTCCTTATTGTTATTATTTTCAATTAATGCTATTGGTCATCTTTATGTCAGTTTGTGGGTTTTACAAATATTTAACCAATGAAAAGTATTCAGAAGAGCTTGTGCCTAAACCTCATAATGCTATTGGATCCTCAAACTGTCAGCGAAACCTCATAACTCCACTTCCGCCTACATTCAGAATGAAGTGCAACACACAGTCTGGAGACAGATATTTGCTCGTTTACAATGCAAGGGTAAATAAAGAACTGATGTTTGAATTAGTACAGCTTTTCTTTACTCAAAAAAAAAAAAAAAAAAAAAAAAACTTTGTGTATAAAGACTAACTTTTTTTGTGCGTTTGGAGAGTGTAGAAGACTCTTAACATTTGCGGTCTAGGTAAATTTTATATAACTTGTGCATAGCGCTTCATCTTTTATGATGAGATTTTGGCCAAATATATTAAACAACGGAAAACTAATAACTCATAAACCTACAATAATATGTAAAACCTGTAAGTTGATGAAAACGTGATACACTTGATGCCTCAGATGCGGCCATTCTAATGACGGACAAATATACACAATGTAATGTAAAGTTCTTATTGCGTTCTTACAGAGATTTAGTTGTTGACCTCTGAAGGGGAAATTAAAGACAGGTCTGTGGTAAGTGTCAAGACAGCAGGTGGGGATTTTAAAGGGGTCATATGATGTGATTTCAAATTTTCTTTTCTCTTTGGTGTGTTACAAGCTCTCGGTGAATAAAGAAGATCTGTGAAGATGCAAAGACTAAAGTCTCAAATCCAAAGAGATATTCTTTATAAATTTGAGACTCATCCACGGCCCCTTGAAATGGCTCGTTCTAACATGCCCCCACATATCTACGTCAGTATGCGGGAATATTTGCATAACGCCGCCCAGATATTCACGCAAAGAAAGAAGGCGTACCTTTTATTCTCATTGTAGTATTGTTGTTGCCGCTGTGTTTCACTGTGAAAAGTAAACTACTTTGTTTTTGTCTTCCAAAAGAGGACGATATCTGCTTCGTCATGCCTGGAGTTGATCCATGCTGGTCGCTGAGGAAACACATCAACTTTGCACTGTGGATCGCCAAATCGGTTTTCACCGTGGACGAAACGGCGTCCAGCCCGGGGTCATCACATGTGGTTGCTACAAGACCAAGGTACGCTCCTTCATAGAATCCGCCTGCTGCACTGTTCTCAAGCCACCCGCTTCTGCTCACTCTAGGCCTCCGGCCTCTGCTCACTCAAGGCCGTGGTGTGTGACGCTGTTTCGTTGAGAAAGCGATACTACTTTGTTTTTGCCTTCCAAATGTAGACACGACTAGAAATCATGTTTATACCACGTTTACAATGGGTTTTATGTTTATGTCTCGCCGCTCTGGCCGGACAAGGCATCACAATATGTTAAGAGGCATAACGTTTCCGTCACACGCTTGAGGCATTCGGCCAATCAAAACGCGCTGGATAGCTGGCCAATCACAGCACACAGCTCACTTTTCAGAGAGATGAGCCTTGTGAAAATCGACGCGTTTCAGAAGGCGGGGCATAGAGGAGAAACAATAATGTACAGTATGTGGAAAATAATGTGTTTTTTAACCTTAAACCGCATAAACACATTTCATTACATCAAATACACAAAATAATGTTCTTTTTAGCAGCAACATATGACCCTTTTAAGACAAAGGTGTCTATTCTCCTATATGCTACATGTAGATTTATGCAAAGGTTTTTTTTTTTTTTTTTTTCAAAGCAACTTACTTTGCATTAAATGTAACCATTTACATTAATACTTCCTACTTTCCCTGGAAATCAAATCCATGATCTTGCAGTTGCTAGGGCCATGCTCTACTATTTGAGATACATGAAAGCAAAGTAAAGTTTAGCCCTGGTGGAGGATGTTTAATGAAAGACAGCAATGATGTGTAAATTTGTTTTATCATCACCAACGACATAAAGCTGCCTATGACCTTGTGTTCCTACATTACTTAAGCTCAAGTTTCACATTAAATATGAGTATTACTTTTAATGTTATATCCGGTTTTTATATGCCATTTAAAGCAATGAATGTTTGTGCAATATTTCAGTGCTTAGTGGTGTGCCGTGGGAATTTTTTCACTTATCAAAACTGTGCCATGGCTAAAAACAGGTTGGGAAACACTGTTTTATATAACATTAATCAAGAACAACACATTCAGTTTTGTTTCTGAATGATAAAGCTAGAGACACATTGTATGTATCATATGATCAAGATATTAAAGAGATTGTATGACTGACTTACCCAGTAAAAGTGACAGACTCTTGTAGAAAAGCATCATCTTCATTTCATACACGTCTCTATTCTTTCTGCTTTCTTTTGAGGGGGTTTTGAATGAACATTGCTCCTGGGAGAGACGTTTAACTTTACATCAGAATCACATGATCCTGTTTCTCCTCCCCCTTTTCTTCCTGACTTGAGCTGGAAAAAACAGCATTTGACATTTTTTAAATGAGTTTTTCTTAAAAAATCTTACAGGCTTATCAAGATCAACAGACATTTGCATTTTGATGTTTTAACAACAACCTGAAAGCACAAAATACCATCCAACATGAGAAGATTTGTTTCTAGATGACACAAGGCTATCATAAAAAAACCTCTTTAAAATATGAATATTAGCATTATTGTTGCATCTATGTCTTCTGCTCTGTTTGCTTCCTAAAACATCATTTGTTTTTCTTATTCTCATTTCCTGAGGTTTTATTTTATCAACATTATATGTTATGGATTCATGCTCATGCTGACCACCTCTTATATCATGCATGTTTGATGTTGTATTTTAAATTGTCAAATTTTAAATGTTGTTAATTTTACCAGCTCCTGTTGACAATGTCAAGATACTGATTAAATGCACATATTAAAATGCACTTAAATTACTTTAACTGGATGATTGAATAATTGATTTCTGTTTGAAACTATTTTGGACAACACAAAGCGAGTTTTCAAGGTGTTTGTTTAGAAATCTAAAATAAATAAATACATAAATAAACTTTAAAATACGAATATTAGCATTATTGTTGCATCTATGTCTTCTGCTCTGTTTGCTTCCTAAAACATTACTTGTTTTTTTTTTTTTTTCTTTTTTCTCATTTCCTGAGGTTTTATTTTATCAACATTATATGTTATGGATTCAAGTTCATTTGTTTATGTAGTTTTGCCAACACTGACCACCTCTTATATCATGCGTGTTTGATCTTGTTTTTTTTTTTTTTTTTTTTTTTTTTTTTAATTGTCAAAATTTAAATGTTTGTCATTTTAACAGCTCCTGTTTGACAATATCAATCTGCTGATTAAATACACATTAAAATGCACTTAAATTGCTTAAATTACTCAAGCTCTGTTTAAAAATATTTTGGACAACACACAGCAAGTTTTCAAGGCGTTCGGTTGGAAATCTAAAAAAAAAAAAAAAAAACAGAGAAGGTAAATGTAAATTTAAATGTAAATGTTACCAAATTGCTTACTCAGGAAAAAGAAAAAAAAATGAGGAAGTGCACTAGACTTGCATCTATAACGGCATAAAAACAGTCATTATGTGTTTTACATTTTTACATTTTCAGGTTTCACCTACAACAGTTTACTAATCAATAATCACCTACAACAAAGACACATATTTTAGTTGCTTATTTCTACAAATGTCTGCTTGTAGTATTTTTCTTGTCCTTGATGAACTTGGTTGTGCAGTTTATTTGACTAGGATTACAGTTCGTTTGCCTGTGTAAATGAGGTTGCTGACATTTTTATTTTTTTTTCTTGGAAAAAGGCTGAGTAAATGACTGTTGCTAGTGATGAATAAAATGTGAAATGCTGATGAAACAAAACCAGTGAAGTGAAGTTGCCATTCAGTCCAAAACTTTTAGTTGATACACTTGTTATTTGATCCACTTAAGCAGTAGTTTCATTAGCCCAAATTAGTTTGCTCAGTAACCAGACTGATCTCACTGCTGTCTCGAGAGAGGCCAGTGAGTTCAAAGGTAAAATTATCTTTGGAGGAAATAGCAGGAACCTTGTGGACCTGGATTACAAGAAGGTGGAGTGGAGAAAATATGTATTATCCATCCAGCAGTTATGCTGCCAGTAATGTCCTGCATTAAACAAGAAGTCAAACTAAACTGAAAAAAAAAAAAAAAAAAAAAAAATGCTGGGTATACAAGTTAACTTGCAAAAGTACTTTTCATCCTTTAACAGCAAGTTTCACTTAAGCAGTCAGAATAGTTATTATTTCCATTTTTAAACAAGAAAAAGGTCTTACTAATGATAGATTACTGACATTGATTTTGGTCATGTTTTTGGAGCCTTACGGTGTTAAATTGTTTGTCATGTTGACAGCCTGTCTGGATCAAGTGGTCATGTTGGGATTGAGTGATTTGTTCAGGTTGGTGGTCATGTTGGGAGGGAGTGTTTGGCTCTGGTTATTGGTCATGTTTGGAGGGAGTGTTTGGTTCAGGTCGGTGGTCATGTTTGGAGGGAGTGATTGGCTCAGGTTGGTGGTCATGTTGGGATAGATTGTTTGGGTCAGGCTGGTTGTATTTGCCACTTATAGAGGAAAGTCTTAACTTCTGACATGCCTATTTTGTGGTCTTTCACGCAAACTTTTATTTGCACTTATCTTTCTGTGCATAAACACAATATTCTGTCATGAAAGCCGATAGGTCCTAACTCAGTCTGATATAATCACATGATTATTCACATGATGCAGCTGATTAGGTTTAGTTGTATCAGCAGCCCATGAGCTTGCTGCTCAACATTCAAATACGTGGGCAGTGTTTGCTGTACCAGTTTTCAGCATGCTTCAGAAACCCTCCACCTTAATATGCTCAGCAGTGGTAATTCTGACATGCAGCGTAGCAGATCTGTTACGGCAAGACCGAATGCATTAACCTGTTAGCCAGCACCCCCCATTAGGGGACTCACAGCTGAAAGTGCCCTACCTAACTTAAAATTGTAACAATTCCTTACTTTAGTGTGTTACACACATAATTTTGGTGTCTTTGGGAAGAAGACCATTTGGCCTGTACTTTTTCATCAACCAGAGTTGGTAATGCTCAAAAATATTAAAAGTTATGGACACTGAAGTGCCTTGAATTTTTTTTTTTTTTTTACCACACTGATTTTTTTTTTTTTTTTTTATTTGATATAAAAATACATGAAATCAGTCCTGGAGCAATCTAGAAAAAAAGTAATGGGTTGAAAGTCAAATGTCTCATGAGTTTCTATTTCAAATCTGAAGGAGATATCATGAAAAATGAGATTCCTGCAACCATTTTTCTGAGACTATGTCAGGTCCCCCCCACCCCCCCAAAATATAAAAAAAAAATATTTACCTTTACCTTTAACTGTATTGAAGGGTTCTACAAACTATTTTAGTCATTAAACACACCACTGCATTTTTTTTTTTTTTTATTAAACACTAGACAGAAACTTAGACATCATATAAGTGATTTATTTGAGCACTAGAAAGATACAATAAGAATCATTTGAGTAAGAAAAATAAGAAAAATAAAAAAAGATTTAACTTTGTATGCAAATTACAGAACATCCTGAGATTGCTAGAAATGCAGCATTTACAATGAATTACAATGAAAATACGTGCTGATGGCCAATTATAGAGATGGTAATCATATAAATGCGCCATAAAGTCAATAAATCGCACTCTATTCATATAGATGGCGTTCACATTGATAGCTGTGATTACACAGTAATAGCTAGCTGATTTGCGCTCAAACAGATGGTAATCATGCAGATACAGTCACATTCAACAGAAAACACACTCACACATAAAAAAATATAATAAAAAAAAAATAAAAAAAGAAAGAAAAAGGCGATCGCTAAGTTCCGCCTCCATCAGATGACAGGTGCTTCAGAGCACGCGTCACGAGCCGTCACGAGAGAGCGGCAGAATTCAAATAAACAATCTTCCACCTCTATTTCACTTTTTGTGTGTGTGTATGGATCGTCTTATTCTGTTTGTGACACTGTATGCCTCAAAACCATGCCGTTTTTTTTACTACCAAGACGCAGTTTCTGAGCGTGAGTTATTCCATAACGGACACAAACAATTGTGTCCCTGAAGAACTGAAACATAAATAAAGGAATTTTCATCCATATTACAATGTCATTGCTTCATTGGACTAAACAGCTCCATGAGATGTCTTCAGTGGACCCTTACCTTTCTAACTAAACCGGGATTTACAGCTGTGGATGTGTTATTACGACGAATCTGGTAGGTACTGCGTTTTCATTCTTCATGTTTTGATGTGTACTGCTTACACAAATTTAGCAAATACATTCTTTATAAGCTTTCCATTGAAAAACAGCGATTCTGTCGTCGATGCTTGAGGCTTAGATCTTTATCATGATATATAGTTTGTCAAGATTAAATTTGTCCCGTTTCATTTAATCTATTCGTAAATATTGACATGTGCAAACAAGGGGGGGTTGAGGACGCCGGCGTCTAGGTGCAGGTTAACAGGTTAACTTCGCCATATATTACCATGCTAATTTCTCTGAGAGTTATCTTGACAGAACCTCTCGGTTACGTACGGAACCCTCTTTCCCTGATGGAGGGAACAGAGACGTTATATCATGATGACATATTATGGGGGGGGGTATCACTTGGGAACCTTGTCATCTCTGAGTTTAAGAGAAAACACCAATGAGAATTGGCTAGTGGATTTTTGCATGCTGAGCCACTCTCTGTGCATACAGGTATATAAGGGACAGCACACATCCACTCATTAGGTTTTACACTGAGGAGCCGAGAACGTGTCCCAGCAACAGCGAATAATTCAAGGTTGTGACATGGGTACATAATGTCTCTTCTCCCCCCATCAGGGAACGAGGGTTACGGTATGTAACCGAGACGTTCCCTATCTGTCGGTCACTACGAGTTATGTCATGACATAAGTTTTTGGTAGGGATTTCAACCTTCAGTGAAAGATTGCTTTAAATCTTTCCTATTTGTTCCTTCAGCCTGGCAGAACGATGGGGAAGCGACCATTAAGGGAAAATGTCACTACGGAGAACACATCCTACCCGTTACGGAGGTGACATCTGGAGGTACTGATATGGACTAATCCTGAGGGCAGTATGACATTAGAATGGGTCTCTGAGGCAGGTCCTACCTTAGAGTAGGGGTGAAACAACTGCCAGAAGAGACTGACTAGCATCATAGGTGAGAGTGAGGATGCAGTGTGTCGCTTACTGTCGACCCACAAGCCTTGCAACTCGAAGGCCCAGCAGAGAAGCTCTCCCTGTCACTCTCAATCTCATTCCAAGAAAAAGAGTATGCCAGATCTAAATTTCACTGCTTGTTGTATGTCATATAACTTGTACATGACAAATAAAATCTTGAATCTTGAAATCTCCCAGAGTGCTAGCTGGTGGCTCTCTACTCGTGGCAGAGAAACCGGTATGGGTAGCGGCAGACAGGAAGGGGACTGCTCCACTCCCCTTGAGGAGGAGAGAGAAGGGAGAGACGCGATCGCAGCGATGGCATGGAGATGCAATCCGCAGAAGAGACGCATGACTCAGCGTGCTGAAGGCCCAGACACTAAAGACAGCTATCCTGGCCGTGGGCAAAGGACAGGAAACGACTGGATCCAGAAGAACATGGACGAAACAGCAATCTTGAAAAAGACGCGAATCGTCCGTGATTTGCTCTATAAGAGAAAACTGCTCTTTCAGTCGAAGCTACCAGGGGAATCGCTGCTAAAAGGGACAAAGATGAATGGCTTTGTGATAAGTTAACACCATGTACTACTCAGCTCCGATCAAAAATTGAATTAGTGGATGCACACTGTCGCATTATATACCTGTATGCATGGGGAGTGCCTCAGCATGCAAAATCCACTAGCCAATTCTCATTGGCGTTTTTCTCTTAAACTCAGAGACGCGTCACGACATAACCGACAGACAGGGAACTAGAACTGAGGGTCCCTTGGTCCAGTCTTAGAATCTGGGATTTAAAATCTTCATCCATAACTTTAAAGCGCTCATAAAGTTTAGGCAACAGTCACTTATGTACGTCAATTAATAAATATGGCAATTTATTAATTGACGTGCATGAGTGACTGTTGCCTAAACTTTATGAGTGCTTTAAAGTTATGGATGAAGATTTTTAAATCCCAGATTCTAAGACTGGACACACAGTGGGGTCCAGAAGTCTTAGATTCTGGGATTTAAAATCTTATTTAAATCTCTAAATAAGTGTTTACAGATGTAAAAGTAAACAAAATAACACACAATAGCAGTTTTCCAAAGTCTTCAGGATTTATTTAGCACCTGTCTCATAAAAACTTACAGTACATAAAACTACAAAATGCAAAGTTAAACATTCAGTGTTATGGATATATTATTTGAAGATATATGTATTATGTAATGCCCAAATAGTTATTTTAAAGTATACTCCTCCTGTAAATGATGTACGTTTTGCAGTGACATTACAGTACATTTACATACAACCTTTAGAAAATACAGCTGAAAACTAATACCATATGAAACATATGTAACCTGATTTCGTCTTGTGTAAGATATGCAAATCCTACAGCATAAATGCGTTATTCAAAGCAGTTTAAGCATTAGATTTCATGCATACTGATAGAGACCTGGTGGCCAAGGTTGTTACCGCATGCTAGTGATAGCTAGTCATATTTTTCTCACTTGTGTTTCTCTCACAGAGAGAGAGAAAAAAAGTTTTTAAAATAGGGAAGGTTTTTGAAGAAAGAAAATATTGAAAGAGAGAGAAAAAAGGTTTTTGAAGAGAGAAAAAAGTTTTAAAGAGAGAAGTCAGTAAAGTCAGTATATGTTCTGAATTTTCTGTATTGATTTCACTGATGTTTTACGCAATTTACACGTTGTACTTTTCTTTGAGCTGAAGAAATATCTGTAGACTTAACTGAAAAGGAAATTATTATTATTATTTTTATTTTATCTATTTATTTATTTTTTCTGACAGTATGTGCATCACAGAATATAATTTTCTTCAGTCTTGTCCTTATACAAACCTGGTTAATTTTGACTCATTGTAAATAACCTAAACATTTATTTATTATATAAGTCAAAGGTCTAGAACTTCTGACATCTGTGTGGTTAGAAGGTGAAGAAACAAGCTATTTGGACTTTAAATCTATTATTCTTTACGTGAGTGTTGATATTCTCTTCTTCCTCTAAAATCTGCTTTTACTTTCACAAATACTCGGCATTGGTTAGTTTTTGTTACTGCTGACATCACCACCTTTAGCTTCAGCCAGTCTCAGTCACAATTAAAATGTTTGAAAAGTATCAAAGAACACAGTCCAATGAGGTGTGGGAGTCACTATCAAGCACCATTTGAAGGCGGGACATTCTGTTCTGACACGATACATACGGGCAAATAATGTGCGACAAAAAGGGAAGATGCGAGGTTCCTGGGTGTGCAGGAACACCCAAAGTGAGCCTCTATTTCACAGCAGAGAAGAAGTGCTTCTTTAAGTTTAACACGGAGTAAAAATCTCATTCCATGAAGTACAGTACAATAATATGACACAACACATTACATCAGGGCTGGTAAACTTCAGTCCTGGAGGGCCCCTGTCCTGCAGAGTTAGCTCCAACATAATCAAACACATCAGAACCAGCTAATGAATGTCTTTTAAGATCACTAGAAAGCTATAGGCATGTGTGTTTAATTAGGGTTGGAGCTAAACTCTGCAGGACAGCCAGCCCTGCAACGTCTGTATCAAATGCAATATATCAGTGTATTGCAGGTGTCTTTCCTTTTTCACTTAATGATTTATTGTAATTTTTTGACAGATCTGTGATTTTTAATTACTCTCTGAACATTGTCTTATGCTATGTGAATGGATTATTTTCTCTGTGATTCTGCACCATTGTTGCACAATGCTGAAAAAAATATTTTGGGATCGGGGTGGTCAAAAAACAAAAAAAAAAATTTCCCAAATATAGCAAAAAATGGCGTGGAATATATACTGTGACGGGGTGAAGAAGCACACGACATGAGGATCAAGGTAAGGTCCCCGAAGGGTGGATTTTTATTGACAGACGTGAAGGGGGAAATAGCCAACGTGAGGGGTTTTCTGGTGCTCAGTGCTCGGGCCTTCTCTTCTCCTCTCCTCTAAGGTGCAGTGCTGTGTGGGTCCGTGAAGTCCGTGTCCTGTGAGGGCTGGCGGTCACACACTGCTGTCTGGAGAAACCACAGAGAACTGTTAGCCGAGTCTTCTGGAGACATATCTCACCTCTGTATTCGTCGGCGCCGCTTATAAAGCCCGACCGTAATGGGCTGGCAGGTTGTGACCGCTCAGACCATAATGAGCAGGTGCAGGTGTGCCTGCTCTGTTTCCAGGGCGACGCTGATGAGAGCTCGGGACACGCGTCACAAGCAGGTGCAGGTGTGCCTGTTTTTTTTTATGTGCTATGTTGATGTGAGCTCGGGATTCTGTTCAAATTGTGTTTAATGAAATGAATGGAATAATTTACAAATCTCATAAACTTATATTTTATTCACAAAGAAAGACCTAAGACAGTTGAGCAACTAGAAGCCTGTATTAGACAAGAATGGGACAACATTCCTAAACTTGAGCAACTTGTCTCCTCAGTTCCCAGACGTTTGCAGAGTGTTATAAAAAGAAGAGGGGATGCCACACAGTGGTAAACATGGCCTTGTCCCAACTTTTTTGAGATGTGTTGATGACATGAAATTTTAAAATCAACTTATTTTTCCCTTAAAATGATACATGTCTTTCTCAGTTTAAACATTTGATATGTCATCTGTGTTGTATTCTGAATAAAAAATATTGAAATTTGAAACTTCCACATCATTGCATTCTGTTTTTATTCACATTTTGTACAGTGTCCAAACTTGTGAATATGATCAAAGAAGGCTGTGAAAATAATCTGCATTGTTAATCCTTTTGATCTTTTATTTAAAAAAATCCACAAAAATCTAATCTTTCATTGGATAATAAGAATTTTTAAAATGGAGGAAATACCATTATGAAATAAATGTTTTTCTCTAATACACATTGGCCACAATTAATGACACCCCTACAATTTTTTATGAGTAAAATAACTCTGAAGTATATTCCCATTCATATTCACAATTTTGAGTACTACCACGGGGATTATGAACATGAAATTATCCAACCATTGCTTCCTGTTTCACAGAAATATAAATAGGGGGAAACAAAGCCCAAATTCCCTTAATCATCCATCACAATGAGAAAAACCAAAGAATATATTTCTGATGTGCAGCAAAAGATAATTGAGCTTCACAATTAGTGAAGTGACTAATAAGAAAAGAGCTAGAGCAGTGAAAATGTCCATTTCCGCCATCAGGGCAATAATTACGAATTACGACAATCAACAGAAAAATGTTACGAACGGAAGCCTAGAAGAGGACGTGTGTCTATATCATCCTAATGCATGGTGAGGAGGTCAGTTTGAGTAGCAAAAGACTCTCCAAGGGATCACAGCTGGATAATTGCAGAAAATAGTTGAGTCTCAGGGTCAGAAAACCTTAAAAAAAAATTGTCAAACAGCACCTACATCAACACATGTTGTTTAGGAGTGTTTTCAAGAAAAAATTCTCCTAGCTCATCCAAAAACAAAACTCCAGCATATTCATTTCTCAGACCACAACTGGAACTTGTAAATGGGACTGGCTTCTTTTCTGTAGGCAGATGAAAACTGAAAAAAAAAATGAGCTGGGGGGGGGGGGGGTTTTTTTTTAGCAGGCAAACACTCAAGATGTGTGTTAAAAACTGAACTTGGAAAAACCCGGCGGATTAAAATTTCTTTTTGGGGGTTTACCCCATGTGTACAATGAAATATACTGCTAGTTTTTTGTATTTTTGATGTTGTGGGCCTGGAACTATATCTCTGCTGGAGGTCCTGGACGTCTTTATCGTTTAGACTACATGGCATCATGGATTCTATCAAATACCAACAGATAAAATATCAAAAAGGTGACTGACTCTGTTAGAAAATCTTATAATGGACCATGTTTGGATCATCCAACCGTACAATAACCCAAACACAAACCTCAAAAACAACACAGATATGGGTCACTGAGCTCAAAACCAAGCTTCTGCTGTAGCCATTCTGTAGTCCGCTGACCTGAACCCTACGGAAAATGAGAGGAGTGAACTGAAGAGGAGAAGCTGGGAATCTAAAGGGTCTGGAGTGATTCTGTATGAAGGAATGATCTCTGATCTCTTGTCAGGTGTTCTCTAACCTCATCAGGCATTATAGGAGAAAATTTAGAGCTGTTAAACTGGCAAATGGAGGTTTCAAAAAGTATTGAATAAAAGGGTGCCATTAATTGTGGCCAATGTGTATTAGAGAAAACATTTATTTCATAATGATATTTCCCCCCATTTTAAATTTCCATTTAAATTTCCCATTTCTTATTATCCAATGAATGTTTAGATTTTTGTGATTTTTTTAAATAAAAGATCAAAAGGATTAACAATGCAGATCAAAAGGATTAACAAAAGATCAAAAGGATTAACAATTGGCCATATAAATATTATGTATTATCAACATGCATGCAGTAGAGGGTTAAAATAACAATAACCGACCATTTTAATGTTTGCTGCTGGATTATGTCTTGTAGTTTCGAATCTCTCTTTATTCTTGTTAATTATTTTTTTTTCTAGTGGTTTCTCGCCATGGCAATATTGATGCTCACAATCATTGCTTGTCACTGGAATAAAAAAAAAAAATAAATACATACACACATACATACACCTATTTGAAATTAGGTCCAGTTTAGAGTATAATCAAATTGTCTGTACAAATCATTTCAACAGTTTTTTTTTTTTTTTTTTTTTTTTTTTTTTTTTTTTTTTATAAATCTTTTCTAGTTGAATCTTTGTTTTAACTTACAATTAATGAGGTAAAGTAATAGAAAAAAAAACATGCTGACTTAATGATCATATCATATTTTACAGTGTACCATGTAATATGTTTAACATTTAATAATAACAACTTGCTTGATTTTCATAGCATGAAGTAAAGATGCTGCTGCTGACATCTAGTGGTGAGAAATATGCAAAAAATCAATTGTTATAAGGTGTTTGAACACAGTTGTGTGGCCGCACTGTCGCAATGTGTAAAAACAATCAGCCTATAATGGGTGTAAAAAAAATCCACCCACTCATTGTTTCATAATCCCAAAAAATCTAAAACAGTCTCTCTACACTAGCAGTTCCAGATTTCTAGGGCCTTTCGCACCGCAGGAACCTTTTCATAGTACCAGAACTAATTGTGGAACTACCCACTTTTTGGCATTTTTGCACCACCAGAACTGGGTGCTAATTTAGTACCGGACTGCCTTTTTCGGGAACCAAATTAGCACCTAATCCAGAGCAGGGTCTAACCAGCACAACTGGTACTACCCGTGATGTAAGTATACAATGATTGGCCAAACGCGTATGAAAACGCCCTCAACACACGCCATGATTTAAAACGCTTGTGTAAACCATACTGTAAACACTGTGTCAACTTATTTCACAAGTATGGAGAACAGTGATAGATGAACGGATGCTAAAGTGCATTTGTAGCAAATGTAGCACTGCCAGTTGTTGTTGGAGATTCTTAGTCCTCCTTTATGTTCTTTCAATCGCTTTATGCATATGTTGACATTCCATGTCCATTATTGTTAAACCCGCGAGACACAAACACAGCTCTGATCCTCCATCCTCCTGTTGTAAAGTTCATGTTGTTGTTCTTCTTCTTCTTCATGTAGCATTCGTTGCGGGTTGTTGGCGGTGGCGTTCATGCTGTTGTTCTTTGTTTCCATTGTTGAACGCCGTCACACAAATGACGTCACGGGTCAAAATGCTTACGTCACTTTCGAGCGCTACACACTGTTGTGGTGCGGAATGCAACCTTTTAAATGGTAATGGAAAATTAGTTCAGATTGCAAAATCGTCCCAGTACTTTGTACCTGTACATTTAGTTTCGGAACTCCTAAAGCATGTGCGAAGAAAAGGCCCTCATGTCAGTCATATTTAGGGAAAGTCCCGCCAATTTGTGACGCTCTCTGTCCTATTGAGCATATACACAGCCCTGAGTGAGAAGCAGTGGTCCTCCGTATTGCGGTTCTCTTGCTGTAGCTGCTGGAAGTACAATTGTCAGCGCCCAAAGAGCCATGAAAAAGTGTCATGTGTTGGGATGACCACCAATGAACATAGGAGTCTATCATCCAGGGTGACCAACCCTTGCTTCCTAGGAGATCTACCGTCCTGCAGAGTTCAGTCACAAACCCTGATCAAACACACCTGTCTGTAACTATCAAGCAATGCCTTCAGATCCTAATTAGTGGTTCAGTTGTGGTTGATCAGGGCTGGAGCGGAAACTCTGCAGGACGTAGATCTCCAGGAACAGGGTTGGGGCAACCCTGGTCTACATCAGACTGCCCTGAGGACCCGGACACGGCTGGTTACATTTCATCCCTTTCGAAGGAAAATGGCTGTGACAACGACAAAAAAAAAAATGGAACTGAAGAAGTCTCAAAGTAGGAGACACCTATAGTTTTATGTATGCTAACATTTTACGCTGGACTGCCACTCACACAAAATGAGGGTCAGTTCAGCACTGAAAACTGTGCAAAAAGATGCTTCTGAAAAAAAAAAGAGGGATTAGCCGCATTTCCACTGTCGGGCCAGTGCGAGCCGAGCTTTTGAACGGGACCGGCAGCAGGCTAAATAGCTCGGGGCTAGTTTAGTGCAAGTAGCACTGCGGGAACAGAACCGAATCTTAGCGCAGCCGTTTCACACAGTCAGGGCCTGAAGCTCCGCTTCGCTGCGTCGTCACCTACAAACCCGCCCCCCCCTTTACAGTCCTCTTCAGTCCTCTTCGGAACAACGTCATTTACAACCCCATCGTTTCACCAGCAAAGAGAAGTTATCAGAAAACTAATGAGAAATAAGGTCACTGGACATGCGCGATCCACAAACAAACACGGATAAACCGCTGCCTTTTGTTTGCTAATGTTTTGTTAAATATTCAAATTCAGAAGGATGAGTTTGGGTACTTTAACTATAAGTGATACATGAGCATAATGAATCAATTTATCAGGATCTCAAAATTAATACACAGAAATAAAATGTATTTCTATTTTATTTATTTATTATTTTTAAACGCTTATGAAAATAGCCTGGCTTATTCAGTCGAGTCCCGTTTTTGTTTATTTGTAGCCACAGTAGCCTATAATGCATCACATTTTTTTAGGATCCAGTATGAATAATAACTCTATTTTTATAAAAGCTACTCAGAACAAAAATCATGTAATTATATTTTAGACATGCACACGCGCAGCTTGGAAGCCCTAAACTCCCGACGACGAGGACTTATGACAGGAATTCAATAAAAATATGGTACTAAAATAAAGTACAACAATTGTTGATAGAGAATATGGAAGCTTACGTATGATTACTCAAAAGGGTGGTGATGGGTTGCATTTATTTACCATGTTTATTATGGTAGCGTAACGTTAAGTTTAGCGTGCATAGTCTCTGGAATCAATTATAATATATCTGCTGCCTTTTATGGTGATTCTAATCCACATCGGATAGGATATTTCAAACACTCGCTGCTGAATGGACGTGAGTTTTGAGTTCAGCTTATTTTAAAGTTTTTAATGTTGGTGTTTTTATAGCTGTTATATTTCTGAAAATAATGAACGGCGCTGCCGCTCTGCCTGTGTCTTACAGCGGAGAAACTTTTTTTTTTTTACGCCTTTTTTGTGTGTTCTATTTTTCATTTCATCATTTGCCATCCTCTAGCCCCTTGTGCTTGTTGTGCTGCTTTTGGCCCAATTTGGTGTTTGTTCGGGGCATTGTGTGAACAATCCCTGTGTTCGTTTTGTGGCCGTTTGGCACCGAGGGTGAAAATGGGATAGCCAGCCGCGAGGCCACGATTCTTCTCAAGCCCCGGGAAGTGAAGTGACGGGAAACGCGACTGGCCCTGCACAACGCAACTAGCACACCCGCTCCCTGTACAGCCCGACAGTGGAACAATGAAAAAAAATAGCGGGATGATACAACGCTTCGGTTGCGCATAAGGTCCAGGACTCCTAGACACAAGTAAGCCCTCACGCCATCATATTTTGGTTTTCCAAAAGAGAGCTTCTTGGCTCTTCTGTAAGGCTAAATGTGTGCTAAAGCTTACCCATGTCTCTGCTATGTCTTTCACTAATGTTGCTCTTCACGTGGCTACCAGAATGATTCGTTGAATAGGCAATGTGGTATATTAAATTCATTTCATTTAGAAGCAATGTGAGGATCAGGAAATAAAAGTGGGCAATTTCGACAAGCTATTAAAAAAAAAAGAATCTGCGGGGAATTTTGATATGAAAACTCTTCCCATACACAATCTGTGGACATCAGAGCACAATTTAAAATATTGTATTCTATGCATTCTAACCTGTATGTAATTTATGGACTTAGCCGACCTCGACAACTGTATGAAGTTTATTTATGTACACCTAATATTACATTATCCGTTTTTTGACACCTGATACAAGTTGACCGGATATTTTTTTTTGGTCATGAATGAAATTAATACTGGGTGGACCGTTACAATGTAGTACTGATCCTGAAGATCCAATCATTGTCGTTTTTGTGCACATACAACGTTTATTGGTGGTCTGGTCCATCAAAAGCAAAAACCAATCAAATATATGCATATGTTCTTTGAAATAATTTACTTCAAAACCTCAAACATTCCTTCTCTGTTATTCAGTGTTTGTAGTGGACAAACATGTGATTGACTTAGGCAAAGCTTCCTTCAACATCACATTCCTTTTGTGTGCAGTTGAGACCACAGCAGCATCATGTCAGAAAACAAAAACCTCGTTCCAACCAAAAAGCAGACTGAAGCTGAAATTGAAGCAGATATTTTAAAAATAAAACTGAGGGAGTATCAATGAATGGACACTTTGGTGTTCAGATTTCTGTCTGTGCCCTCTCAACCTGTGACCGGGAGCTGGAGGTTTACCAGGAGGACAGACTCAAACTTCAGGTCATCTTCACACAAGAATCCTTCTTGGAAAGAATGATCTAAAAGGGCACAAATAAAAAGGAAAACGATAACACTAATGCGTAAAATGCAAAAAAAAAAAAAAAAAAAAAAAAAAAAAAAAACAAAAAAAAAAAAAAAAAAAAAAAAAAAAAAATTAAATGCATTGTGACTACAATATCTGGAGCAATTTGGTGCAAATGCATTCTGTCACTTCGAGATTAAATGGATGCAGTGATGAGTTTGTGTAGGGATCCTCAAAATCAGTATGAAACAACAAACTATGCCAAGGTCACAAAAAAACAAAAAACGAAAAAAACCCCATACGACAAAAAAAAAAAAAAAACAGCCTAAATGGCCTAACATAAATACAAGGTGCCACTTTGCAAATAAGGATGGACATGGTTTAGTGTCAAACACAAATGCATTTTATGTAGTAAATTATTGAAAACTGAGAGCATGCAACATTTTCGTCTCGAAACGTTCAGAAAAACCATACATTCAAAAGACCAACATTGCCCCAAATTTCAAGCCTTATTGAATTGTGAAGCCGTTATGTAGTTTCCTAAAAAAAGGCACTAAATCTGCTTGTTTTGATCACACTTCAACCTCTCCATAGACCTCCACCTCACCCTAGGCAGGCGTAAGATACTTAAAATCTCCAGGAAGGAACAGATTCACGTATCGACCCTCCATATGGATGTTACATGTGTAGGTTGAAGGGAGACACAACCAGCCGGAATGCTATAAATCACGTCATCTGCGCATCTAAAAGATAGGACGGAGGAAAACATCATTCAAGGAAAAAAAAGTCTCTAGTGTTTCTTCATATAGGATTATTTATGGATGGGGTATTAAACCACTGAAAGAGAGTCTAACACACATGGAATTGTTGTTGCCGTTGTTCTTCCAAAGAGTTTTTCCTCCGATGCGAATTCTGCCATTCCGTTTATTCGTGTCTGGAACAGCAGTCTAGTTCTGTTTGTGATGACAAACACTACCTTTACGTCTGTAAAATATAACGCAGATCCACTCTTGCCACCATGAAAGTTAGTCTGAATATCGGGTTGAGGGAACACGATGAGATTCGGTGTATTGTATGAAACCTGGATTTGAAAGTCAGTGGGCCTGTTCAGCAGCACCAAGAGTTCATAGGTTGAGTGACTGTGGTGACATGTTTTTTCTCCTGTTGCCCAATTACCTGGAAGATGTCATTAATGCTCAAGAAATGGTTTAAAAAATCAGTATATTTTATTTTTGTATCAGAACTAACGGCAGCTGCAGTTACATGCTTGACTTTACCATTTGGTGATTGGCTCTTTTATTTAAAAGCAGTCGTTGCCAGATTGGAAATGTCCCAAAGTATCGCACCAACATGAAGCTCAAAATTATCGTATTTGTAAAGAAAATTATCATATACAAGTGTAACCTACAGAATACAGCTTTTTATGCTAAAACCAACAACTTTCTGCACATGACCTGCAAATTATCACAAATAGCTGGAACTAGGGCATATCGTTGACACGCGAGGAGTGAGACCAAATACTATAGGAACCGTAATCAGTGACATCTCTGACTGCGCGTGGATGCATCGCAGCACTAACGCGACACATCCCCGAGAGTAAACGTATGATGGGCCATTGTTCTAGATTAAAATTAATTTTTAAAACAACACTCGCTAGGTTTGACTCCAGTGGTGCCCAGAGTGTAGACAGACTTCAGCTATTGCGGCGCGGCGCAACAGTGTTAACTCCACCTCTGAGTCGCTGTCATCAGAAGCCTGCATGTTGCCAGATGTTGAGGGGGTTCTTGCCATCATGGACCGCAACATAGTGCTCATTGTTTGGCTTTAAAAGCCAGCAGCATCGCAAACCCCCCACTGCATTCTTAACACAACTCTGAGGTGTGCTCGAGCACATTTGGAGTGTCTGTAATGAGCCAATTTTGTGGGGGGTACGACGGGGGGGTGTATATAAGAAGCCGTATGTACAACTACCCCCTTCATTTGAAGTGTTACAAAAAATTCTGAAAATTATCGTACATTATGGGGATTTTTTTTCATTATTTGATCATACATCGATCATACAAAGGTCAAAATTATTGCACAAATTGATAAATTATCGTACATACTAGAACCTAAAAAGCTCAAAATTCACACTGGGAAAGGGTTTAGACCAGGGACTTGTTTAAGTGGTTCTTGAATTACCTGGAAAAATCCACAAATCACATAGATCTTCCCACTTCACAGAGAGGGGTAAGAAAATCTTTTGACAGTCTCCCAGGAATAGGTCACAGAGTAACGTAATAAACCGTCCGCTAACCATCCGCATTAAGATGACACGAGTAGCTGTAGGTAGGTCCTGCGGTGGAGGACTTAAAAGAAACACAGCACATCTGGAGAAAGAGATGAAGAGTGAATTTGTTCCTGTGGTTTTTGTTGACTCAATGATAATTGTATAAATGTGTTTGTAATATGATTGTAAGTCTGTTTCGGCTTGCACAATACAATGGCATAATTATATTGTAATGTGGAATATTCCTGACTCCAACTTACATACATAAAGTTTTGCACTGGCAACTATTTGTAATTAGTCTATAGTTTGCATGGGGTAGAATGCAGCAAAGCAATGTGCAATTATGTATTCATGATCGCAATGAAGTATGGCACACTCAGAAAATAGCAGTTTTGCCTGTTTTTTTTTTTATCCTCTTCGGAAAAAAAAATGCCTGTGTGTGAACGCTTTTAGACTAGAAATGGTGTAACAATTGGTGGTAAAACAATTATTATTTTTTTTTTCTTCTTCTGGAAACAATGTATTTTGATTATAGGCGGGGGTAATTCATTTTGTGATCACTGGAGGAGCATGGTTTCATGCTCTGAGGGAATTGGCGCCGTGTGAATGGTGAAGCATGGTTCATGCTCAAGGCTGCCATGTTTGGCAAAAGAAGCTGCCCATTAATAAACCTAGTTAATAACCTCTCGATCTCAAGTATGTAAACCAATGTTTTTCCTGCACAGATCATTGCCATGGCAAAAGAAACAATAATTTACCTGAGCTGTGAATCTGAGTTTTGCAGTCCTAATTGAATGTGATGAAATATAAAAAGACATATATAGAATAATTAGTTTGTGGACAACGGTCTTTGTACTTGGGTTCTCTCCTCGCACGGAGGGCTTGGTGCAGAACAATAAACATAAAGCATGTAATGGCAGTAGAAAAACAAAAAAAAACTAATTCGTCATGATCCATTTATTTTTTGTGAAAAAAAAAAAAAATCACATAAAAAAAGCCTTAGTGTATAGTCTGGCTTCAGGAAAAAACAAATGACTTTTGAAAAAGGCGTGTGGTGGGGAAGACTGTGAGAGTGACCAGTGTTTTAAAAATCCTTATGTCAGGTGAAATCCAAGTTGAATTTTACCTGAACTGCTAAGGTCCCGTTCCACGGTTCGAATAATTGGGCGATTGGGAACGGGGGGGGGCTGTGGTGCTTTGGGAATAAGGCGTAGTGCGTCCCGTGATTACGCCTCGTGGTTTGCGTGACATTCCGGTGATTTGTTATAGTTAGTGTAGCTAGGAAGAAAGCCTGCTCTGACCAGCCATGAGAATGAGCCCCGACAGTGGAAAGAAGCTTACACGCCTTCACCCTTGCAGGCCACCCGGCATATTTAAAAGAACATATCTCACTGTCCTCCCTATTCAGTCCGGTGTGCCCAAACAATTTACTGATGAGAGGAAGCGATGTGCATTTCTTCCTCCTCTCCGTTCTTACCATGGATATCAGGTACCTGCCCCTGTGTGGCAAACTTCCCACTCAACAAAAAAGCCAGTCTTGGCTTGGAAAGCTGTTTTCTAGTTGGATTCTAAAACAACCATAGGAATGAGGTTTAATCGTTCGTCGTGAGACGCCTGTCTTTCAGAGGTATTAATGTTCAGAGTGCCCATGTTTCCTCCTGTCCTACAGCAAACACTGCTTGCAAAAAGGAACCATACCAAACAGTTCCTCCTGGCGAACAGTGAGTTGTGGTCCATGGTCATTTTGGATTTATCCGTCCGCTGCCACGTTACCTCAAGGGACGAAGGCTTGTGAGCTGAGCCTGCATAAAACTGTTCAGTCAGTCCCTTTTGTGCTTGAGTTCTGGAACTACCTCACTGTAGGTTGTTCTCACAAAGCCAAGTTTTCTCAAGCCAAGACCAAACACGCTTAATTGGTGCCTTGTAATAAAGAAACAAAAAGAAATTCTATCAGCTCAAGCAGGGGCATGAAATGGAAACAAATAACTAAAGCAGACTGTGCCAACATGCAGTACAGAATGTGTGAGACAGGTACTATAAACCCTACGTGTCTTTTAATATACGCTGTTTATTATTCTTGTGTTGGGGGTCACAGGTTTTAGAAGGGGATGGCGGAAAAAAAACAATAACATCTACATGATCGCGGGTGAAGGTTGGCTCCTGCAGTCTGATATAACTATAAGAACGAGCCAACCAACACAGGAGGTGTTCCAGATGCAATAAGTAATAAAGGAGTCACAGGGCTAAAAAGAGGACCAGTATCAACTTATACCCATGGTAGATACCGGATGTCTCTAGGGAAAAATATTTAACCATTTACTACAGCCATTTCAGGCTTCTCAAACAGTATAATTGAGGGGCTATCATATTTAACATTTTTTTTAAAATGTAACTTCTAATTTAAAGTGAAGCTTAACAAACAATTTTCATTTAGATACAACATTATAATAAATGCCACTATTTAGCTACATGTGACCCTAGCATGTAGGAAATATACAGAACCTATTGAATAAAGTGATGATGGTCATCCAAAACACTAAAGTTCAAAATATAAATATAGAAGAACCCTACAAGTGCTACAATGTTTTGATGTCCGATTTTTCCCCCAGTTCTCCACTCCTCTTTTGTTTTCTCTTCAGTTCTTTGAATAACTGACCGGAGGTGCAGGAGCAAGCTGGGTTAGTCAAGTTATTTATACGTCGGGTTGCTACTAATACTTTATGAGGTGCCATTTACATGGCATGGTTGCAAGTGACACCCCAATTCTGATTTTTTTTTCCTCTCATGTGGCGCCAGATCGGGATTATGACTCGGGTGAACGTGTAAGCAGGAAAAAAGAAAAACGCACTTCGGATCTCTGATTTTCTCAGATCGGAATTCGAGGCCTTCATTCATATGTGGTTAAGTATAATAGGATAGAAATCGGATACGTGGCTTTTTGCGTGTGGCCATGTAAGCAGGACCAAATCAGAAATATTCCCCAAATAAAATGGCGAGTCGTTACCGTAATTTAAAAAAAGTGACCATCGGTCACAACCTCAGGGGGAACACCAACCAACTGAGAATCCACAATGGAATTATTATAGGGCGCGACTTGGAGGATACGAAGGATCCACACCAGATGGAGCAATGCCGGAGGTTTCATGTCCTTTTAAGTCTTGGGGGCGAGAGGACAGTGCAGGCAAAAATGCAGGGGTGATTACAGAAATAAACTCCGTGTTTGAAGAGCAGTTCACGAGCTATGGGGAAGGCACGATTTAAAGGCGCTTTTTTTTCCTCGCGCCGTATCGAGACCAGCTGTTTTGTTGATCAATTTTTTTTTTGTGTGACTTTTCAAAATATTATGTGGAAAGCATCAATACTACAATCAGTGATTAATCTTGTCATAAAAACTGTGACTGCCGATCTAGAAGCAAATCCATTGTAGTTCGTGCTGGTTAACTTCCAGTACAATTTGACAGGGGGGCAACATCGCGGTCAGAACTTCTAACGTGTGGTTTCGTTTTTCAGCAGGGTAGAGTTAAAATGCAAAAAATCGGGAATTAAGGGTCCACTTTAGTTAAAAATGATGATTCGTAGAGCTGGGTGTCGTTCAAAAAACAAAAATCGGATATTTTCCAGAAAAACTGGCTTGGGGTATTATCAAGAAGACATGCCGCGGCTGAATGTTGGAGGGGATCTGGAAAATTGCTTCATATTTTCTTCCGGCCTCTCACAAGTTGTGCCGGCCGCAGTTGTGCATGTGCAATGGATCAGGAGCATGGTTGCTACGAGCCCATAGATAACGGCAGGCGACATGAACAGTGAATAGATTTTTTTTACTGGGACCATGGAGTGCTACACCATGCATCTTTATTCTGAAAACCGCAGTTGGCTCTACTGTTGTTCTACTGAGGCTACCTCGCCACATGTACTGTTTTTCCACAATCGGTTTGACTCATGGCTCTGGTTTTGCTGAGAGGAGGAAAGTGGAGTGTACATCTGCAAAGGGTTCTGTTTGCATGTGGTCATAAAGTTGTTCTCCATCTAAATCACCTGTGTTAATGTTCTAATTTTGACCAGACTAATATATATAATATATATATATACTATAATAATATATTCATACATACAGTGGTGGCCAAAATTATTAGACCAATAGTATTTTCACCAGCTTAAAAATAATGGTTTTTAATTCCAGTATGAGATTTTTGCTAAGTGTGTCAGTAGATTAGAATAATCAGTGTACATTTCCAAACAATTCATTTTGCCATTAAGTAATAATCCAATGAGATTTGAGTCTGACCAAGAGTAGCCAGTGCTCAACACAGAGATCTGATTCTTGAGCACCTCCCGCTCTCCTTTCGTGAAATGCCAATAAGGAACCGACTAAACTTGGGGGGACTCAATTCCCTTTCGAACCTGTGGCCGCTTGAGGCTGGCTGCAAAAGGGTCATCCCATAGATCCCCATTGTTAATTCCATGCAAAAAAATTATTTTGGTCTATATAGCTATTTTGCCCTTCATGACCATGCTTGTAGAGGGGGTGTGACTTTTTTATAATGTTCAGTATCGTTTAACATTTAATAAGCCTTAAGTTCGGCATAATTAAGGATAGTTGTGTTGTTTAAATTCTGGCATTACTGCCCTCACTCCTCTGTTGTTCCCAACCGTGAACCCTCCGTCCTTTCGACACAGGTTAAGATATTTTAATTTAGTCCGCGAAGTCTTTCTGTCCCTCCATTGAGAATGATGTACGGTATACTGTCCACGTCCAAAGGTATAATCATCTTCAAGTGTCCCCTATTGACACAGAGGTCCGTTAGAATTTTTTGAACTTCGAAAATACATTGTCGGTCCAAAAATATCAAAAACTATCCGCCTTTATTCAGCTTGGGGGCTTCTCTCCCCCCGGTCTGCGGGAAGCGCTTTCAGACTCACTCCGGTCGCGAACTATCTCGATGTCACCGGATCTTCCTACCAAGAATTTATCCTGTAGCTACAGCAGTCCGTCTGTAGTGATGGTCACTCTGTTCACGCTGTCTGTCTTCAGTCAGGATATAGCTCCACACGGGTTGCACTATGTACAGTCGTCTGAGTGCAGGTGAAAGTTGGTCCCATCCAGAGCATTTGAGAGGCATCACCAGTGTAAGCTAACGTGACTGATTTTGGCTATGCCCCATGTTGTCTATGTTACACTGGAAAATGTTCAAGAGGAAAAAAAAAAAAAAAAAAAAAAAAAAAAAACTATTTAGATTAATTATTTACATTATTTATTTCTATTTGACTGGAATTACCAGTGAATCTAAACAAAGTATAACTTCTGCTTTGAAATTAATGGAGTATTATAAAAAAGCACAAAAAACTTGTGGTTCAAAAAGAATCACCATTGAAATGAGATAATATTTATGAGCAGCAAATCAGCTTTATTAGAATGATTTTCTGAGAGATAGTCATGTGACCTGAAGGACTGGAGTAATAATGCCTGAATGCTGTGTAATAATATTTCACAATATTACAGTTTATTTATTTAGTTGGTTTGAGAAAGATAACATACAGAAATGCTATTTAAACTTATTCTCATTATTCTTCTGAGACTAGATTTATCAACATTTTGAGGATCTGGGCTGTGTTTGGTGGTTTAATTGAATTAAGACAGTTCAGACTACATGATTTTAGCCTGATTCTGGCACAATCTGATTGACCTTGTGTGTCGTGGGGATTAGTAAATGACAATGGGTGCAGGGATGCAAGATTAAATCATTTTAATCTCGTGTAATGTGTCATAGTGGACGACAACCGATGCCATGTCTGGGACACTTCATCTACGTCTCCACAGAAAAGACATGTTTGTTTGTCTATCTATAGCCTTCAAAACATTTAAACTTTAACTTTTAAAACTATTTTAAACGTCAAACTACTTCAAACTTCAAGCTTTTTAAAACCTTTTTCAAACTTTCTGGTATGGCTTTCTCAAGCAAACTTCAAAGTTTGCCTTGACAACTTTTAATTTGATTTAGTTTATTGTTTTATCCATCTTCCCAATGTCTCACTCTGCGGTTGTGCTCTTCCTTGTAGTTTCATTGACTGTTTCTCATTACTGCTTTCTCACAGATTTTAAAAGTGTATCAAATAAATTCACAGTGGAGTGATCTTGAGTCACTGAGATGTAGTTTGGAGGGTGGATCTTCAATATTGCATAATTTCTTCCAGATGGTTTATCAGTGTCAACATCTGCTGAACTCAATCTGCATGAATTTTTTATTTATTTTTTTTTTTATTTTTGTTTATGCACTATGCTTTAATTTCACATCATGCTGCACAGTCCCAGACCTTTCAGTGATTTCTCTGATGGCTTGGACAGTTTCAGTTGAATTAAAATAAGTGTTTCATGAATACCTATTATCATTTTTCAAACTTGCATCAATCATATTAGTAAAATATATATATAGTATATATAATATATATAATATATATATATATATAATATATAATTAATATATATATATATATATACCACACTACATCCCACATATAGGCTATTTAAGGTTCATGGTTTTCATCATGGTCTGAAAATGTTTCACATCGCAAAAACTCATTAACAAAGATGTAATAGTTTTGGGGGGGGTAATAATTCACAAATCTCAACCTCATTCCTTCCTTCTTTGAACTGAGAAAAAGCCTTTGAAATGAAAAGACTTCCTGAATGATATTTAGCAACCTAAATTGATTGAGTATACACCTCTAATTTGTTTGATTTACACTTAAAAAATGCAGTTAGTTAAAATTCGGTTATGACCCTAAAAATCATGTATTAATGTCCTTACAACAATTTTAGCTCCCTCATATAAAAGTATAAGGCTGTAATGTATTTAGGTAGTATTAACTGCGAACACACATTCACGTTATAATTATGTTCTTGTTAAGTGTTTCTCTTGCTGAAATAATGAAGATGAAAACAAACTGTAGGTCACTAACATATTAGACAGATTGCATGTTTTACTTACCCAGTAAAAACAACAGACTCTTGTAGAAAACTCTCATGTTCATTTCAGGCGGTTCGTGATTGTTTCTGCTTGAATGAAAGCTGTTCCTGGGAGAAACAAATTAGTTCAACTTTCTTATCAGTCACATGATCCTGTTTCTCCTCCCACTTTTAACCCTGGTTGAAGCTGGAAAAAATGTTTACAGAAAAAAAAGAAGAAGATAAAACATCTCATAAAGCGTAAAACAAGTGAACACATTTTCTTTGAAAATACTGGTTACTTGCAACTTAAGTTCAGTCATTAATGATATCAAAATAACTGTGGTAATGAAATTTTACATCTCTTCAACAGACACTTTTATCTAAAGCAAGTCAAGGTTTGTATTCATTTTTGTATTCAAATTCAGTGGCATCACATTTTCACCTTAATTCTGTCATTATTTCAGGTAATTCTAACCTGTACGTAACCTTTCTTTCAGTGAAACACCAAGGATGAAGTGAATGAGGACTGAAGCTGTCAAGCTCCAACACCTCAAAATAATCATTTAGTAACAC